>NW_024037051.1:7640496-7951210 GCF_015706575.1 Patiria miniata | reverse complement strand
TGGGGCTCACTCCAAAAGTTTCAAGTCTGAAGCATTGCCGATTTGTCAGCTTGTTGGCCTATTCATCATCCGCTATCCAACAGGTAAAGTTTGTCAAAATCCATCCATGTTCAGGTACCTTTAGACCGCGACACATGAGAGCCATGTCGGCCGGCGCTGACAGCCCTTGCTATGGGACTTACTGCACAAAAACGAAACTGGGGGCATCATGTACCTAGGTTTGGGGCTCACTCCAAAATTTCAAGTCTGAAGCCTTGCCGATTTGTCAGCTTGTTGGCCTATTTATCCGCTATCTAACAAGCTATAGTTTGTCAAAATCCATCCATGTTAAGGTACCTTTAGACCGCGACACATGAGAGCCATGTCGGCCCGGCGCTGACAGCCCTGCTATGGGACTTACTGCACAAAAACGAACTGGGGGCATCATGTACCTAGGTTTGGGGCTCACTCCAAAAGTTTCAAGTCTGAAGCCTTGCCGATTTGTCAGCTTGTTGGCCTATTCATCCGCTATCCAACAAGCTATAGTTTGTCAAAATCCATCCATGTTAAGGTACCTTTAGACCGCGACACATGAGAGCCATGTCGGCCGGCGCTGACATCCCTGCTATGGGACTTACTGCACAAAAACGAAACTGGGGGCATCATGTACCTAGGTTTGGGGCTCACTCCAAAGTTTCAAGTCTGAAGCCTTGCCGATTTGTCAGCTTGTTGGCCTATTCATCCGCTATCCAACAAGCTATAGTTTGTCAAAATCCATCCATGTTAAGGTACCTTTAGACCGCGACACATGAGAGCCATGTCGGCCGGCGCTGACAGCCCTTGCTATTGGGACTTACTGCACAAACGAAACTGGGGCATCATGTACCTAGGTTGGGAGCTCACTCCAAAAGTTTCAAGTCTGAAGCCTTGCCGATTTGTCAGCTTGTTGGCCTATTCATCCGCTATCCAACAAGGTATAGTTTGTCAAAATCCATCCATGTTCAGGTACCTTTAGACCGCGACACATGAGAGCCATGTCGGCCGGCGCTGACAGCCCTTGCTATGGGACTTACTGCACAAAAACGAAACTGGGGCATCAGTACCTAGGTTTGAGGCTCACTCCAAAAGTTTCAAGTCTGAAGCCTTGCCGATTTGTCAGCTTGTTGGCCTATCATCCGCTATCCAACAAGCTAGTTTGTCAAAATCCATCCATGTTCAAGTACCTTTAGACCGCGACACATGAGAGCCATGTCGGCGGCGCTGACAGCCTTGCTATGGACTTACTGCACAAAAACGAAACTGGGGCATCATGTACCTAGGTTTGGGGCTCACTCCAAAAGTTTCAAGTCTGAAGCCTTGCCGATTTGTCAGCTTGTTGGCCTATTCATCCGCTATCCACACAAGCTATAGTTTGTCAAAATCCATCCATGTTAAGGTACCTTTAGACCGCGACACATGAGAGCCATGTCGGCCGGCGCTGACAGCCCTTGCTAAGGGACTTACTGCACAAAAACGAAACTGTGGGCATCATGTACCTAGGTTTGGGCTCACTCCAAAAGTTTCAAGTCTGAAGCATTGCCGATTTGTCAGCTTGTTGGCCTATTCATCCGCTATCCAACAAGGTATAGTTTGTCAAAATCCATCCATGTTAAGTACCTTTAGACCGCGACACACATGAGAGCCATGTCGGCCGGCGCTGACAGCCCTTGCTATGGGACTTACTGCACAAAACGAAACTGGGGGCATCATGTACCTAGGTTTTGGGCTCACTCCAAAAGTTTCAAGTCTGAAGCCTTGCCGATTTTGTCAGCTTGTTGGCCTATTCATCCGCTATCCAACAAGGTATAGTTTGTCAAAATCCATCCATGTTCAAGTACCTTTAGACCGCGACACATGAGAGCCATGTCGGCCGGCGCTGACAGCCCTTGCTATGGGACTTACTGCACAAAAACGAAACTGGGGGCATCATGTACCTAGGTTTTGGGGCTCACTCCAAAAGTTTCAAGTCTGAAGCCTTGCCGATTTGTCAGCTTGTTGGCCTATTCATCCGCTATCCAACAAGCTATAGTTTGTCAAAATCCATCCATGTTAAGGTACCTTTAGACCGCGACACATGAGAGCCATGTCGGCCGGCGCTGACAGCCCTTGCTAAGGACTTACTGCACAAAAACGAACTGTGGGGCATCATGTACCTAGGTTTGGGGCTCACTCCAAAGTTTCAAGTCTGAAGCCTTGCCGATTTGTCAGCTTGTTGGACTATTCATCCGCTATCCAACAAGCTATGTTTGTCAAATCCATCCATGTTAAGGTACCTTTAGACCGCGACACATGAGAGCCATGTCGGCCGGCGCTGACAGCCCGTGCTATGGGACTTACTGCACAAAAACGAAACTGGGGGCATCATGTCCCTAGGTTTGGGGCTCACTCCAAAGTTTCAAGTCTGAAGCCTTGCCGATTTGTCAGCTTGTTGGCCTATTCATCCGCTATCCAACAAGTATAGTTTGTCAAAATCCATCCTGTTCAGGTACCTTTAGACCGCGACACATGAGAGCCATGTCGGCCGGCGCTGACAGCCCTTGCTATGGACTTACTGCACAAAAACGAAACTGGGGCTCATGTACCTAGGTTGGGGGCTCACTCCAAAAGTTTCAAGTCTGAAGCCTTGCCGATTTGTCAGCTTGTTGGCCTTTCTATCATCCGCTATCCAACAAGCTATAGTTTGTCAAATTCCATCCATGTTTAGGTACCTTTAGACCGCGACACATGAGAGCCATGTCGGCCGGCGTTGACAGCCCTTGCATGGGACTTACTGCACAAAAACGAAACTGGGGGCATCATGTACCTAGGTTTTGGGCTCACTCCAAAGTTTCAAGTCTGAAGCCTTGCCGATTTGTCAGCTTGTTGGCCTATTCATCCGCTATCCAACAAGCTATAGTTTGTCAAAATCCATCTATGTTAAGGTACCTTTAGACCGCGACACATGAGAGCCATGTCGGCCGGCGCTGACAGCCCGAGCTATGGGACTTACTGCACAAAACGAAACTGGGGGCATCATGTACCTAGGTTTGGGGCTCACTCCAAAAGTTTCAAGTCTGAAGCCTTGCCGATATGTCAGCTTGTTGGCCTATTCATCCGCTATCCAACAAGGTATAGTTTGTCAAAATCCATCCATGTTCAGGTACCTTTAGACCGCGACACATGAGAGCCATGTCGGCCGGCGCTGACAGCCCTTGCTATGGGACTTACTGCACAAAAACGAAACTGGGGGCATCATGTACCTAGGTTTGGGGCTCACTCCAAAAGTTTCAAGTCTGAAGCCTTGCCGATTTGTCAGCTTGTTGGCCTATTCATCCGCTATCCAACAAGGTAAAGTTTGTCAAAATCCATCCATGTTCAGGTACCTTTAGACCGCGACACATGAGAGCCATGTCGGCCGGCGCTGACAGCCCTTGCTATGGGACTTCCTGCACAAAAGCGAAACTGGGGGCATCATGTACCTAGGTTTGGGGCTCACTCCAAAAGTTTCAAGTCTGAAGCCTTGCCGATTTGTCAGCTTGTTGGCCTATTCATTCGCTATCCAACAAGGTATAGTTTGTCAAAATCCATCCATGTAAAGGTACCTTTAGACCGCGACACATGAGAGCCATGTCGGCCGGCGCTGACAGCCCTTGCTATGGGACTTACTGCACAAAAACGAAACTGGGGGCATCATGTACCTAGGTTTGGGGCTCACTCCAAAAGTTTCAAGTCTGAAGCCTTGCCGATTTGTCAGCTTGTTGGCCTATTCATCGCTATCCAACAAGCTATAGTTTGTCAAAATCCATCCATGTTAAGGTACCTTTAGACCGCGACACATGAGAGCCATGTCGGCCGGCGCTGACAGCCCGTGCTGTGGGATTACTGCACAAAAACGAAACTGGGGGCATCATGTACCTAGGTTTGGGGCTCACTCCAAAAGTTTCAAGTCTGAAGCATTGCCGATTTGTCAGCTTGTTGGCCTATTCATCTGCTATCCAACAAGCTATAGTTTGTCAAAATCCATCCATGTTAAGGTACCTTTAGACCGCGACACATGAGAGCCATGTCGGCCGGCGCTGACAGCCCGTGCTGTGGGATTTACTGCACAAAAACGAAACTGGGGGCATCATGTACCTAGGTTTGGGGCTCACTCCAAAAGTTTCAAGTCTGAAGCATTGCCGATTTGTCAGCTTGTTGGCCTATTCATCCGCTATCCAACAAGCTATAGTTTGTCAAAATCCATCCATGTTCAGGTACCTTTAGACCGCGACACATGAGAGCCATGTCGGCCGGCGCTGACAGCCCGTGCTATGGGACTTACTGCACAAAAACGAAACTGGGGGCATCATGTACCTAGGGATTGGGGCTCACTCCAAAAGTTTCAAGTCTGAAGCCTTGCCGATTTGTCAGCTTGTTGGCCTATTCATCCGCTATCCAACAAGGTATAGTTTGTCAAAATCCATCCATGTTCAGGTACCTTTAGACCGCGACACATGAGAGCCATGTCGGCCGGCGCTGACAGCCCTTGCTGTGGGACTTACTGCACAAAAACGAAACTGGGGGCATCATGTACCTAGGTTTGGGGCTCACTCCAAAAGTTTCAAGTCTCAAGCCTTGCCGATTTGTCAGCTTGTTGGCCTATTCATCCGCTATCCAACAAGCTATAGTTTGTCAAAATCCATCCATGTTAAGGTACCTTTAGACCGCGACACATGAGAGCCATGTCGGCCGGCGCTGACAGCCCTTGCTATGGGACTTACTGCACAAAAACGAAACTGGGGGCATCATGTACTTAGGTTTTGGGGCTCACTCCAAAAGTTTCAAGTCTGATGCCTTGCCGATTTGTCAGCTTGTTGGCCTATTCATCCGCTATCCAACAAGCTATAGTTTGTCAAAATCCATCCATGTTAAGGTACCTTTAGACCGCGACACATGAGAGCCATGTCGGCCGGCGCTGACAGCCCTTGCTATGGGACTTCCTGCACAAAAACGAAACTGGGGGCATCATGTACCTAGGTTTGGGGCTCACTCCAAAAGTTTCAAGTCTGAAGCATTGCCGATTTGTCAGCTTGTTGGCCTATTCATCTGCTATCCAACAAGCTATAGTTTGTCAAAATCCATCCATGTTAAGGTACCTTTAGACCGCGACACATGAGAGCCATGTCGGCCGGCACTGACAGCCCGTGCTGTGGGATTTACTGCACAAAAACGAAACTGGGGGCATCATGTACCTAGGTTTGGGGCTCACTCCAAAAGTTTCAAGTCTGAAGCATTGCCGATTTGTCAGCTTGTTGGCCTATTCATCCGCTATCCAACAAGGTAAAGTTTGTCAAAATCCATCCATGTTCAGGTACCTTTAGACCGCGACACATGAGAGCCATGTCGGCCGGCGCTGACAGCCCTTGCTATGGGACTTACTGCACAAAAACGAAACTGGGGGCATCATGTACCTAGGTTTGGGGCTCACTCCAAAAGTTTCAAGTCTGAAGCCTTGCCGATTTGTCAGCTTGTTGGCCTATTTATCCGCTATCTAACAAGCTATAGTTTGTCAAAATCCATCCATGTTAAGGTACCTTTAGACCGCGACACATGAGAGCCATGTCGGCCGGCGCTGACAGCCCGTGCTATGGGACTTACTGCACAAAAACGAAACTGGGGGCATCATGTACCTAGGTTTGGGGCTCACTCCAAAAGTTTCAAGTCTGAAGCCTTGCCGATTTGTCAGCTTGTTGGCCTATTCATCCGCTATCCAACAAGCTATAGTTTGTCAAAATCCATCCATGTTAAGGTACCTTTAGACCGCGACACATGAGAGCCATGTCGGCCGGCGCTGACATCCCTTGCTATGGGACTTACTGCACAAAAACGAAACTGGGGCATCATGTACCTAGGTTTGGGGCTCACTCCAAAAGTTTCAAGTCTGAAGCCTTGCCGATTTGTCAGCTTGTTGGCCTATTCATCCGCTATCCAACAAGCTATAGTTTGTCAAAATCCATCCATGTTAAGGTACCTTTAGACCGCGACACATGAGAGCCATGTCGGCCGGCGCTGACAGCCCTTGCTATGGGACTTACTGCACAAAAACGAAACTGGGGGCATCATGTACCTAGGTTTGGAGCTCACTCCAAAAGTTTCAAGTCTGAAGCCTTGCCGATTTGTCAGCTTGTTGGCCTATTCATCCGCTATCCAACAAGGTATAGTTTGTCAAAATCCATCCATGTTAAGGTACCTTTAGACCGCGACACATGAGAGCCATGTCGGCCGGCGCTGACAGCCCTTGCTATGGGACTTACTGCACAAAAACGAAACTGGGGGCATCATGTACCTAGGTTTGAGGCTCACTCCAAAAGTTTCAAGTCTGAAGCCTTGCCGATTTGTCAGCTTGTTGGCCTATTCATCCGCTATCCAACAAGGTATAGTTTGTCAAAATCCATCCATGTTCAAGTACCTTTAGACCGCGACACATGAGAGCCATGTCGGCCGGCGCTGACAGCCCTTGCTATGGGACTTACTGCACAAAAACGAAACTGGGGGCATCATGTACCTAGGTTTGGGGCTCACTCCAAAAGTTTCAAGTCTGAAGCCTTGCCGATTTGTCAGCTTGTTGGCCTATTCATCCGCTATCCAACAAGCTATAGTTTGTCAAAATCCATCCATGTTAAGGTACCTTTAGACCGCGACACATGAGAGCCATGTCGGCCGGCGCTGACAGCCCTTGCTATGGGACTTACTGCACAAAAACGAAACTGGGGGCATCATGTACCTAGGTTTGGGGCTCACTCCAAAAGTTTCAAGTCTGAAGCCTTGCCGATTTGTCAGCTTGTTGGCCTATTCATCCGCTATCCAACAAGGTATAGTTTGTCAAAATCCATCCATGTTCAGTACCTTTAGACCGCGACACATGAGAGCCATGTCGGCCGGCGCTGACAGCCCTTGCTATGGGACTTACTGCACAAAAACGAAACTGGGGGCATCATGTACCTAGGTTTTGGGCTCACTCCAAAAGTTTCAAGTCTGAAGCCTTGCCGATTTGTCAGCTTGTTGGCCTATTCATCCGCTATCCAACAAGGTATAGTTTGTCAAAATCCATCCATGTTCAGTACCTTTAGACCGCGACACATGAGAGCCATGTCGGCCGGCGCTGACAGCCCTTGCTATGGGACTTACTGCACAAAAACGAAACTGGGGGCATCATGTACCTAGGTTTGGGGCTCACTCCAAAAGTTTCAAGTCTGAAGCCTTGCCGATTTGTCAGCTTGTTGGCCTATTCATCCGCTATCCAACAAGCTATAGTTTGTCAAAATCCATCCATGTTAAGGTACCTTTAGACCGCGACACATGAGAGCCATGTCGGCCGGCGCTGACAGCCCTTGCTAAGGGACTTACTGCACAAAAACGAAACTGGGGGCATCATGTACCTAGGTTTGGGGCTCACTCCAAAAGTTTCAAGTCTGAAGCCTTGCCGATTTGTCAGCTTGTTGGCCTATTCATCCGCTATCCAACAAGCTATAGTTTGTCAAAATCCATCCATGTTAAGGTACCTTTAGACCGCGACACATGAGAGCCATGTCGGCCGGCGCTGACAGCCCTTGCTATGGGACTTACTGCACAAAAACGAAACTGGGGGCATCATGTACCTAGGTTTGGGGCTCACTCCAAAAGTTTCAAGTCTGAAGCCTTGCCGATTTGTCAGCTTGTTGGCCTATTCATCCGCTATCCAACAAGGTATAGTTTGTCAAAATCCATCCATGTTCAGGTACCTTTAGACCGCGACACATGAGAGCCATGTCGGCCGGCGCTGACAGCCCTTGCTATGGGACTTACTGCACAAAAACGAAACTGGGGGCATCATGTACCTAGGTTTGGGGCTCACTCCAAAAGTTTCAAGTCTGAAGCCTTGCCGATTTGTCAGCTTGTTGGCCTATTCATCCGCTATCCAACAAGCTATAGTTTGTCAAATCCATCCATGTTTAGGTACCTTTAGACCGCGACACATGAGAGCCATGTCGGCCGGCGCTGACAGCCCTTGCATGGGACTTACTGCACAAAAACGAAACTGGGGGCATCATGTACCTAGGTTTTGGGCTCACTCCAAAAGTTTCAAGTCTGAAGCCTTGCCGATTTGTCAGCTTGTTGGCCTATTCATCCGCTATCCAACAAGCTATAGTTTGTCAAAATCCATCTATGTTAAGGTACCTTTAGACCGCGACACATGAGAGCCATGTCGGCCGGCGCTGACAGCCCGAGCTATGGGACTTACTGCACAAAAACGAAACTGGGGGCATCATGTACTAGGTTTGGGGCTCACTCCAAAAGTTTCAAGTCTGAAGCCTTGCCGATTTGTCAGCTTGTTGGCCTATTCATCCGCTATCCAACAAGGTATAGTTTGTCAAAATCCATCCATGTTCAGGTACCTTTAGACCGCGACACATGAGAGCCATGTCGGCCGGCGCTGACAGCCCTTGCTATGGGACTTACTGCACAAAAACGAAACTGGGGGCATCATGTACCTAGGTTTGGGGCTCACTCCAAAAGTTTCAAGTCTGAAGCCTTGCCGATTTGTCAGCTTGTTGGCCTATTCATCCGCTATCCAACAAGGTAAAGTTTGTCAAAATCCATCCATGTTCAGGTACCTTTAGACCGCGACACATGAGAGCCATGTCGGCCGGCGCTGACAGCCCTTGCTATGGGACTTCTGCACAAAAACGAAACTGGGGGCATCATGTACCTAGGTTTGGGGCTCACTCCAAAAGTTTCAAGTCTGAAGCCTTGCCGATTTGTCAGCTTGTAGGCCTATTCATTCGCTATCCAACAAGTATAGTTTGTCAAAATCCATCCATGTAAGGTACCTTTAGACCGCGACACATGAGAGCCATGTCGGCCGGCGCTGACAGCCCTTGCTATGGGACTTACTGCACAAAAACGAAACTGGGGGCATCATGTACCTAGGTTTGGGGCTCACTCCAAAAGTTTCAAGTCTGAAGCATTGCCGATTTGTCAGCTTGTTGGCCTATTCATCTGCTATCCAACAAGCTATAGTTTGTCAAAATCCATCCATGTTAAGGTACCTTTAGACCGCGACACATGAGAGCCATGTCGGCCGGCGCTGACAGCCCGTGCTGTGGGATTTACTGCACAAAAACGAAACTGGGGGCATCATGTACCTAGGTTTGGGGCTCACTCCAAAAGTTTCAAGTCTGAAGCCTTGCCGATTTGTCAGCTTGTTGGCCTATTCATCCGCTATCCAACAAGCTATAGTTTGTCAAAATCCATCCATGTTCAGGTACCTTTAGACCGCGACACATGAGAGCCATGTCGGCCGGCGCTGACAGCCCGTGCTATGGGACTTACTGCACAAAAACGAAACTGGGGGCATCATGTACCTAGGGATTGGGGCTCACTCCAAAAGTTTCAAGTCTGAAGCCTTGCCGATTTGTCAGCTTGTTGGCCTATTCATCCGCTATCCAACAAGCTATAGTTTGTCAAAATCCATCCATGTTCAGGTACCTTTAGACCGCGACACATGAGAGCCATGTCGGCCGGCGCTGACAGCCCTTGCTGTGGGACTTACTGCACAAAAACGAAACTGGGGGCATCATGTACCTAGGTTTGGGGCTCACTCCAAAAGTTTCAAGTCTGAAGCCTTGCCGATTTGTCAGCTTGTTGGCCTATTCATCCGCTATCCAACAAGCTATAGTTTGTCAAAATCCATCCATGTTAAGGTACCTTTAGACCGCGACACATGAGAGCCATGTCGGCCGGCGCTGACAGCCCTTGCTATGGGACTTACTGCACAAAAACGAAACTGGGGGCATCATGTACCTAGGTTTTGGGCTCACTCCAAAAGTTTCAAGTCTGAAGCCTTGCCGATTTGTCAGCTTGTTGGCCTATTCATCCGCTATCCAACAAGCTATAGTTTGTCAAAATCCATCCATGTTAAGGTACCTTTAGACCGCGACACATGAGAGCCATGTCGGCCGGCGCTGACAGCCCTTGCTATGGGACTTCCTGCACAAAAGCGAAACTGGGGCATCATGTACCTAGGTTTGGGGCTCACTCCAAAAGTTTCAAGTCTGAAGCCTTGCCGATTTGTCAGCTTGTAGGCCTATTCATTCGCTATCCAACAAGGTATAGTTTGTCAAAATCCATCCATGTAAAGGTACCTTTAGACCGCGACACATGAGAGCCATGCGGCCGGCGCTGACAGCCCTTGCTATGGGACTTACTGCACAAAAACGAAACTGGGGGCATCATGTACCTAGGTTTGGGGCTCACTCCAAAAGTTTCAAGTCTGAAGCATTGCCGATTTGTCAGCTTGTTGGCCTATTCATCCGCTATCCAACAAGCTATAGTTTGTCAAAATCCATCCATGTTAAGGTACCTTTAGACCGCGACACATGAGAGCCATGTCGGCCGGCGCTGACAGCCCGTGCTGTGGGATTTACTGCACAAAAACGAAACTGGGGGCATCATGTACCTAGGTTTGGGGCTCACTCCAAAAGTTTCAAGTCTGAAGCATTGCCGATTTGTCAGCTTGTTGGCCTATTCATCCGCTATCCAACAAGCTATAGTTTGTCAAAATCCATCCATGTTCAGGTACCTTTAGACCGCGACACATGAGAGCCATGTCGGCCGGCGCTGACAGCCCTTGCTATGGGACTTACTGCACAAAAACGAAACTGGGGGCATCATGTACCTAGGTTTGGGGCTCACTCCAAAAGTTTCAAGTCTGAAGCCTTGCCGATTTGTCAGCTTGTTGGCCTATTCATCCGCTATCCAACAAGGTATAGTTTGTCAAAATCCATCCATGTTCAGGTACCTTTAGACCGCGACACATGAGAGCCATGTCGGCCGGCGCTGACAGCCCTTGCTGTGGGACTTACTGCACAAAAACGAAACTGGGGGCATCATGTACCTAGGTTTGGGGCTCACTCCAAAAGTTTCAAGTCTCAAGCCTTGCCGATTTGTCAGCTTGTTGGCCTATTCATCCGCTATCCAACAAGCTATAGTTTGTCAAAATCCATCCATGTTAAGGTACCTTTAGACCGCGACACATGAGAGCCATGTCGGCCGGCGCTGACAGCCCTTGCTATGGGACTTACTGCACAAAAACGAAACTGGGGGCATCATGTACTTAGGTTTGGGGCTCACTCCAAAAGTTTCAAGTCTGATGCCTTGCCGATTTGTCAGCTTGTTGGCCTATTCATCCGCTATCCAACAAGCTATAGTTTGTCAAAATCCATCCATGTTCAGGTACCTTTAGATCGCGACACATGAGAGCCATGTCGGCCGGCGCTGACAGCCCTTGCTATGGGACTTACTGCACAAAAACGAAACTGGGGGCATCATGTACCTAGGTTTGGAGCTCACTCCAAAAGTTTCAAGTCTGAAGCCTTGCCGATTTGTCAGCTTGTTGGCCTATTCATCCGCTATCCAACAAGGTAAAGTTTGTCAAAATCCATCCATGTTCAGGTACCTTTAGACCGCGACACATGAGAGCCATGTCGGCCGGCGCTGACAGCCCTTGCTATGGGACTTACTGCACAAAAACGAAACTGGGGGCATCATGTACCTAGGTTTGGGGCTCACTCCAAAAGTTTCAAGTCTGAAGCCTTGCCGATTTGTCAGCTTGTTGGCCTATTCATCCGCTATCCAACAAGGTATAGTTTGTCAAAATCCATCCATGTTAAGGTACCTTTAGACCGCGACACATGAGAGCCATGTCGGCCGGCGCTGACAGCCCGTGCTATGGGACTTACTGCACAAAAACGAAACTGGGGGCATCATGTACCTAGGTTTGGGGCTCACTCCAAAAGTTTCAAGTCTGAAGCCTTGCCGATTTGTCAGCTTGTTGGCCTATTCATCCGCTATCCAACAAGGTATCGTTTGTCAAAATCCATCCATGTTAAGGTACCTTTAGACCGCGACACATGAGAGCCATGTCGGCCGGCGCTGACAGCCCTTGCTATGGGACTTACTGCACAAAAACGAAACTGGGGGCATCATGTACCTAGGTTTGGGGCTCACTCCAAAAGTTTCAAGTCTGAAGCCTTGCCGATTTGTCAGCTTGTTGGCCTATTCATCCGCTATCCAACAAGCTATAGTTTGTCAAAATCCATCCATGTTAAGGTACCTTTAGACCGCGACACATGAGAGCCATGTCGGCCGGCGCTGACAGCCCTTGCTATGGGACTTACTGCACAAAAACGAAACTGGGGGCATCATGTACCTAGGTTTGGGGCTCACTCCAAAAGTTTCAAGTCTGAAGCCTTGCCGATTTGTCAGCTTGTTGGCCTATTCATCCGCTATCCAACAAGCTATAGTTTGTCAAAATCCATCCATGTTAAGGTACCTTTAGACCGCGACACATGAGAGCCATGTCGGCCGGCGCTGACAGCCCGTGCTATGGGACTTACTGCACAAAAACGAAACTGGGGGCATCATGTACCTAGGTTTGGGGCTCACTCCAAAAGTTTCAAGTCTGAAGCCTTGCCGATTTGTCAGCTTGTTGGCCTATTCATCCGCTATCCAACAAGGTATCGTTTGTCAAAATCCATCCATGTTAAGGTACCTTTAGACCGCGACACATGAGAGCCATGTCGGCCGGCGCTGACAGCCCGTGCTATGGGACTTACTGCACAAAAACGAAACTGGGGGCATCATGTACCTAGGTTTGGGGCTCACTCCAAAAGTTTCAAGTATGAAGCCTTGCCGATTTGTCAGCTTGTTGGCCTATTCATCCGCTATCCAACAAGCTATAGTTTGTCAAAATCCATCCATGTTAAGGTACCTTTAGACCGCGACACATGAGAGCCATGTCGGCCGGCGCTGACAGCCCTTGCTATGGGACTTACTGCACAAAAACGAAACTGGGGGCATCATGTACCTAGGTTTGGGGCTCACTCCAAAAGTTTCAAGTCTGAAGCCTTGCCGATTTGTCAGCTTGTTGGCCTATTCATCCGCTATCCAACAAGGTATCGTTTGTCAAAATCCATCCATGTTAAGGTACCTTTAGACCGCGACACATGAGAGCCATGTCGGCCGGCGCTGACAGCCCTTGCTATGGGACTTACTGCACAAAAACGAAACTGGGGGCATCATGTACCTAGGTTTGGGGCTCACTCCAAAAGTTTCAAGTCTGAAGCCTTGCCGATTTGTCAGCTTGTTGGCATATTCATCCGCTATCCAACAAGCTATAGTTTGTCAAAATCCATCCATGTTAAGGTACCTTTAGACCGCGACACATGAGAGCCATGTCGGCCGGCGCTGACAGCCCGTGCTATGGGACTTACTGCACAAAAACGAAACTGGGGGCATCATGTACCTAGGTTTGGGGCTCACTCCAAAAGTTTCAAGTCTGAAGCCTTGCCGATTTGTCAGCTTGTTGGCCTATTCATCCGCTATCCAACAAGCTATAGTTTGTCAAAATCCATCCATGTTAAGGTACCTTTAGACCGCGACACATGAGAGCCATGTCGGCCGGCGCTGACAGCCCTTGCTATGGGACTTACTGCACAAAAACGAAACTGGGGGCATCATGTACCTAGGTTTGGGGCTCACTCCAAAAGTTTCAAGTCTGAAGCCTTGCCGATTTGTCAGCTTGTTGGCCTATTCATCCGCTATCCAACAAGGTATCGTTTGTCAAACTCCATCCATGTTAAGGTACCTTTAGACCGCGACACATGAGAGCCATGTCGGCCTGCGCTGACAGCCCGTGCTATGGGACTTACTGCACAAAAACGAAACTGGGGGCATCATGTACCTAGGTTTGGGGCTCACTCCAAAAGTTTCAAGTCTGAAGCCTTGCCGATTTGTCAGCTTGTTGGCCTATTCATCCGCTATCCACCAAGCTATAGTTTGTCAAAATCCATCCATGTTAAGGTACCTTTAGACCGCGACACATGAGAGCCATGTCGGCCGGCGCTGACAGCCCGTGCTATGGGACTTACTGCACAAAAACGAAACTGGGGGCATCATGTACCTAGGTTTGGGGCTCACTCCAAAAGTTTCAAGTCTGAAGCCTTGCCGATTTGTCAGCTTGTTGGCCTATTCATCCGCTATCCAACAAGCTATAGTTTGTCAAAATCCATCCATGTTAAGGTACCTTTAGACCGCGACACATGAGAGCCATGTCGGCCGGCGCTGACAGCCCTTGCTATGGGACTTACTGCACAAAAATGAAACTGGGGGCATCATGTACCTAGGTTTGGGGCTCACTCCAAAAGTTTCAAGTCTGAAGCCTTGCCGATTTGTCAGCTTGTTGGCCTATTCATCCGCTATCCAACAAGGTATCGTTTGTCAAACTCCATCCATGTTAAGGTACCTTTAGACCGCGACACATGAGAGCCATGTCGGCCGGCGCTGACAGCCCTTGCTATGGGACTTACTGCACAAAAACGAAACTGGGGGCATCATGTACCTAGGTTTGGGGCTCACTCCAAAAGTTTCAAGTCTGAAGCCTTGCCGATTTGTCAGCTTGTTGGCCTATTCATCCGCTATCCAACAAGCTATAGTTTGTCAAACTCCATCCATGTTAAGGTACCTTTAGACCGCGACACATGAGAGCCATGTCGGCCGGCGCTGACAGCCCTTGCTATGGGACTTACTGCACAAAAACGAAACTGGGGGCATCATGTACCTAGGTTTGGGGCTCACTCCAAAAGTTTCAAGTTTGAAGCCTTGCCGATTTGTCAGCTTGTTGGCCTATTCATCCGCTATCCAACAAGGTATCGTTTGTCAAAATCCATCCATGTTAAGGTACCTTTAGACCGCGACACATGAGAGCCATGTCGGCCGGCGCTGACAGCCCGTGCTATGGGACTTACTGCACAAAAACGAAACTGGGGGCATCATGTACCTAGGTTTGGGGCTCACTCCAAAAGTTTCAAGTCTGAAGCCTTGCCGATTTGTCAGCTTGTTGGCCTATTCATCCGCTATCCAACAAGCTATAGTTTGTCAAAATCCATCCATGTTAAGGTACCTTTAGACCGCGACACATGAGAGCCATGTCGGCCGGCGCTGACAGCCCTTGCTATGGGACTTACTGCACAAAAACGAAACTGGGGGCATCATGTACCTAGGTTTGGGGCTCACTCCAAAAGTTTCAAGTCTGAAGCCTTGCCGATTTGTCAGCTTGTTGGCCTATTCATCCGCTATCCAACAAGCTATAGTTTGTCAAAATCCATCCATGTTAAGGTACCTTTAGACCGCGACACATGAGAGCCATGTCGGCCGGCGCTGACAGCCCGTGCTATGGGACTTACTGCACAAAAACGAAACTGGGGGCATCATGTACCTAGGTTTGGGGCTCACTCCAAAAGTTTCAAGTTTGAAGCCTTGCCGATTTGTCAGCTTGTTGGCCTATTCATCCGCTATCCAACAAGGTATCGTTTGTCAAAATCCATCCATGTTAAGGTACCTTTAGACCGCGACACATGAGAGCCATGTCGGCCGGCGCTGACAGCCCGTGCTATGGGACTTACTGCACAAAAACGAAACTGGGGGCATCATGTACCTAGGTTTGGGGCTCACTCCAAAAGTTTCAAGTCTGAAGCCTTGCCGATTTGTCAGCTTGTTGGCCTATTCATCCGCTATCCAACAAGGTATCGTTTGTCAAACTCCATCCATGTTAAGGTACCTTTAGACCGCGACACATGAGAGCCATGTCGGCCTGCGCTGACAGCCCGTGCTATGGGACTTACTGCACAAAAACGAAACTGGGGGCATCATGTACCTAGGTTTGGGGCTCACTCCAAAAGTTTCAAGTCTGAAGCCTTGCCGATTTGTCAGCTTGTTGGCCTATTCATCCGCTATCCACCAAGCTATAGTTTGTCAAAATCCATCCATGTTAAGGTACCTTTAGACCGCGACACATGAGAGCCATGTCGGCCGGCGCTGACAGCCCGTGCGATGGGACTTACTGCACAAAAACGAAACTGGGGGCATCATGTACCTAGGTTTGGGGCTCACTCCAAAAGTTTCAAGTCTGAAGCCTTGCCGATTTGTCAGCTTGTTGGCCTATTCATCCGCTATCCAACAAGCTATAGTTTGTCAAAATCCATCCATGTTAAGGTACCTTTAGACCGCGACACATGAGAGCCATGTCGGCCGGCGCTGACAGCCCTTGCTATGGGACTTACTGCACAAAAATGAAACTGGGGGCATCATGTACCTAGGTTTGGGGCTCACTCCAAAAGTTTCAAGTCTGAAGCCTTGCCGATTTGTCAGCTTGTTGGCCTATTCATCCGCTATCCAACAAGGTATCGTTTGTCAAACTCCATCCATGTTAAGGTACCTTTAGACCGCGACACATGAGAGCCATGTCGGCCGGCGCTGACAGCCCTTGCTATGGGACTTACTGCACAAAAACGAAACTGGGGGCTTCATGTACCTAGGTTTGGGGCTCACTCCAAAAGTTTCAAGTCTGAAGCCTTGCCGATTTGTCAGCTTGTTGGCCTATTCATCCGCTATCCAACAAGCTATAGTTTGTCAAACTCCATCCATGTTAAGGTACCTTTAGACCGCGACACATGAGAGCCATGTCGGCCGGCGCTGACAGCCCTTGCTATGGGACTTACTGCACAAAAACGAAACTGGGGGCATCATGTACCTAGGTTTGGGGCTCACTCCAAAAGTTTCAAGTTTGAAGCCTTGCCGATTTGTCAGCTTGTTGGCCTATTCATCCGCTATCCAACAAGGTATCGTTTGTCAAAATCCATCCATGTTAAGGTACCTTTAGACCGCGACACATGAGAGCCATGTCGGCCGGCGCTGACAGCCCGTGCTATGGGACTTACTGCACAAAAACGAAACTGGGGGCATCATGTACCTAGGTTTGGGGCTCACTCCAAAAGTTTCAAGTCTGAAGCCTTGCCGATTTGTCAGCTTGTTGGCCTATTCATCCGCTATCCAACAAGCTATAGTTTGTCAAAATCCATCCATGTTAAGGTACCTTTAGACCGCGACACATGAGAGCCATGTCGGCCGGCGCTGACAGCCCTTGCTATGGGACTTACTGCACAAAAACGAAACTGGGGGCATCATGTACCTAGGTTTGGGGCTCACTCCAAAAGTTTCAAGTCTGAAGCCTTGCCGATTTGTCAGCTTGTTGGCCTATTCATCCGCTATCCAACAAGCTATAGTTTGTCAAAATCCATCCATGTTAAGGTACCTTTAGACCGCGACACATGAGAGCCATGTCGGCCGGCGCTGACAGCCCGTGCTATGGGACTTACTGCACAAAAACGAAACTGGGGGCATCATGTACCTAGGTTTGGGGCTCACTCCAAAAGTTTCAAGTTTGAAGCCTTGCCGATTTGTCAGCTTGTTGGCCTATTCATCCGCTATCCAACAAGGTATCGTTTGTCAAAATCCATCCATGTTAAGGTACCTTTAGACCGCGACACATGAGAGCCATGTCGGCCGGCGCTGACAGCCCGTGCTATGGGACTTACTGCACAAAAACGAAACTGGGGGCATCATGTACCTAGGTTTGGGGCTCACTCCAAAAGTTTCAAGTCTGAAGCCTTGCCGATTTGTCAGCTTGTTGGCCTATTCATCCGCTATCCAACAAGCTATAGTTTGTCAAAATCCATCCATGTTAAGGTACCTTTAGACCGCGACACATGAGAGCCATGTCGGCCGGCGCTGACAGCCCTTGCTATGGGACTTACTGCACAAAAACGAAACTGGGGGCATCATGTACCTAGGTTTGGGGCTCACTCCAAAAGTTTCAAGTCTGAAGCCTTGCCGATTTGTCAGCTTGTTGGCCTATTCATCCGCTATCCAACAAGCCATAGTTTGTCAAAATCCATCCATGTTAAGGTACCTTTAGACCGCGACACATGAGAGCCATGTCGGCCGGCGCTGACAGCCCTTGCTATGGGACTTACTGCACAAAAACGAAACTGGGGGCATCATGTACCTAGGTTTGGGGCTCACTCCAAAAGTTTCAAGTCTGAAGCCTTGCCGATTTGTCAGCTTGTTGGCCTATTCATCCGCTATCCAACAAGCTATAGTTTGTCAAAATCCATCCATGTTAAGGTACCTTTAGACCGCGACACATGAGAGCCATGTCGGCCGGCGCTGACAGCCCGTGCTATGGGACTTACTGCACAAAAACGAAACTGGGGGCATCATGTACCTAGGTTTGGGGCTCACTCCAAAAGTTTCAAGTCTGAAGCCTTGCCGATTTGTCAGCTTGTTGGCCTATTCATCCGCTATCCAACAAGGTATCGTTTGTCAAAATCCATCCATGTTAAGGTACCTTTAGACCGCGACACATGAGAGCCATGTCGGCCGGCGCTGACAGCCCGTGCTATGGGACTTACTGCACAAAAACGAAACTGGGGGCATCATGTACCTAGGTTTGGGGCTCACTCCAAAAGTTTCAAGTCTGAAGCCTTGCCGATTTGTCAGCTTGTTGGCCTATTCATCCGCTATCCAACAAGCTATAGTTTGTCAAAATCCATCCATGTTAAGGTACCTTTAGACCGCGACACATGAGAGCCATGTCGGCCGGCGCTGACAGCCCTTGCTATGGGACTTACTGCACAAAAACGAAACTGGGGGCATCATGTACCTAGGTTTGGGGCTCACTCCAAAAGTTTCAAGTCTGAAGCCTTGCCGATTTGTCAGCTTGTTGGCCTATTCATCCGCTATCCAACAAGCTATAGTTTGTCAAAATCCATCCATGTTAAGGTACCTTTAGACCGCGACACATGAGAGCCATGTCGGCCGGCGCTGACAGCCCTTGCTATGGGACTTACTGCACAAAAACGAAACTGGGGGCATCATGTACCTAGGTTTGGGGCTCACTCCAAAAGTTTCAAGTCTGAAGCCTTGCCGATTTGTCAGCTTGTTGGCCTATTCATCCGCTATCCAACAAGCTATAGTTTGTCAAAATCCATCCATGTTAAGGTACCTTTAGACCGCGACACATGAGAGCCATGTCGGCCGGCGCTGACAGCCCGTGCTATGGGACTTACTGCACAAAAACGAAACTGGGGGCATCATGTACCTAGGTTTGGGGCTCACTCCAAAAGTTTCAAGTCTGAAGCCTTGCCGATTTGTCAGCTTGTTGGCCTATTCATCCGCTATCCAACAAGGTATCGTTTGTCAAAATCCATCCATGTTAAGGTACCTTTAGACCGCGACACATGAGAGCCATGTCGGCCGGCGCTGACAGCCCGTGCTATGGGACTTACTGCACAAAAACGAAACTGGGGGCATCATGTACCTAGGTTTGGGGCTCACTCCAAAAGTTTCAAGTCTGAAGCCTTGCCGATTTGTCAGCTTGTTGGCCTATTCATCCGCTATCCAACAAGCTATAGTTTGTCAAAATCCATCCATGTTAAGGTACCTTTAGACCGCGACACATGAGAGCCATGTCGGCCGGCGCTGACAGCCCTTGCTATGGGACTTACTGCACAAAAACGAAACTGGGGGCATCATGTACCTAGGTTTGGGGCTCACTCCAAAAGTTTCAAGTCTGAAGCCTTGCCGATTTGTCAGCTTGTTGGCCTATTCATCCGCTATCCAACAAGCTATAGTTTGTCAAAATCCATCCATGTTAAGGTACCTTTAGACCGCGACACATGAGAGCCATGTCGGCCGGCGCTGACAGCCCTTGCTATGGGACTTACTGCACAAAAACGAAACTGGGGGCATCATGTACCTAGGTTTGGGGCTCACTCCAAAAGTTTCAAGTCTGAAGCCTTGCCGATTTGTCAGCTTGTTGGCCTATTCATCCGCTATCCAACAAGCTATAGTTTGTCAAAATCCATCCATGTTAAGGTACCTTTAGACCGCGACACATGAGAGCCATGTCGGCCGGCGCTGACAGCCCGTGCTATGGGACTTACTGCACAAAAACGAAACTGGGGGCATCATGTACACATGTTCGCTATACCGGTACTCCGGACTGGACATCACTTGAAAAGAGGAGGGAATCAAACCAACTTCTGTACAAGGTCATCAACAACACAGTACTGAAATATTCAACCACATGCAGTGCAACCAAAGTGATAGCTCCCGAGCCTGCATGTAGCCATTTTACAAGTGGCTTCCTTCCACTTTCACAGGCAAATAGGACCCATTTTTCATACGTGATTTTATCAAGCCTGCCCACAGATGGAAGCCTCAAACCCAGGGAGTTGATCCTTGGGTATATTTAAACAATTCCACCGTATTTAAAGCCAAACGGTCTCCGTTTTCAAAAGAAATTGTGGGGGCACTTTTTATGCTAATCAGCTGGCGTAGAAATTCTCGCTTGAATTAGTTCAGTGCACCCTGTAGTGCGCAATTAGGGCGCCCTCGGTTGGTCGTGGCGGTACAACCGCCCACAACAAAAGATATTTTTAGCATTTTATTGCAATTGGCACGTGATCGAATCACATGACATTGACGGGCTTGATGTGAAATCGACGACGCGGCGCGATCGGGCGACGAGTTGAAGAGCAGTTGCAAAAGCGTCTCCGTTTTCAGAAAAAAAGGTCAAGGATTTCACCGTCGACCGTCCTGCTGTGTTGAAAAAAGTAAGGATCACAGTTAACACCATTGTACCATGGGTTTTAGTTAGCCCAGGTTGGACGACGTCTTCATTGCATTGCGACTCCGTTGCGTGTACACAACACGGAGTCCAACCTGGGCTAGGTTTTAGTGTAAATCTATGAGGCGCCCTTTATGACTTTATTACGAAACCAATATATATAGAACGAAACCAATATATATAGAACGAAACCAATATATATAGAACGAAACCAATATATATGAAACGAAACCAATATATATAGAACGAAACCAATATATATAGAACGAAACAAATATATATAGAACGAAACCAACATATATATAGAACGAAACAAATAAATATAAAACGAAACCAATATATATAGAACGAGAAACAAAAATATATGGAACGAAACAAATATATATAGAATGAAAATCAAATATATATAGAACGTAACTCCAATAAATATAGAACGTAACTCAAATATATATAGAACGTAACTCCAATATTTTTAGAACGTAACTGCAATATATATAGAACGAACTTCAAATATATACATGTATATAGAACGAAACAAATATATATAGAACAAAAATCAAATATAGAACGTAACTCAAATATATATAGAACGTAACTCAAATATATATAGAACGTAACTCAAATATATATAGAACGAAACTCAAATATATATAGAACGAAACTCAAATATATATTCAACGAGAAAAATATATCGAACGAGAATTGTAATAATTATATAAAACGAAGCAAGTTGCAAATGGACTCAATTCAGGGTGACTGTAAGGTCAATGCCAAATTCTGCTAGATGTACTTCCAAAATCTGATTGATTAAACAAAAATCTGCCAAATCACCTATGATTTACACGAAATACATTGCAAACACCTGTATTCAAATGCAGGTGTTATAAAATGTCCTTAACCCCCCCCCCCCCCCCAAAAAAATTATAAAATTTCCTTTGTAAAAAAAGTTATTATTCTTTTTTAAATGGCTCGTGTCTAGCCTGGTTTCCGATGTCTACAGTACTTAACTGTGTTTTCGTACCTGAACGCTTAGACTGGCCAAAAAAAAGAAGCTTTTTTGGAGGAAATCAGCTCTGCTATATTTTCCCGTCCAAATTACCAATTTTGCAGAATTCTGCAAGATATCTGCTTTTAAAAAATTCATTTGCTAGTTTTTCTGTGAAACTTTTTCTTCAAAAACTGCTATATTTTCCCGTCAAAATCACCAATTTTGCAGAATTCTGCTAGAAATCTACTAGAATCAATTCAATCTGCTTGATTTTTTGTCAAACTTTTTTTTCCCCCAAAATCTGTCAAATTTAGCCGAAAGTCGGCTAAAACGGTCACCTTATTGAAACGTCAAATATATAAGACGAAGCACCCTCTAAATATATAGAATCAAACGTTAAAATATATAGATCGAAAAAGTAAAATATATAGATCGAAGCGCCCTCTACCGTCTACCTACGGAGAGTGAACATCTGAATTCCTGTGGTCTACATGTGGTGTACCCATAGTAATCCACGGTAATGCAAAAGCCCGACTACGCTCACGCACAAACCGCCCTGTAAGGTATGGAGTCTGGGAATTATAGTAGTTCAGTCGATTTCCGCCTAGTTCCGGATTTTTCCTAGTTCCGGATCGCTTCAATGTACCTTTTTATTTTTTTATATTTTTGATATAGTCTCCGATAATTATTTCTTTGGACGCCGTGCATTTCGAAAAGGAAAATGCAAGTTTCTTGATACACAAAGAGCTTTTTCGATAAAATCTTCAGAAGAGGAATTTTGGCCAGATTTCCGACTCGCACTTTATTGACATGTTTGGACGGTTCGTAGCAAATTACAGAAGCTGCGAATCGACGATAAATTTTCTCCTCGGTTCATCACTCGTACCGTGTGATTTCGAATATTTTGTTCAAACATTACAGTCGTATATAAGGCTCTTTCATCGAATGTTTGTTGACTGAATCAAAAAATGTTTTATAGTCTCTATAATTAATTTTTGAAAATTCGCCAATGAATGACCGTATGTTTTTGCCAAGTTCCGGATCGCGTGTGCACTTAGGACCAACTACACGCGCGTTAATAATCGATTACGTTGTGACGTTTTCGTGTGCTAAATCATGGAGGAAGAAAATAGATCTATTTTCTTCCTAGCCTCTATATGGTCAAATTGATTTCGGTCCGTGTGTGAGTTCATGCCGTTGTGCCGCAGACCGTTTCAAAATCATTTACGCAGCTTTCAAATGCACTAAGCAGCCTGAATGATGTTTGCTATCCGGAACTAGAAAAACGACTGTTCCTAGACTCCATACCTAACAGGGCGGTTTGTGCGTGAGCGTAGTCGGGCTTTTGGACTTCTATGGGTACAACACATGTAGACCACAGGAATCCAGATGTTCACTCTCCGTAGGTAGACGGTAGAGGGCGCTTCGATCTATATATTCTACTTTTTCGATCTATATATTTTAACGTTTGATTCTATATATTTAGAGGGTGCTTCGTCTTATATATTTAACGTTTCAAAAGGGTGACCGTTTTAGGCGAATTTCAGCTAAATTTGACAGATTTTTTTGGGGGAAAAAGTTTGACAAAAAATCAAGCAGATTGAATTGATTCTAGTAGATTTCTAGCAGAATTCTGCAAAATTGGTGATTTTGACGGGAAAATATAGCAGTTTTTGCAAGAAAAAAAGTTTCACAGAAAAACTAGCAAATGAATTTTTTAAAAGCAGATATCTAGCAGAATTCTGCAAAATTGGTAATTTGGACAGAAAAATATAGCAGAGCTGATTTCCTCCAAAAAAAGCTTTATTTTTTTGGCCAGTCTAAGCGTTGAGGTACGAGAACACAGTAAAGTACTGTAGACATCGGAAACCAGGCTAGACACGAGCCATTTTAAAAAGAATAATAACTTTTTTTTACAAAGGAAATTTTATAATTTTTTTTGGGGGGGGGGGTTAAGGACATTTTATTACATCTGCATATGAGTATAGGTGTTTATAATGTATTTCGTGTAAATCATAGGTGATTTGGCAGATTTTTGTTTAATCAATCAGATTTTGGAGGTACATCTAGCAGAATTTGGCATTGACCTTACAGTCACCCTGAATTGAGTCCATTTGCAACTTGCTTCGTTTTATATAATTATTACAATTCTCGTTCGATATATTTTTCTCGTTCTATATTTATTTGAGTTTCGTTATATATATTTGAGTTTCGTTCTATATATATTTGAGTTTCGTTCTATATATATTTGAGTTACGTTCTATTTATATTTGACTTACGTTCTATATATATTGCAGTTACGTTCCATATATATTTGATTTTCGTTCTATATATATTTGTTTCGTTCTATATATATATTTGATATTCGTTATATATATATTTGAGTTTCGTTCTATATATATTTGAGTTTCGTTCTATATATATTTGAGTTACGTTCTATATATATTTGTTTCGTTCTATATATATTTGTTTCGTTCTATATATATTTGTTTCGTAATAAAGTCATAAAGGGCGCCTCATATAAATCTGCAATCATGATGTATTGTAAGCGACTAGTGCAGGGCCCGTCGAAAATGTGCCTGTTCGGAAGGGGCAGAGAACTGCTCATACAAACAACGCACGCAGTTCAATGGTGTTGTCTTCACAGGTTGAACGCACACTCACAGTAGCAATGTTAGAGGTACCGCGATATTGACATTTCCTATTCTGGTGACACACAAAACTGAAGTTTTTTAAATGAATGTTACTGTGTCCCATCAAGCTATTTCAGCTTCAAATCACTCCTACATGTCGACAAATATGTCTTCTTTTACACAATGGCAATAGATCGGGAAAAACATACCTCAATTTGTCCAAAACCAGAAGTTTCAGAGCGTGATTTTCACGACGGCCGTCATGAGCGCGGCCATTCCATTTTGACACTAAGTTTGGCATTTTCTAGCCCGACTGCGTCTGGCCGTACAGTACTATCGCAAGCTCTGTAGTACGGCCAGACGCCCGATGCTTCCACAGAGACTGAATTTTGTTGGCCGCCGATGTAGCGATTTTGCTACATCTTTCGATCATGATTATCTTTTCATCCAGGGCACAAATTTCCAAAGTTAAGGTTCATAGTCGTAGAGCAACTCATACCTTTTCGAAAAAACGTTGTTTGGTCTCAATATTTTCATCCATCTGGCCACAAGACGAATTTCAGTCATCAGATTCCACAAATATCGTCCCCCATGCGATCCCCCATGCGATTTCAAAATGGCGGCCGCGCTGTAATGTATGCAATATGCAGGCGTGCATGCGCAAACTCATGAATATGCATAAAGAGTCTGTGACGTATGACCTCGTGTTTTTGGACGTGCGTACGGCGGGGCCGTACGTCCAAAAACACGAGGTCATACGTCACAGACTGTTATGCATATTCATGAGTATGGTTGGTTTTAATTAACAAATACATTAACTCGAATGACAACCAGAAGAGTTCCAGGAGTATTGTGTCTTTGGGAGGACATAACTTCTGAACGGAAGCACCTATGACAATGTTGTTTGCACCATTGAATTTCTCCCATCGAGAGCTTTAATTTGATGTATAGTTTGGCCATAATTCATGTAAAAATGCTACTCTCAGGTTAAACGCACATTTTTTACATGCACCGTGGACAGACACAAAGAGATTCCTCAAATTAGCATGATTAGTAGGAAAACATGAGGAAGAAAAGTGTGCTATTGTTTATTTACCCATTGTTGATGATGGAATAGTCCCCCCCCCCCCCCATGTGAAGCATCCATTGTTGATAACAGTCCCCCAGTGGATGTCAGCTATCTCTATTCACAGACACACACAGGCCATTTTTTATGAGACATCGACAATGGGGCCAGCTATGCGTCTCTGTTGTCTACCAAAGTTTACGCACGTACATGTAGTGTTAATTGTGACGTCATGCACCTTCAGTGGCGCCATATGCATGCATACACAGGCCAAATCTTTCTTGAGAGAAATCCTGCTTGGGGACCAATTTGCAGCTTTTGTGCCACTTTTCGAGAACCGCTCGTCCAAACATCTTCAAACTTGACACTGCACATTCTGGTGTCCCGAGCAATACACCTGCCGATATTCAACTTCATATGGTGGCAGGTGCCCGGTTCTGGAGATAATCGACGTACAGATGTACAGACAGACAGACACACAGAGATTCCTGGAATTATAGTAAGGATAGTGTAATAATAATATCGAATCGCGGATAAAAAATTACTAGCAGTAGCACGTTTGTATATGGTGTAAATCGACAATTTTCTTTTGTCCCTCTTCCCTTTTCCTTTGTTTGTACTCGAACTTTTTCGGAACAGCTCTCATTGGTTTTTGAACACGTTTTCCAACCGAGGAGTCCTCGAATCATCGATGATGTTGCATGCGTGTGTCATCGATTTACATCATAAAGTAACATGGCACTTTATGAAATAAGTTTCATTGATTCATTAATATATTTTCATTGAAATACAAATCCCTTTTTGAAATTTAAATAATGAAATGTTGTTTCAGGTAATTCAAGTTGATAAAGGATGTTCTACATAATATCTTCGTTTGATTTCTCCTTTTACAAATATTAGAGTGACAAGGAAAGATGTTGAAGATCTTTCTATTTGCACTGGTGGCCTTGGTTTGCTACACTGCCGGGGCACCAAGTACCATGGAGGATGAGGCCAAACACTGGGCATTGCTGGTAGCCGGCTCCAGTGGCTGGTACAACTACCGACATCAGGTAACTATATGAATCCATTGCTTTTAGCAGCCATCTTTGGAGGTGTGTTTTATTTTGAAAGAATGTTGCAACCTGAACCTGACGCCACTTTTTTATTTATATATAGGCCTACTGGTATCTACCCCCAACTATGGTCCTCCCTGTAGCAGTCAGAGCCCCCACCAATGCAGAGCCAATCACCAATGGCTTTGTTGACTAAGTACTACGAAACAACAACTACATTGTACAAAAAAATGGAGATCAAAATGCAGCCATTTGCCAGAAAATTGGCCAGCACCAGCTCATTTCAGTAAACGTTAGATAAAGTTTGTCGGAGATATCTACTGCCATCAAACTACTAACGTACATTTTGTAAAATGGCAATGGCCAAATTTCCACTGCCTGATTCATTAGGCAGTGAGATGTCAATTGTTTGTTTGTTTGTTGGGGTGTTTGTTTGTTTGTTACACTTCTTTCTTTTCAAAAGTGGTAAATGTTTGTTGCCGTTTTTTCAATATTCAGTTTTGTACTTCTATTTCTCAAAGATCACACTTATATTTCCCAGTGGCGACTCAACACTCTTCAATTTGGGGGGAAAGTGAAGGAGGGGGGGGGGGGGGAAGGCTGGACATCATTTAAGCTTGTGGGTGCTATTGCATTTATGGACATGTCGCTGCATTTTAGGGCCATTTATCCGGGTGTTTCCAGTCTTAAAAAGACATACATGTACAGTGTACAGTATTGACTTTGAGTCCCTTTTCTTTTTTCCTTTTTGTTTTACCTACATTTTTTTTGTTTTTTTTGTGGGGGGGAGGGGATTGTGGGGGAGGGAGCAATTGCAACATAACACTTAATATTACTCTCTACGCCTTTTACCGTAGTTTTAACATGTAGTTGAATTTGATACTTAGTAGAAAAGGAATTGAGTATGAAAACATCCATCTGTTAGTAAATAATGAGCTCCGTATTCTGGCACACTGTATTAATTACCACCCTTCGGCTCAGAATCAACTTCAAAGTTTATCAAAGTTCCCCACACGTTGCCGTTGTAGTGTGAATATCCGACTCCATGAAATGTGGACTCATTGGTAGTACTGCGCACGTGTGAGTACGATACTGTGCTATTTTTAGGATCGTTTCGGGAGAGTGACCTGTGATGTGCGAGCGATCAACCAATAATAGGGAAATAGGGGTCCGATTTTCATAGGAGTCAGATTTTCATGTGACGCCGTCATTACTGATTACAGGCCCAAAAAATCAGCTCAGTCTGTAAAGTGCTTTTGTCTAAATGCTAATTCTTTATGGGTTTCTTTCCGACAGGCTGACATATGCCATGCCTACCAGGTACTGCATGCTCACGGCATTCCAGATGACAACATTGTTGTCATGATGTACGATGACATTGCCAACAATGAGCAGTAAGTTATAAATCAGTGCGATGCACGTTGAATCTGATACCAATATACTCTGCCTTGATGTTGGGGGTGTTTGATGCTACATTGTACCTATTGATGGACCTACTGTGGATATGAAAGCTCCTTAAAGTAGTCAAGAAGTTGTTTTGACGAACATCTTTAGGAAACAGTGTTTGCTTTATGTGAGATTGTCAAGTTGATGGCCAGGTTGCTAAGAGAACGAAATTCCATGTTTAGTTTAATGGACTCGCCTACAGGTAACTATTAAACATTAGTTTACAGATGTTGAAAACCAACAGGAACGATGTGGAAAAAGAGGGCAGGGTTCTGATTTTTCGGGGGGGGGTGGATTTTTTGGATGAACTACAAAAGGGAGGACACAAAGCAACGCAAAAAAAAAAGAGATAGCAATTTTATGTTGGAATTTAACAACTCTGACAACTTTTTCTGTTATCACCAAACTACATTGTATATATTGAGATTTTATTTGATTTGCTACTTGACAAAATGCTTGATGTTATTCACAGACTTTTTCTTGAAAACACCCGTAATGTACATGTAGAAGCATTGCAGTGGGCTTTTCTGAGTGAGGTTTTGTTTTTACTTGAGAAGATACAATATGGCAAGGAGTTTCATCATTTTTATTTGGATGCTGTGGTTCAGAAACAAGATATGTATTCTCGGGATTTTCTGCTTTTCTTTGTTGGTAGAAATCCAGACAAGGGTGTGATCATCAACCATCCCAATGGACCTAATTTGTACCCTGGTGTGCCCAAAGACTACAATGGTGATGTGAGTAATTAAATCATTCGATAAATTTGGGGACAACTTTTTTTCCTGTCCTTGTTATACCTGAAATTTATAATTGTGTAAAGCAAACTATACCTATCCAACAAGTAAAAAATTGTTTGAAGTCCTTTAAAGCCCGAGTCCATCATTTGCAGCTATCCAAAATGTAACCGGCATAATTATTGTTGAAAACATACTGGTTGAAAGATAGTAAGGGGACTAAACTCCCTGTGAAATTATCCTTTCTGGCAAGCTCTCATTTTGAAGAAATCAACGAAAGAAGGCATTTCCAACGGTGCTTCTTAAGAAGCACCGTAGGAAAATTTAAATTAGTTGTTCGTTTTGTTATTCAGCGCAGCGCGCACAAGCATTGGAACGACGCACAGGCGCGCGCAAATGCTATAATTCGTTGGATCAGTGCGCAACATTGCATAAAGCTGCAATTCAAAACAATTCAAAACATGATTTAGCAACTTTTGATTTTGAATTGAGATCCGAGAATGCTGTTTTTCTCGGAATATGAAGCTGAAGCTGAGCTGAAACTTCATCAAGTAAGTTGTTCAGTATCCTTCATTAGATTTGTTGCTTCAAACGAACAAAATGCACTAATTACAAATGATGGACTATAGCTTTAAACAGACATGCAACTTTTCCTGGGATCAGCTGATTTCCTCTTTTTCCACTTCCAATGTACGTGTGCCATTGAAAATAGAAACACACTGTACAAAGTCTTGGAAAGATTTGAATTTCCTCTTTTTTTGTGACTTCCCAGTTGCATGGCTGTTTAAATGATGCTTGAATGGAAAGTCTCTAAGATCAGAGGTGACAGAGACAGGAAAATGTCACCCTAAATTTATAGAATGACCTGTATGCATATTAATAACTTGTATGATTAGGTTTCAAATTATGACAAAAAGTCACTGTATGACACCATATATAGGGAGCACAGAAACCAACATTGCGTTGCGTTCTATACTAATGGGGGAAGGGACACGTATTTCTGAAATCAATTTTCTCGATAATACCATGGAAATGACCATGTCAAGTATTCAACAAATGCCATAAAGTCTTATTTTGTCTCCTGTAAATGACACCACAGTGCTGTGGATAAGCCAAATGTCAGTATTTGAGATGTTTGATGCAGTACACGTACTTGTAACTGTCATATAAACTTGTCATGTGCGTGACATGTTGCGACACCTCTGGAAAGGTTTCAGTTTTTTTGTCAGCATTTATATATGAAAAATATATGAAATCAACTAACTTTGTTCTTGTTTGACTTTTGTGGGTTGGCTATAGGATGTGACTCCCAAGAACTTTCTGTCAATTCTCCAAGGAGACAAAGCGGCAATGCAAGGCATTGGCAGTGGCAAGGTCATCGCTAGGTACGTAGAATAACCACCTAGGTGGTTTCTCAGATCAGAGTCAAATTGAATGGGTCTACTTACTTTAAGCAAATCATCATCATTGTCCGGGAACTTGTGACTGCTCATGAGAAGTTCCGAGCCCTTACGTACCCAGGCGGGTCCGCCAAGTGCATTCTCCCACCCCAGAAGAAAAAGAAGAAAAGGTCGAAATATTTTGGAGCATCCTTATCGTACAGTATAATACAATACAATAAAGTCATTTATAAAGTGCTCGTACTCCAAGATGGTTTTACGCCACTGAACCAATAGCAAGAAAATTATGCAAATGCTATTCATTAATAAAATGAATCATTAATCACAAAAATAAATTAGCGGAACATTAACAGAAAATAATGAAAACATGCATCTCTAATCAAATGAATGTGTTTCGTAACTTGGTCAGCCTTGCCTTCTCACAAGTGTAACCACCAATTTTTTTTTTTTCTGGTGGAAGATGACATTGCGTATATATGGTATCAAAAGACTAGCAAAATAGTCACAACAATTCACGTGAATTCGTGTAGTAAATTCCACGTAAATTTGACAGAATGTAGTGCAGGGATTTGACATTTTATTGCAGGAAAACAAAGTTGCTGTAAAAACAAATTTGCAAGGTGAAATATATTTTTTGACTGTAAACTTAATAGAGAGCCATAAAAGACAGTAAATGGCTGATGTATTCGACATGTTCAATAACAACATTACCAAAACATAATGAGCACATTGTATTGAGTGTTGTTGTCGAGTTCCACTTGAATATTTATATTGTTCAAAAGGTTCTTGGGGACCTTTAACCAAACAGGGGAATAGGGGATCTGAAATGACAACTGAGCCAGACAAGCAATTTACAATTGAAGTAATTGAAGTCGCAATATGATCCCACAAAAATCTGAAAACTCTCTTTTGAGGATGAAGTGTCTGAAATTTATAAATTTGCCAATTTATCGGGACATGTAAAATTTCAATCATTTGGCCCCACAGATGGAGATTTCAGCTACGAAGGTCACCTTTCATTGTATGCACCTGCAAAAATTCTTTACCAACTTCATTTGACCTTTAATATATAAACATGATGAAAGGCTTTAAAAGGCCACCAAGCGGTTATATCACAATGGTTGTGCTTGCACTGCTAATACTATAGCAGTCGTGATCAGTGAACTGTTAATTCAGACTGAATGAGGAAATTGTAGTTGTGGCCCATTGTACACATCATGACTTAACCCATGAAGGTTATAGCCATTTGATCATTGACAGTAATGTCTGCATTGCATACTGCATTTGTTACCGTGAAAACTGACACAATGGGGATTAACTACTCAAACTAAAATAAATTCAGGATCTTTGAAAGGAAAAGTCGCAAGGACATTGAATTAATAGAGACAAGGGACCCAATTCTAGATTTCAAACCAAAAAGGACCAAAAAGAATTATTTACAAAAAAACCTTGAAACCGAAAACCAGAACTAAAACCCTAAAACCAATGATAAAACCTGATAAGACTTGATTCCAACTGTATCGTCCCATATTTAGATTCACTTGGGGAATCGGAAATAAGAGTACAGCTCTGTCATAAAAAGTAGTACATTTTTTGTTAGAAAACAGATTCTTCGTGTTTGCCTGCAGACCCAAACATTTAGGCACCCAGGCACATTGCATCACAGCAATTTCCACAACAAATCCACCTTTTAGGTTGCCCTGTTCAATTTACAGTTTAAATCGTAATAAGAGCAAAGTTTTGCATATATAGAGTTTGAAAGGAAAAACATTGTTTGCGTTACTCTGTTTACAGTGGACCAAATGACAATGTATTTGTTTACTTCTCTGACCACGGAGCCACGGACCTGGTTGCCTTCCCTACATCCACGGTAAGAAAACACAGTCGAGGAAAAAATAATCCATCAAATTTTGTTTTTCACAAGACCTTTATAATCTTTAGATAAGATTCAGCTCCATTGATTGTTACCTACTGGAAAATGTGCTTATTTGCTAATGTAATAGTTTTATGCGAAAACATGCTTCCAAACATGATAATTAATGTGAAACACTTTTTGTTAGCATCAGTCATATAAATTTCTAAGTAGCTGACAAGCATTGTGAAGACACGGCGGCTGAAGAAAACGACTTCATTTTTTTAGAAAACAATTGGACAACCTCAAAGACGGACCGCTGAAAGTTTGCTTTCGATTGGTTGTCTCGATGTTTGAAATAAACTCACTATTCTGTACTCGGATAAACTTCAGCCATTTATTCAATTAAAACAATAATTGAAAAGGGAAGGAATTCATTAAAAAATATAAATGTATTCTTGTTGAATTTGAGGCAATGCTATAAAAGGATGGGATGCTTTAGTATCTGCTGTGTTTCACTGTCTTACCTTGAGACTAATTTTGCACAGGCATTTTTCGTCATTCCTGGATAAGTAACGCCCTGAAACGCTATGTGTGTGTTTAATTTCTTCATTTTTTCCAGCTTTCTGAGAAGGAACTTAAAGATGCTCTGACTAAAATGGCAGCCGAGAAAAAGTTCAAGAAGGTATGTATTTGTGGCTCTGAACTTAAACAAGTTTAGGTTTTATGATTTTTCTTTTAAAGGATAGGTCATGGTAGTTCACAGGTCTTAGTATTTAAGTTGTGTGCACTTATCCTTTTCACATGTCTGCCTGCTTCCACCATTATATCTTGACATTCCCTATGTTTGTACAGATCTATAGTTTTAGTCCATTTTGAAAAATGTTTTTATAATTCGATCATTAATGATGTGGTGATATGTTTTCATGGCATGCCTGAATTGTGTGAAATTGGTGTTGGAGACATGTTTCAAGACCTCATTCAGGCTTGCCATGGAAGGTATTTAAGTTAAAGGGGACGAAGCTGTGTTCACAGGAACGGAGTGCCTATCTCTCTTTCAAAGCGATTGGGCCAGACTCTTACATGTATAATGCTTCTGTGGGGGATCGCCACATCGCCTCCACAGCGAGTCTGTTACCTTCCCAGCATTGAATAATGCTGGCACCCATTTAACACCTGGGTTGAGAGGAGTAATTGAGGTAAAGCACTTTACTCAAGGGCACAACACGCATGGCAACGGCGGGGCTCGAACCTATAATCTCACGATGAAATCTTTGCTCCACTGCTAGACCACTTGTGCCCACCTCCCCCCCCCCCCAAAAAAAAATGTTATCGTAAACATGTACAGATGTAGATTCCAACGTTTTCCACCCCAAGCTTTTTAATGTATGTCCAGGGTTATTGTATTTTTCTTAAAATGCAGGAGAACCAATTCCTTTGATTACTTTCAGAGCATGTACTTTTCATTTTTCTGTATGTAGTTGGTGTTCTACCTGGAGGCCTGTGAGTCTGGGTCCATGTTTGATAGCTACAAGATTGACAATGTCTTCACAACCACAGCTTCGGGTCCAGATGAATCGTCCTATGCTTGCTACTATGATGAAAAACTAGAAACGTATCTGGGAGACGTGTACAGCGTGAAGTGGATGGAGAACTCTGATGTGGTATGGCAAAAGGCAGTCAAGTCTATCACAAGTCCTTCATAATTCCATCACATGTCCGTCCTTCAGTCTCAAGTCAAGTCACTTGCTATTCAAATGAACAGTAACACAAGCTTTCATCTTTGTCATTGTTCAGCCTGTTCCTGTGACTGAACTTGTGACTGAACTCGTGAAGGGACTTGTGAAAGGACTTGTGATGGACTTGACTATGTCGCTGCAATCAAAAGTGTTTTAAATTTGTTTTGCAAAATCAAATAAGTTCTTTATATTCTGTATATTGAATTTCAGTTTGGAAAGAATAATTCCTGTTAATGTCAGAAATGGACCAAATACAAAAGAATAAATATTATTCTGTGTGCTTCCCATCATTTGGTGCTGATTTCATTGCTTTGCTAAATATGGAATTCTGTGCATGCTTAGTTATGATACCCATTCTTACACAGAAACTCTATGCTCATCAAATAAGTACAGAATTTGTACAAGTGAAAATTTCTCGCTTACCTTTGAAATACGCTGATCATGAATTGAATGCATTTTTGGGTAGATATAGTGGAACTCTGCTTACAATAAGCAGAGCCATGTAATGTACGGGGATAGATCACATAGATTGCTCAATATTTCAGAAGTACTAGCCAGTGAGCGTTATTTTTGTGCTTTCATTTTGCAGGCTGACTTCAATGTTGAAACTCTGTTGAAACAATTTGGTATTGTGAAGGCGGAGACCAACACAAGCAAAGTCCACAAATATGGCGACATGTCCTTTGATAAAGACACACTGGGACAGTACCAGGGAGAGGGTGCAGAGGTGAAATCGGCTGAAAAAGCTGCACAGTTGACAGAAGCACCTGTGAGTATGCATCTAATACGTTCATTTTAATAAGTTTTAAGCTTTAAATAATGATCATTTTTGAAAATTCAAAGGTACATAATGTATGCGCCATTTGGAAACGCTCAAAACGACACTGCCAAATATATTGAATTAATCTACTTGATTGTAGCTGAAATTAATTATAGTATCAATCATCCTGTGAAATTGTTGCGCATGGTATGCTGTCATTTTAAAGAAAAGAGAAATTACCATCATTTTCCAACGAACCCCCCCCCCCCCCCCGAATTTTCTTCAATACTGCCCTCAAATGACCAAATTTAGTTTAGTTTGCAATCGGTTCCGTATCTGTGAATGAGAACTATTTCCTCCAGAGACAACAAGGAATCATACCACAAGAGAAGATAAGTCAGAACATTTTGAAAAACAAAAGAAACGCATCTTGAAAGGCATGGCTTTTAATGGTAACTTTGCTTTGCGTTTAAAAATACGAAGAAGCCTTTTTTCTGCTTCAGATGTATTGTACTGTTCTTTGAATTGGCAAAAATAGTACGTCCCCCAAAAAATAAAAATGATGTACATTACATTTAAGAAAAAAGTTTTTGACCTTTTACCTTTTTTAAAATCAGTTAAGCAAACTCAAAACCAAATGGTAGTCATTTTTAATCTAAAATAGTTTGATAAACAGTTCTGTCTACGGTACATGCACTGAAATGGTCAGCAGGAATTATTTACAGTGTGGGCATTGAAGTGAAAGCAAAACAGTGGACTAGAAGGCAAACAGTAACATGCATACATTACATGATTTATGGCATCACATTAAGCAGGTAGACATTACTCTACCAAAGACCAAATGCAAATTCTGCCTGAAAAACAAACCATGACACATGTGTTTTAAACTTGAGATTGCTTACTGCAATTAGCTTTATTAGCGATGAATTCTTGTCTTGCATGCATGTTCAATATTTACAACATTCTTTTTTGAACCAATTTTGATTTGAAAATTCATCACAGCTAGTCATTCCCTCATTGTTTTTTTTCACCATAATATATGGGTTTTTTTTGGTTGCATGGCAGCTTGATGCTGTGCCTAGCCCAGAAGTTCCCATGGCGATCTTGCATCACCGTTTAATGGCCGCCCGGGATCCACGCAAACGCAGCGAGATACTGCAGGAGATCACTACCCTTGGAAAGGTAAGAGTTAGAAATTGGCAGCTCCCTCTCCTTATGAAATAAGACTCAGTAGCTTAGTAAGTCTTTGGAAATTATTTATAATTTTATAAAGTTGAACAAAGAAATTGATTGGAGTGGGGTTTGAACCTGCGACCTCCGGATTGCCGTTCCAGTACTCTATGAACTGAGCTTATCCAGCCCTATGTTGGCAGTTCCCCATTCTGTGTGTCTTTGTTGAAGGGGGGGGCTAGTCAGAAGCCATAAACCCGTATATGCCATGTAGCCAGGGATCACGCCCAAAGTCACACAATGCTAGCAACATTAGTAATGCCGCAAACCTGGAAATCGCAAACGATGATACCTCAGAATGGATCAAATAAACCATAAAAGGAAACTGACAAGGAAACCTAGCATTTCCTGTTCAATTCTGTGAAAATTCTCTTTGACTTGCAGGTTATAGTTACTTTGAACTTAAAATATGGATTGAAATAATATTACATTACAATGAATGGGGCTTTGTTTATTATTTAATAACTGTGGGTGTGCACTTATATGCAGTGAATATAAAATGAGGTTTGTGGCTGGCACCACACTACTTTGCATCAACAGAATTTCCCAGTTGGAAGTTTTTCACATTCTGGTAAATCTTAGTTACCCTAAATTAACAGATAAAACCATTTAAAAGTTATCCAATCTAGTCAAAAAATAATTGGATAAACAATTTCACAGAGGGTGATTATTTTTTGTGTATTTGTTGTCTCAGGGTAGTTATAAGATTTTTTTACGATGCAAGGAAAGGCCTAGATATTTTAATAATGGTCTTAGTCATGACCTAAATGTAGCTTTGGTTCTTAATGCTTGCCCTGCACAGAACCAGCAAGCCATGGTGTCGGTGTTGCAAGCAACTGTCCAGACTGTCCTAAATGACAACGGAGACCGGGCGGACAAAGTAATGACCCGGCATGGCGTCCAGGTGACCAACTGGGACTGCTACAAAACTGCCGTCGAGCATTTCTCTGAGAAATGCTTCCCCTTCCAAAAGGTCAGTTCCTAAGAACAGCAGGCACCCATAGGTGATCTGAGAATTGTTAGGGAGGGGTGATTAATGGGGAGTGTGACCTGGTGTTAGGGTTTGTGACTCATCACATGTCAGGGGTTCGAATCCAGCAGCTGGTCATATGTTGGGTGCTTTGGCAAGCCACTTCACCCCCACTTGCCCCTCTCCAAAGAGTATAAAGGGGTACCGGCATTAGCTGAGGAGTAACCTGCGATGGACTGGCATCCCATCCATGCCAGGGGGACTATAAATATGTTCAGTCTTTTCACGCCAAGTATCAAAACGGGAGATAAAATGCTGGCCTGATGGGCTGGATTGGCTTTTAACAGAATTTGCTACATTTTTTTCTTAAATGTGAATAAGTCTTGTAGTGGTAGTGGAAAGCTTTTCCCAAGACCTCTTACAAGTACTTATATAATGAAAGTCCAACGTGAATCAGTAAAAGCTCTTGGTGCTTTGACCATACAAACAAATTGGATTGTTTTTAAGTTAAAGTAGGATTAATCACTAAACTGGGTCAGTTGATCTCTAAAAGGTCTAAAAAAAAATGAATTAGCATGATTTTGACTCTGAAAACACAATTTTACTCAAAGATGGATATCGACTCAAATACCCGGTAGGCACATATCAGCATTCTTTCATCAAAACATGCAACTCTATAGGATAGAAAGTTGGCTTTCTGTCTCTGAAGGTATAGTTGCACGAACATTCATATTCTACAGTTTAACTTTTTTTTGCAATTATTATCGTTTGTGATAAGCATGTTTTTGAGCCCAAAATGGGTTCTTGCTCTCGAAAGTGTACCTTTAATGCAAGTATGATTTTTTTTGGTCCACATTTTCATCCCTGCAGCATGACTATGCTCTGTCGCTGATGTACATCTTGGCTAACCTTTGTGAGGAACGTGTGCCTACAGAGTTGTAAGTGTAAATTTCCCATGTCTTGGATGCCCCTTTTTCATGAGAATTCTTTGCGTTAACGATTTCATTTTGCTGGCCATGCATTGTTGGAATACTTCGTTACCCTTGTGAATATTACATGTACATTGCAAAATCTTTGTCTAATTTGGTGCAGTTATGTAACTGTGTGATCATCCATCACAGAAAATTGTGAAGTCAGATTTTTCCCCCAACACTTTAACAGTACATGTATTTAAACAAACATCCTTTCGACATTTTAAATAAAAAGACTAATAGTGCATACATAAACATATAATACCAGAGTCTTATATAGAAAATGTATCTACCAACAATTTAGGTACTCAAGGCGCTGGTAATTATGTCTGTTTATAAAGACAGGTAAATGAAGTTTATGAGAAATATGAGACACATTATGTAGCACCTTTATAAAGAGCACATGCTTACGTTCACACATGCTTAATGTTGCATATTTTTGTTTGTAAAAGTCAAGAGTTTTTTTCACAAGACTGAAACAAATTTTCTAGGCATCCTGCAAAATCGCAATTTGCAAACATTTTTACAGTTACATTGCAGGTACCTCAGAGGGTGTTTTTGACTCACACCTTTTTGACTCACACCTTTACCATTGTCCTCTAACTCTGCCTTAATGCATTGATGTTCAACACATCATCATTAAGTCTAGGTTTAGAAAACCCATTCAGTTATGGTTTTCAACATACACAAACTATCTGCTGATAATTTGATAATTGAAATGAGTTTTGTGTTACTTATGTATCTCCTTCTGTAGGATCACCACTGCCCTCGATGCACAGTGCCAGTAAATCTTGTACGGCGTATCGTTATCCTGCCTCAGCTACGAGAGCGCTGTTGGTGGTTGCGCATTTGGAACCCAGCGAATAATGGAATGTAGTCAACGGGATGAGCATAGTACTCAAATCGGTAGCTGTGATTAAGTACTGAAATATATAATCAGGATTTTTGATTGCTGTGTTTTGTACTGTGTAATGAACTTTATAAATAGAAGATTTTTTAGGTCAATGTTGAATTTTTTTTTTTAGAATATGCTTGTTTCTCTCATAAATGTTTGTTTTTAATGATGCAAATAAGTGGTTGTGAATGATTTTTAAAACTTAAGATTTATTTTGTACTTTGTAGTTGTTTGTTTTGCTAATTATATTATTACGGTGAAAGGGGTGGTTTGTTTTGCTTATGATATTATTGTGGTGAAAGGGCATGTTATTTTTGTATACAATAACTTCTTTTTTTATTTTTGTAGTCTGTTAGTTTTTACATTCCACTATTAACATGTATGTCATCCTAAGCACATGCACATTTTCAAAGACAGAACACTGCCGATATATTGCTGCAATTTTTTAAAGTTTTAAATACCTCTGCAGATTTTACTGTAAAAAAAAATATATAAAACTCACTGGCTTTTTGTATAAAGGGTTTATTAGAGGTCATTGTTTAAATATGCTTCAAATATTTCTTTGCCTACAGAATTTGATGGATTTTAATGTAACTTCAATGGAGTCGAAGCTCAAGGTCATCTACGTTTTTTTTACTATTTTTGAAGAACACAAACATAGGGATTGACCGCGAAAAAACCCGACACGTGCGATCCGTGGATCACCTTGTTTTCCCCCTGATATTTTGTCTTTTAGGTAGTTGATGGCAGCTTGTGGTACGATTTTTAACATTTATTAACGGTATCTGTAGTACTCGGAATGCAGAGGCATATCAGTTGTATGTATAACCCAGTATGACAGATTTGCAAAAGTTGCGGAAGAAAAACCCCTTACTTTTTGGTATTTTGTTAAAGGATCAATGCTATGGAGTGCTGTGGTTAAGGGCACTGATTCATGTTCTGCGGGTAAAGCTGCAGGTCGTGGGTTCGAGTCCTGGCGGGGTCATGGTGCATGTGCCCTTGAGCAAGGCACTTTGTCACTCATTGCTTCTCTCCACCCAGGAGTAAATGGGTACCTATGAGGGCAGTGATGGTTATTGTGATTGAATTAGCTTCCTTGCGCCTAACAGGCAGCATCGAGCTGTATACTCCCCAGGGAGCTGAGATGGTATATGGAATGTTTAATTGGCCCCATGATTAGGGGTAATAATGTAAAGCGCTTTGATCTTAGTTAAAAGCGCTATATAAGAACCTGTTATTATTATTATTATTATTATATGCTTTTCAGAGGCGGAATCAGACATTGGTGCATTCGGTTGGAACATTGTACTTTTTGGAAGGCAGCTCATGACTATTCATAGGATAGAATTTCCCCCCCCCCCTATCATATTCCAATCATATATATTTTTAAATGGTTATGGTACCCACTGCTATATCAGATTTGAACCAGCCAGCTGACCCTGATAAGCTCAGTGGCCGAGTGGTAAGACGTCTGCACTAGTAAGCATGGGAATTTTCCTCACACGCCCTTCAACACCACCACCGAGTACAACATGTATACAATGTTAAAGACATCAGGGCAAAGCTGAATATTGAAGTCATGATGAAAGCAATAATTTGTACAACTTCTTAAAATCCAAAAAGTGGATTGTCATGTTTCAAAACAAGGTTTGGTTTGTCAGGGTAATGAACTTCATAAACAAATGTTTAAGTACTGGTATTCTCAGTGCGTCATATATTCAAAAGGGGGAAAGTGTTTAATTTTGAAGAAGAAAAAAATGGAAATAAAAAATAATGGATTCGGCAGTTATTGTTATTATTAAAATTCTTGTAATGGTGTCAATGGCTCAACTCCTGCATTTATGTAAGACCAAGTAAACATTTCTGGAAAATAAAAGGATTTTTTTTTGACACGGGGAAACATGTACCTGTACAACAAATATAAAGTCACACTTAAACTCTAGAATTCTGTAGGAATACCATTGATTGGTTAATACTTTATTAGTTTTTTTTTATACAAACATGAAATACATAGGCAACTGTCAAATAACTTAAAACTGTACAATGAAGAAAACACGCACACAAACAAACAGAACATGAAAACAACATGGGTGGGGTTGGGAAAATGGATTTTCGTTCATACCTGTTAACAATTACGTATTTTAACTTGCTTTTATAACCCCAGCATGCAAAAGTTTTGTTTCAAAGTTTTGTTTTGAAGTGGAACAATACGTTACTGGTCGAGGATAAATCATACATAGTCATTAATCTTCTGATTAAATGCCCGTTCATTCTTCACGCGAAAGCGAAGTGAATTTCATGACGTCTACAACTGAAGTTTTACTGTGACGTACCCTAAAGAAACGGCATCGCACTAAAAACTGCATGAAGTACATGTTTTAACAGGCCTAAAGAGGCAATTTTGTTAACACTAACCACTGTGGACAGGTTTGGACAATCTCAAGTCGAGCTGAAGTACATTGCCACTTTCTCATTCTCAAAGTAGTGCAAATTTAACTAGCTGCTTGAAATATTACTCGCTGTATTACCCGAAACCGCCCAATGTTTTTATGGATTCGTCTGGGAATAAAGAAATGTAATACGATGTTGTACAAATGCTCATGAGTTAAGGAAACAACATCATTTTTTTTTTTCAATCACAAGAGCCCTTGAGACATACAATATTTGAGGTATGAAGTGAAGATATGGCAAAAGGCACATGTAACTTTCATGCAAGTGTCAAGTAATTTGCATTTTGAAATAATAGGCTGGGTCAGATTTGGTTAGTGCAGTGGCTCAAGAGTTCAAACGTTTGCTTTTCGTTGACAATCGTATAAGGCAGGACTTCATGCTGATGGTTTCAGCTATGATAAAAAATATATATATACTGAGGGTTTTCTTGTTCTTGTTTACTCATCTTGCACCATATACAACTGCCAACAGAATGAAAATATATAAACACAAAGAAAGTATCTACATGTAATTACAAGATTACCTTAAAAAAGAAACCACCAAATAATCTTACAGTAAACTTATGATTACATAAATATATTTGTTCTTTGAACAGGAAGAAACGGATAACTTCAATTAAATACACCACTTTAGGAATACAGATTTGGGGATTTGAAGGGAAAAAAGTTTAAAGGCAGTCTCTGAAAAAAAAATATCTTTGGCCCTAAAATCTACTTCGCAATGAAGTGCTTATTTTTGAATACTTACAATATTTTTCTCTCAATTTTGACAGGAATGCTACGATTTCGAAAAAAAGCTGCAATTTGCACATGGTCATAGACCTTTACTCTCAGGAAGCAACCATCTTTGTCTAGTTTCCAGAGTGATGTCATTGTGTTAGTCAGTGTCACAACAGGGATCCTGCATCTGATATGCACATACCGTATCTACATAATCCACAAACTGCAAGTTTTTCCAGCCTATAGCTATGTATTGGAGATATGGTATTCTCACAAGCCAAAACCAAAAATGTCCATTCACAATCATGTATAGGCTAATCCACATTGGAATATTACCATGTAGCCACTTCACAATAGAACTTATTAGCTGCAGGTGTATCAGATGTTTTTTTTTTTTTCTTTGTTTTAATTTATTAAAATGAATACACAAAGGTTTACTCATACCTATTCTAGCGACAAGTCATTGCCGATCCATTAAGCCCAGCCCATTATATTTTGACCAATCACAGCTGTGATTTAACTTATTAATTAATCAATTGTTTAATTTTATTTTAACTGGGTAGGCCCATTCAGTGAGATCCACCGTTCTTCTATGGGGCCCAGAAAAGAGAAGACAATGTGAAGAAGTTAGAGTTTTAGATGTGGGACGAAAACCCCAGAAGAATATTCTGAGGAAACCAACGGAATCAGGCAGTGACCGAAAAAGCCAATCCACATATTAGCCCAGGCAGGAACTGAACCCGGGTCACAGCGGTGGAAGGTGAGGAAAATACACTATGCCAACTTGACTGCCCGAGTCAGATCAATGTCCAACATACATGCGTGCACCAAAGTCTGACATGCATGCATGTGTGTACGAGGCGCACTGCTGGAAGATGCAGTGTTGCATTGGAGAGGCACATGTGTCTTTTGTCACCCACGTGTGCTGTGGGTGGGGCTTAATGGATCGGTCTTTATTTAGGTCTCTCTCAAATGACGTCATTTGCTACAGACCATCCACATGCATCGGCATTTTGAGCGGCAACTTGCATAACCTGCATTGGCTACGTCATATTTCAAACACATTTCGAGCAACAGGCACTACGTAATGAGTGCTTGATTGCATCAAATAAGCAGCTGCAGTTCCCTACAGAGATGGCCGTCAATTTGAGAGCCCTATTAGCTCTTGGCATGGTGTCGCAATATTGGAAGAAGAAAGTGTGGGACAGCAAAAAACTCTTTCAGATCGTTACTTTTTCTAAATTATGAAGTGAATCTAGCTTTTGAAGCTTGGCATTGAAGCCTACCTTTCAAAACCAATCGTGCAAAGTTGCCCGTGCGTCTACTTTTAAAATTGCCTTATGTTTGGTTTAGAAGCAATGTTAATCAATGTTTGTTAAGGAAATGCAATCATGACATAAGTGAACATTTCCCAATACCAAATGAAAATTGAAATGCCATCAAGATTAAATACCTTTTTACCAAACGTTTTTACGTTGGTCTTGATCCTCACCTTGACAACTCATTTTGAGCTGGAATTTCATTATAATAATAATAAGCTTACAATATATTGCCTTATAAAAGTCTTAAAGGTCTCAAAGAGCTTCACATTGCTGTTCAAATCCGGCTAGTGTTAATCTTAACTGACTGAACCCCTAGTAAGAACATAAGTTCAGTCAAACCCTTTGGCTATCCAACTGCGGAGAGTTTGTGGAATGGCTATTACAATAAGAGAGCTGCCAACGAGACTAGTATGTCTATTGCCTTCAAGAAGTATGCCAGTCCACTGTGAACCATCCCGTGCATTGCAATACTCACAAATTCAAACTGAGACTATGCAAGCAGATTTTAAATCACACACTTCCCTGTGTGGATACCATGGCATTTTACATGGACAGTCACACTCAATGGGGTAACAGACTTGTGGACACACATAAACAAGACTTAAATTTACATGTAATAACAAAATACAGAAAGACAGGGAGAAAAAAAAGGAAGAAATTGCTTCCGCATGCACAATGCTCAATGACTCTACAACACCACCACATACATACATTCACTATATACCAAATTGCAGCCATCTTTAATATACACCGTTAAGATATCACTGTTCATACTTAGATCTCTCTTTCGACTGATTGGGCTACGGGACGGAAACCGATCGAGCCTGTTCAGTTTGTCATAATCAACACCATAGAGCCCAGACAGAGACCTTTCTTTGCCCTTCTTTTAATTTTAAATCTGTACAGCATTGCAGGCATGTTTCCCTTTGTTGTTTCATGCAACTCTTCTTTTTTCAGAAGAACTCCACAAAACGGTACGAAGACCACTTACTCTTTAAGAGTTTTGAGAATTCAGTAGAAATAGCTTCCCAAAGAAAAAAAAAAAAAAAAAAAAATATGTACAATTTGGCGTAATTTTTTTTTCTTCATTTTTACGCACGCACAAGAAAAGGTCTGCATAAAAAGGAACTTGCATTGCATTTATTACTTCTTACACCATTTTTTTTTCTCTTTCAAGACAATTTACACCATCATATATTTTACAAGGGCATATCCAAAGGTCAAACCACCCACAACCTTTGACATGTGCATCATTTCACAACACATGCAAAAGGCGTACCAATGACTTCAATGTATAAAATCAGAGACAAATGTGACGAAATGATGAAACAAAAAAAGATTCAAACAGACAAATTTCTGCAGAAGAATGCATGCCTTCAATTCTGTTATAGAATGAAATACTACTTTGACTGTTTTTGTCTCTTTTTTTCCCCCACTGTTTAAAATTAACTTACGCTTCGCAAAAGTATAACCCTGTTTAATTTCTAAACCTATGGCAAGCCAAATAAAGGTTTTATACAAGGAAAACAAGTTTCAGAATGAAAATTGTCTGAATCATAGTGATAGACTGAATAGCTTTAAGGCGAAAAGAAAAAAAAAGCATATGAAGTTTGCAACAAGTCTGTTAAGTGTTTTGTTGATCGTTGTTTTGTACAGAAAAGTGTGGTTAGCACTGAGCTTTTACTTACAAGTCTTATAAACAAATTGAAATTATATTTACAGGTTTCTTTTTACAAAAAAAAATGACGAGCAATTCATTTGGAGTTGCTTAAATAATGATGGATAGAGGATGAGCCAGCTCCAAAACATAAAGGAATATTTTTTTTTTTTGACTACGCAAAGTTGAAGTACAGTTGGCTTTGGCCACTGTAGCAGTGACTGGAATTTCATTTCCAGTCTTTTTTTCCAGGTTAAACATACGTGTACATTTTTACAGCTTCTATTAATTTGTTCCCTTTTCTCTTTAAATAGCTGTCAGGCGTCAAAGAGTATGTTTCTGGGGCATGCAACATTCCATTTTTTGGGGGCAAACCTCTGTGGGGAAATTGAGAAACTCGTCCCTCTTGCATGCTGCCGTCTTGCCACGATGATCAGAGGTGAATTGGTCTGGACCTCTCCACATTTTAACATCACTTCGGACGATGTTTTCTTTATCCTTGCTGGTCTGCGAAGTCCTTACTTCATTTGCACCAGGTATGTTGTTTGAGGGCACCCACCGATTTCCGACAGTTCTACCGCACCCTTGTTACCTTCGCACATGGTGTATTACTGTGAGGCAATCCCCACGTCCAGACATTTCCAGGGAGTTCTTGCTTCATTTGCACATGGTGCATTATCGAATAGCAATCACTGGTGACTGCCACAGAAATTATATCTGCTGCATTTAAGTCTCTCCCAAGTGGAGAACTCAGCTTCGTACAGTCAATTCAGCAGCAGCAGAAGACACTATATGGCAGTCATCTTTGACGAGGGTGACGTCGGCTTTGGTTTGCCCACGCGCTCCCGGCTGACCTCAGCCACTTTGGGGCGACTGTTGCCATTAGACGCGGCCGCCTGCGCAGGCTGGTTTTGCCGCTTCCGGTTGCGTTTCATTTTGGCCACGTCCTCGCCAAACATGTCCCCTGTCCTCAGGGCCGAGATGAGGTCGTCAAATTCGCCCTCGCCGCCTTGCGTCCGTCCGTTCTGCTCCTTCTTGCTGGCTTTTCGCTTTTTGTCCCGCGCTACCCTCTGTCAACCATACAGGAAGAAAAAAAATCATTACAGAATACCAAGCATATATTAAATCAAGCTGAATTCAAGTAGGGGGTCGTTTGTTTTTATATATGGGTTGCCATCAATTTAGGATCACCATTATACGTGTAAGGGTCAGTTCACACAGAGTCGGAATGCAATGACAATTTGTGACAGCATGGCAAGTATTCAAGCTGCAAATATTCAAAACCTGAACAAATCCCCAAACCCTGTGAGTTTAGAATATTTTGCCAGATCGAATTCAACTCCCATTCATGAGAAATATAAAATTCTCTTAAAACAGGCATGCAACTGGAAAGTCACAAAAGAAGAAAATTCAGATCTTTCAGAGACTTTATACAGTGTTTTTATATTTTTAATGGCATACATGGAAAGTAAAATAAGAGGAAATCAGCTGATCCGAGAAAAAGTTGCATGCTGATGCCTGTTAAAAATGTCTTTACTTTTAATGCACACTTTAGTAGGGACAGTTAGCACAATATTCATTAATCGGAACCACAAATAAATATAGGTACAACTCCCAAATTATATGGAGCTACTTAGCATAGAAATTGTCTAAACACAGAAAATATTTCCGTTACTAAGCTGGATAACCTTAACCACAGAAATGTCTTTTAATAAAAGATCATTAAAAAACCCAGCTGATTTTCACTAAGTAAGAAATATACTAAGCAATACTTTCTGCAGTTCCTGTTTCCCTTGGACCTACCTCGGCTTCGATGCGCGCTCTCTTCTCTTCTTCCTCCTGCTTCTTACGCATGTTCTCATTGTCAATCTTAGCCTCAATAAAGGCTTGGATGAAGGAATCAAAGGTGCTGAAGAACTCCTCGGCCGTCGTCTTGGCCGGGTCTTCCCCGAACTGCTTGATGCACTTGGCAATCTAGGAAAAGATTACCCCAAATTTGACAATTCATTTACTGCTCTTCACTGACACGATTGTTAGAAGCTCTTTTACAGTGTATTTCAAACAGATTGTGAACAAAAAAGAATGCTTGAGTGAGACTCGAACCCATAACCACCTGCTTACTAGTGCGGATGTCTTGCTAACAAATTTGCTAACATGGCATCTTTAGCAGGTTGGGACACAAGTCCCTCCTTCACGAAGCCACAAGAACATGCAACCCAATTTTGAGGGCACTCCACAACTTTAAGTGTGTTAGCTACAGTTGCAGTATGGATTTGCTCATCCGGCTTATGCTGCATTCCAGTCATGTCTCGCATGTTCACAAGTTTATCAGCGATATGTAATGTGAATTTTCATCTGTATGATGCGTTATTACGAAGCCTGTTTACCAAAATTACTACACTCTGAACTCTCCCAGATTATTGTTGTATAAGCACTAATTCTTGGGTAAATTTTTCATTTTTGAGAGGGAGTGGTATTGACATTGACATATACACGAACAGTAGATGGCCCTTTGTGACCACTTGGAAACGTTAACGAGAGCCAGGCCTTGGAGGCAATGCATCAAACTCTCTCTTTATCTACACTGAAGGGGGGGGGGACCTGTGCTTGGAGTCCACACTGTACCTTTTCCTTGGCCTGGGCTTGGATTTCAGTGATCTTGGAGAAGCTGATTGAGGCGACTGTCTTGAAGTCGCTCATGACTGAGATAAACTTGTCCCCCTTCTCTGCGTTGGGTCTATTCCTCTGATAGTCCAGCTCCTGGTCGGCACCAAAAAAAAGTTGTCATCAATGACTTATGAATATTTTACGCACATACATGTATGTCTGAGATTTCTAATGAAAACTTCAATCACAGGTTTTAGGAATTGCTTCAAATATATGATTATATGATAAATACTGATATACGATTTGTGGAAATAACAACTGATTTATTCTAAATAATTTATTCTCTCATTTGACATAGTCAAATTAGGTTTTCGTAATCACGGCTAAATTTACTAAGTGTGTATTTTGGCCATCTTACGACAATGCACGTGTTTGTGTGCAGCGAAAGAACAAAAATAGTCTTGTTAACACAACAGCCAGTTAGCTACGAAATCACAGAGTGTATCCAAGCGTAATATAATATTTTCACCTCTTTATCAAAAACAATTCACATTTGTTTGATACTGAAACGGCTGAAATGTAAAAGATAATGTGCACTTCAAGTTTCCACATAAGGAAGGGCATCAAATGTATTCTGGAAATAGTCTCCAGAAAAGAGGGCAATTAACCTACACGCTCCCAACCTCTGGATCTTTCCAGTATGTTTTCAAGGATTACAAAGTTTTAAGGAAGCTATGGCCTAGCTCCTTTTTTTTTAAAACTTTACATAGGATTTGTTGCCCCTTGAAGGTCCAAACACAAAGAATTTGCCAATTGATCGTTTGCAGTGTGTTAATTGTTTTGAGAATTCAGGAAGGTTTCTGAAAACTCCTAAGGAATTGGGGCTAAACATCACAGGTGTTTCATAAACTCGTACCTTTTCCACTTCTTTCAGTCCTCCTCCAATGACAGAGATGTCTTTCTCTAACTCAACCATGCTGAGAAAACAAAATCATAACAATCAGATTATTTACTTGCAATAGTAAGCAAAATCCCACAAGATGTCTGCTGGTACGCAGGTTCCATGGTGACATCAGGCTTTTTTCATGCAGCTGCTCATCAGTTAACAAGTGCGAGTGCACAATAAGCTCTAGCCGTCTTGCATGAAATCTATCAAAATGATCCCTGCCAGAGCTTAAAAATACGACGCTGATGGCACATGGAACACCATACTTTTAGATTTATACCTGGATTTATAGCGATTTGTGATAAATACCGTGTGACTATAACATTACTACACATATTTTGCCTCCATTTACAAACTTTTCATAAACCTCTTTCTGAATTGCTACAAACAATTTTTTTAGAAATTAAAATTTGGTAGTTAAGATTTTATGGGAAACTTAGGGGGCTAATTTTGGTTAATTTCCGGGGACAGACAGACCAACCACCAAGTGACATATAGAAGCTCCTGCCAAAGCTTAAAAAAAAAGATTGCTTACAAAATATATTTGGTCAGCAAAAATAAGTGATGCATATGAAGTTATGCATGAATGTTAACCTAAGTAAAATGTGATACAATTTGTTTTAGCTTTTAACATTCCGAGAACAGTCACTGAAATCATCCATTCAATTGCTGACTTAGAACAAGTCTCAACAATGGCAGAAACAATAACAACAATTGGACCTACTTGACTTTGGATGCGTCCCGTACTGATGCAAGTTCCTCTTCCAATTTGAAGACATCGGGGAACTGTCATAAAAAAAAAAAACAAGTCTACAATAAATCAGATGCAATACACAAACTGAAACACAAAACCACAAACAAAGAAAACAGAGGTTAAACACTCAACAAGTAAAAGGATGCAAGACACACATCTGCACTTCCACAGAATTCTGTTCAAGTTATATTTCATATAAAAACAAATTATAAAGCAAGTAGGGGGAGGGCTATTTTCAATGTAGTCCAACTATCATCAAGTACCAACTAAGTTTAGTGTAAATCAAACAACTATTATCCGGTTCGTTAGTAAAAACGTCATACACACGCGTGCACACCCACGTTTTGTTTATGGTGTAAATCGAGGATTTTCTTTTGTTCTTCTTCCCTTTTCCTTTGTTTGTAGTTTAACTTTTTTGCAACAGCTCTCATTGGTTTCGAACACGTTTTCCAACCGAGGAGTCCCTGATTTCGTTTCTTTCCTCGATTCCTCGATGATGTTGCACGTGTGTGTCCTCGATTTACACCATAAACACGCACCACTGATTACTAGCGCCCATTGGCTGAACACACAGTTGCGTTAACTTCCAGTTCCAGTGGTTCCAATACTACTTAATGTGCAATGGGCGTGGTTTAAACTGAAGTGACGTCACACTAATGAACCGGATTAACCCTGAGTTCTTGTTGCTACTGGATACAGAAGCTCATTAAATCATGTACACATGGACACAGCTAGCAGAAGGAGAGGAAACCTTGAAATGAGAAGCACACTCACCTTTTTCTCTAATACTGCTGCCATGTAATGGAGGAGTGTGGAATATTTGGGATTACTTGATTTGGTGTCCATGATCTTGTTCAGACTGGAGATACGGAAGCCCGAGGCGTTACCCCTGGCTCCCCTGTTCATGTAATTGCCAAAGGCCAGAATGATCTCTAAGACCTTCCTTAACCTCTTGCTTGAGCTCAGTTCCTTCGAGGCTTTGAGTACAGCTGTTTATGAAAGACAGAAAACATAAATGCCTTGATTAACCCTTGCTCCACACCATTGGGGAAGCTTATATTGTAACTGGAGGATTCAGGACTATTCGGTTTAAAACATGAAGAAAATGCAAATGTACAAGATTTTGCACTTTATCAACTGTTGGCTGAGATATCACAACGCATTTCTCACACAACAAAAAGAAATCAATCAGAGTAAAAAATGTTCAACTGTGCTTACGGTCTCCATGAAATAAACGGAGGCTCTGTTAGCAGAAAATCGTGTGCCATGAAATTGGGCCCCAATGTGGAAATAAAATAGCTTGTACTTGTTGCAGGCACAAGATAACCTTCATTTTCCATAATATAGTTTAGAGGCACAAGAGAACTTTCACTTTCCAGACTATAGGTATCTCCTTATCCAAATCACAAAGTAATAATCCCTTGTGAGTCATGCCTTCCCTAGGCACCAGTCTATTGTTGAAAAAAAAAGAATCTAAGTAAGTCTCATGGATGATCCATGCTGGAACGTATAGGGTCTAGTGTCCTACCTTCTACTTTGGGTTTACACTCGCCCATTCTCTCCTGGAACTTCTTCTTGAAGTACAAGCATTTTAATCTCTGCTCATAGTGGGTGATCCTGCACAAAAGGCAAGGACAAAATTGTCAACTAACAATCTCAATCATGGGAACAAATTTTCGAAAACAAACATGGTTGTACAGAACAGTGAACAGTTAAGACCATGCACGAATTTCAAAAATAAAGAAACAGTTTCTCAGACGGTATTGATCTTTTCTTTAAAAACTTAACAAAACTTAAGATGACAAATGTAATGTTACAGTAAATGCAAAGGCAAAACCGTTTTTTTTTTTTTGGTTTTTTTTTATTTTTAAAAATGCTTCTGAAGTCTCTGCCTAGTTTCTGTTCAAGACGTCATTGATGTCACGGCTGGCCCCTTAACTACACAACGTAAATTCTGCATTACAGGGATGAGATTGTCAATTTTATAAACAAGTCTGAAAATTGGATGATATATGTCTGAAACACACCTTTCTGTCTATACTACTACTGTCTTTTCCTCAGATTCAAAAAGTCTGATTTCACACAAAAGTCTGAAAAATCTCATGCCAGACATTAACAACATTTTTGGAGACTAAGCACCTTCAACCATCAAATTTCCACTCCGAAGAGGTTCAGTAATGCTATCAGATACTTAAATAATATAAAATATCACCGGGTGCTTAATTGTAAGAACAGGTGAGGTTAAATTGATATGAGATCCGTTGATCTGATAAGACAAAACAAAATGGAAACATGGCTTTTCTGATCAATCAAGACAAATTTTTCCAATCAACACAAAAATGGCAGCTGAAATAAAAAATGTGATGCACTCACTTGCTCATTTCATACAAGAAGCAGTCTGCCCTTGCCATACTCTCAATCTCTCGTTCATGTTCTTTTAACAGTGTGGTCTCTTCGGGTGTAGGAACAAATTTCAAGAGCTGTAAGAAACAAATGTTTAAGGGGCCATTCAGAATTTTCAATGTTTTAAAATTTCGACTTTTTTTCCAAATTATTTTGACCCACCCACCCACCCCTAATTTCGATGAATAAAAAACTGAACATGTACATGTACATGAACATGTATACATGAACATGTATACCCATGTACATGTGTGTCTTGTTCAGTGACGGCGTGAAGTTGTCGGTCTTCCTCTTTTGCACTGGTGACCTTCAGTTTTCTTGTGTTTTGCCCGCTGATATGCTGTTTTCATATGCTGTTATACCGTTTTCAGTTTTAGAAGCGTCAAAGATGACCGTGGTTTTGTCGTTTTCTGGATGAGGTGGATGACATGTGACATACGAGGTTGTGCCTTCTCGTGAGGTAGCTGAGAAAAAACATTTGCTCGTATCTCCCCCCCCCCCCCCCCCCCCCCCCTCTGTTTGAGCATGTCATTCAGATATTCCCTCAGTCCAAGCTCAAATTTCTATTTCAATTACTAACCAGCTGGGCATTAGCATGCACACTGCTTGTTCGGTAGCTACTTTTCACTTCTCTGACACCAACTTCATTTCTCTGACATTTCTCTCATCAACCAATGAGAAAAGCACATTTGGCTCATAAATATGTTATGAGGTGAAATAATAGGCCCCCTCGTTCAATCTCACTAACCTGTTCCAGCATGTCTTTCGGGACATCCTCTCCTTGGTCCATGCTGAGGACTGCCTTGGTAAGCTCCTCGTTACTCAGCTTCAGCTTGGACAGCAGGATGGTACAGTTCTGAGCCCGCCGGCCGTCTATGACCGACAGCTCCTTCCGCTTGCTGGACCGGAAGCTGAAGCCCGTGTCACCGTCCGTGTCCACCTTCTGGTAGGCTGAGAAGACCTTGTCAAACTCTGCCAGGTCCATGATCTTTAAAATCTAAATATGAAAAAAAAAATGAAAAGCTGGATGATTATTTTATTATTATTTTGGGAGAAGAATTTTCATTTTGTTTTTGCAAAGCATGATTGCTTCTTCAAAGCATGATTGTATTTTCAACCCATTTCAAACCACCAAGGACTTAAAATGATAACTTAGAGGCACTTGGTGGGAGAGAAAAGTTGACTCGTTTGAAAATTTTGAAGACAAGCCAAAACGATCAACAGTAAAGTTAAGATTATTAGTTCATAGGGAAAAGAGCATGAACGATGACAAAGGAATATCTTTGTTACAGGTTATTTATTAGCCTGCCGCTTTCATTGAAACTGGTTGACTTGTGATTGACTTGTGAGTACTTCATCTTCCGGTACTGTGCAGAAACCTCCTCTGGAGTATACTCGCACATTGGTTGAAGTGCAAACAAGCAGATGCAGACAAAACCCAAGGCAAAAAAAAGGGAAACTTCAGAAAATCCAAATTTGCTGGGCACAAAACACAGCTTTTTTCAAGTAAGAATGGGTTTAATACTAGCTTAATCCCTATGAAATATATATTGATGGCATTGGTTCTTCGCTGATATCATCACAGACTTTGGGCTCAAGTAAACTAACGGTTATAAGGTGAAGTTGGGAAGGACCTCTCATATGCATTGCTGCCGCAGGACAGAAATTAGTCATGAATCATGATCCTCGCACGAACCAACGCGCATATGTTTGTCCCTCCCATAGGAGCTCAATTGAGGGGTGAGGAAGCACCAACTACTATTTATGCACCATACCTTCATCTCATCCAGGTCTGTCCATATCGTTCCTTGCAGCTGCAGGTCGGGCAGTTTGGCCCAGTTGAATGATTTCAAAGGATTGGAAGGCTTGGGGTAGTTCTTTTTCTTGCCCATCATGCCTCCCATACCTAAAATTCACAACAAAACACAAAGGGGTTACACAGGTTCTATGGGATGTTCTGACTCACACTGACTAAACTGCAGACTTGTGCTCTTAGTGTCTACCTCACATTATCTGTAGTCTGACATAAACAAAGCAGTAGAGAACGCACAAGACTGATGGAAACACGTGCCACACATACATATCTAGGCCTTTGTACAAAGCACCACTAGTAGGACAAGCATAAAAAACAGCTGCACTATCAAATGCAATAAAACTGCTGCAACTATAACAATAGCAAAGGAGCAACAGCAGTGGCATAGTTACTACGTATTTTACCTGGAGGTGGCGGTGCCCCTCCTGAGCCAGGAGGAGGGGGTGGGGCCGGTGGTCCCATGCCAGGGGGAGGGGGTGGGGCAAATGGTGCCATCGGGGGTGGGGGAGGTGGAGGGCCTCCAGAAGGGGGAGTTGGGGACTTCAGGGCTCCTGTTTTCAACTTGTCATCATCTGAGAGACTAATGTTGGGTCCTAGCTTGCCGCTGGCAATCTGTATTGGAAACAAGGTCAAGATTCATATGTGACCAAGTTTACTACAGCCAATCAAATACTTATTCTCATATTTAGATTTAATGTTGGGTTTTGCCCTCAATGACAGAACTGTATAAACACTGTATTGTCAGTGTTGGCTGAGGGCTTGTGAGAAAAAAATCTACAAACCTATGCGGGTAGAACTCGAACCCACGACCTCCTGCATGCAGTCTTACAATTTGTTGCAGTACCTGCTGCTATATAAGCTTCTAACAAGCCAGCCGACACTAGCAAACTTGATGGTGGAGTGGTGACACATTTGCACTAGTAAGCAGGTCATGGGTTTGGGTCACACCCAAGTAAAACTGTGTATTGTCTTGGTTGCATGGTTTGGCAACCCTATAAAGCTAACAATAAATATCCAGTGTTGATGAAATAACATCAGTGAAGGGCAAACTCCAATATTAAATTTACATCTCCCCAATTAAAAAAAAATCCTGTCGAACAAAAAGGCGCAGAAGAGTGAAGTTAAATGAATGGAGTGTTGTTGAGTGTGGTCTTACCATGGCCTTGAGTTCAGCCATCTGGGCTTGTAGCTCCTGCCCTTGTCTGCTTGACATGGCCAGCTCAGCTGCCTGCTGGTCAAATCTCTCCTGTACTGAGTTGAGTGCACCCATTGCTTCTTCCTGAAACAAGAATTATCGTTCAAAAGAAATCTGAAAAATTACTAAACACAAGATCAAACACCTAATTAGCCTTGTTAGTTTGGAAGTTGTTCACCCTAAGATACTTGACTCTTTGCTTTCGTAACTTCTGCAAATTCCCACCAATTTTTTTATTCATAACCCAAAAGTCCCGACAAGCATACCAATTGATGCAGGCAAATCAGGCACTTGCAATATACCATACTGGAATGCAAAACACCCTCTTCCATTCGAACAGCAGAAAATGTTTGGCAGAAATTTGAAGAAAAGCCTACAGAGGCGGGAGGTGAAAGATGAAGAATGATCCGACAGCAGCCAAGAATATAAGGCAGGGTTTGAACCGGGTACCAAGTATTGAATAAACAGCAATCTACACATCATACTTAACTAGATTTCTCAAGGGATTATGTACAAGTAAATATTAATATTTAATAGTGCAGCCAGCATAACTCACAGCATTAGCTGGTAAATATTTTTGGTTTTAAAGTTCTTAATACATGTAAACAGACATTTACTCTGCCAGCTTTGTGTTGTGAATGTATCAGGTGCAACAGCAAAACACTTGAATGGTTACCACAAATTTCAATGCAAAGCTGTTTGCATTAAATCATTGTTTTAAAAAGCAAGGCAACTGACAGTGACTTTAGATGAACACACTTACATTTTAAACAGGTGGAAAAAAACCCCACATATTGAGATAGTTTAAGAGAGGTTGTAACAATTTTTTTTCCATTTGGACGCTAAATAAAAGCCAAAGTTGCTGATAATGAAGGGATAGCACATGTTAAAATAAATCCTCCATTTACATGAACATTAAGCTAAAGATGTTGCAAACAAAAACCGTACATGTACCGTATAACTGAAACATGACTTTGTGAAGACTTGATGATTGCAGTTTTCTTGAAGAATTTCATTTCGAATGTCTCTTCCCAATTTGCACAGTATGGGATTGGCTAGCTATTAATTCCAATCGTGGAATTTTATTTTATTTGTGTGTTGTTTGCTAAGGACGCCCTCCCTGGACCACACCCTCCTCCCCCCTCCCTTCCCCCCCCCCCCAAAACCCCCCCCCCCCCCCAACCAAACCCCACTTCACAGTATGACTCGGCAAGACTATGTGAAGTGAACACCTTGGGCATTGGACAGACACAAAAAGCAAGTATTCCAAAATACTTTGTCCCAAAACCGGTAAATGAAAACAGCAGCATATTTCAACTTATATGGATACTAGCCATAGAAGTCTAACAAGGACATTTTGAGATTATCATCCCTAAAGGAGTGAACACAATGTCTTATTTTTTCCACAGCAAAAGTTCTAAAGCCTTATAAAAAATAAATTATCATAAAGCGCACTCTCTGGAGGCCTGTGTAATTGTATGAACATGTACATGTAGGTCACGTCAAGAAACTAGGGCATGGCTACAAGTGATTAAAGACTACACCCCTGGCACAATCAAACATGGACTGAAACCCGGTCGCTCATCATATGCATGTACCATGAACAAATGTCAGGATTAAATCATAAATCCAAGTCATTATGTTGATCTTGAAGCACCGAGAGAAATGCGAACAAATATACAATAGCCAAGTTGCTAATATTTTTGCTTGGGGACACTGCAACATTCATGTGCAACATGAATGAGTTATTGGCAATTTGACTCCATCGTTTCATGCATGGGGCACATTATACATGTATGTCTGAAGGCATGCTTTTCATGAACTGATTAATAGTGACATAAAGCTGTGATGGGATTGACCCATATTGCTCCCCCTCAAGGGAAATGCTGTTCTTAGTTTCAGGTAACCACTGAGATTGCTCTACCATTTTAGAGTTAAGTTTTTGTATGAAACACAACCAGCCTATTCTCTGTGATCCATACTTTTAAGACTTGCGATGCTCTGCACAATACTGCTCCAAACTTTTGGTTTAGTCTAAAGCAGGTTAAATATGGTACATGAAGTGTCTGTAATGTCAAACAAGCTATATCTTACAAGGGAGGTTATTGATGTGATTCTGAATATGTCAACCAACAGCGGGAATGTGATAGCATAAAAATGGTTCAAGCCATGCATCACTAATTTAGCAAATTTACAAGTACATGTCCATGTAAGTCCCTATTAACCGATGGAAACTTGAGAGGATTAATACCATACACTACTAATGGGTTTCATTAACAGGCATAAAAAGAATCGGTCAGCTTTTCACAGCAGATTTGCACGGCATTAATACAATCTTTTCAGACATTCTCCAATCTTTCATAGCCTGGTCATTAAGTGGAAGTTGGTTGGCTGACTCGCTACAAAAATACATGTAGATGAAAATTTGGTTGTTAGTCTTAACAAGTGTCTCAAACGTCCCAAAAGTCAACCCGATATCCCTCCCCCGAAAATTGCAAAACAATGTCCAAACAGCATCCAAAGAAACAAAAAAGTAAAACGATGCAAACAAATGTGAAAACGAGAGTGAACAATAATACAAAACAACAAAACCAAAATCCCGAACCAATTAGCAAATGGGTTTCATGATGATGAAGACAAGCGACAGACGATAGAGAGGCAAACAATACATGAGAAAAACACACACAAATTGATGAACAAGCAGCAGGGGGTGTATGTAACAAGAGATGATTTGGCTTTTCTTGCAGGATTCAAACAGGGGGACGGATGGCGTTTAGGTGCTTTTTTTCGTTTTGATTTGCCAAGCTGAAAAACATAAGAGAAGGAAATAAACTGAAAACACCTGTTTGCTAGCTGATATTGTACCCACCATTGTGGTGACCACAGGAAGAGGAGACAGTGCACATGGTGCGTCTGATCTCTGATTGCCCACGTTGGAACAGAGAGGATAGATACAGAGACAAGAGGTTTTGAATGGTGCAATTCACTTCAAATTATCTTAAGAAACCAGGCTACATGTGGCAGGACCTATTTTTTTCTGTAAACAACCCCAAAAACCACAGAAATTCAAATTTATGCCAGTGATTTCCTTCAAGTTAGTGGACGTACATTTACATGTTATGTATTGTTGATATTTTAATAGTGACGTCTATCAGAGAATGGGCACGATTTCCAAATTGGGTAACAAGGTACTGGCCCAAGTGGGAACGACATGACTCCAAATCAAAGACAAATTGGTCACGAACAAGCAGGACATGAATCACACAAGAGCAGACACAGAGTAAAAAGTTAAAAAAAGGATATCAAGTACATTTACATGTATGTCTGGGTTAGGGACTCCATGCACAGGTACATGTTTAAATTTTTATGCAAATCACCAGTAACACAGAAAATAATACATTTATGAAAATTGAATACAATTGCTGCTGTGCGCCTGGTGCATATTCAAAGACACTACTTTTGTCTCCTGTCAATGATTTACAAGCTGCGCCAAACACGCGCGAGTGGAGCCATGTGTGAATGCAGCACTGGCTTTCACGAATACATACATGTACATGTAGGGAACACCGCGCCATCTATAGTGAAATAATCCATGGCTTCAGTAATGGCAGCACTTTTGTAAACACAAGTATCAGTACTTTTCTCAATGCTTTTTTTTTGTTAAATCTTTATAAAAGCAAAATGAAATTATAACTTTCAGCATACATTTTCACCAATTCTCTTTTAGTTTTGGTGCAAGATTCAGAGATGATTCCCCTTGACCGTGAAAGACACAAATGAAAATAAGATTATAACGAGCCTTTCTGGAGTTAACAAATTCTTTTGATAAAAATTGGGACATTTTGTTTAACAAAAAGAAGAGCAAAGTAATTGCTTATGATGTAAGAAGGATACACAAGTTGTCAGCTTGTATGGGTTTTTTTCAAAATTCACATGTAAAACCTTCTGACTTTTATCCAACTATTCCCACTTTTTTTATGACGAATCCACACACAAGGTGGCATGCCCAGCAATCCTACTAAAAGTGTTAAAAAAAAAAAAGAGCAAGCAAGATCACTAACATGTAAATCAACCGACAAAACAAAAGAAATAAATAATGAGATGAAAACTTAATCAAGCTGAAGACCGGCTAGACAAACGTAAGAAATGAAACCTAAAATAGCAGGTGCAAAAAAAAAAACACACACAAAAAACAAAAAACAAAATAACAGAACAAAACATAATAACAAATGGAATGAATTCCCAGCCCCTACAACTCATGACTAAAATTAAGTAACATTGGAGTTCATCCAGTGTATAAACAACTCTGTTTAAAACATTTTTTTTTAGCATAAGAACATGTTGGAAGTCACAGCAAAAATGCTACATGAAACTTTCTACAACTGTTATCCTCCCCCCCCCTACCTAACTTTACTTAATATAGGGGACAGCATTTCAACCAGGAAATCCATCACTGACTCTCTTCGGATCCAGTAACCCTTTTCCCTTTCAGACTTCACCCTGGAACTATTGTCGGTGGTGTGGTAATCATGTATTTACTGCAAATTCCCTTCAGCTGATGTCCAAGAATACAGGAGAAAACATCAATTGTTTTTTCTGGAGAGTATGCTCCTGCAACATCTTCACAGCTAAACCGCAACACACCCCTTTTACCCAAGCCTGGATCATCCCTGCTTTCTATATACCGTTGTCAGCAAAAAAAAATAGAAAAGAAAAGAAAAAACTAGAGCAGACAGTGCCTCCTACAGTGATAACATGGTGTGCTGTTGATGGAATGTGCTGTTGGTAGACTGCAACTCGCAGCTTAACCACATCAAAACTGCCGGAGAAATGATGACACATGGAAGTGAAAACAAATCTAAAACTTATCATAATTGTTTTGGTATTACTATATGACACAAAGTATTTGGAGGTTGACAGATGTACGTCGGAATGAAGCAGGCTTGTTACCTTCTCTTGGTTTTTGGCATCCAGTTCCCGTTCTTTCCTCTCCAGCTGGCCTTTTAGTTCCTCGTACACTATTGAGAAAGACAGAGGTCAGGAGTAAAGATACAATCTCAAAGAACAGAAAGAGTAAACAATTTTAAAATTAAAGCTCTATTCGTTACATGTGTGAGCCGAGAACCAACCACCTACAATTTGAACTTATTACTTTCTGACAGCTCTATGGAAATATCATGGAAACTCATCAAGAATGGATTGACACCTTGATTTGACTTACATTTTTCCAATTCCTCAGCCTTCTGCTGCCTGATGACATCCTGGTTGATAACCTTCTCAATCACGTCCTTGAAGTTGATATCAAATGGTGCCACATCCGGATCCCCTCCGTCCTCGTACTGGAGGACAATCTGCTGGACCAGCCGGTCTACCAGTGACCAGTGATGTATGCTGACGCCTTTATCTGTTACGACACAGAATCAAACAATATTTAAGCTTCAAGAATGAATCTGTCAGTACATGTACCTATCAATGTTTGGTGGTTAACATTTGCTGAGCTGCTGGGTCTACCAGCAGCCAGTGTTGAGTACACTGCTGCCTGTTACAACAGAAAATCTACAAAAAGAAATTTATGCTTAACCCTCCTTCTATCTGAACAGTCACAGACAGTCACCAAATCAATCCTTTTCCCTGCCATGCCTTTTACACAGGCTAGTCACCAACAGTCAGATCATATTTCAAGCAAGCAAGGGCTGTAACTAGTTAAATTCAGTCAACAGACAAAAACCAGGCAAGTGGTACGCACGGCTGGCTTATCAATCACCTAGTCAAAGCATAGCTGTATCAAGTTACATAAACAGTCTAGTAACAGCCAGTGAATCCTGCTTTACATGTATATAGGCTGGGAGCTCTTAACAGTCACTTGATTGATTTTGACTGCAAGGACAACTTGGCACAGATAATGTACATGTATGTTTGCATAGGAGGGTAAAGAATGAATTTTTCAGCAGATACAAACATTTTCAGCAGATACAAACATCAAACCTCATTCTTGAGTTGGTTATCAATATTTTGATCAATTTTCTTCTCCTGCATATCATCCACTCAATTGTGATGAAACCAAAACAGTGATTCAAAATATCCAACACCACAAATCTATTTTTAAGAACATCAAAGCTGAAATCACTCAAACAGTTCATGCCTCTTTATTCTGGTTAAATAAAACATTCAATATATTGTCTGGCAAATACAACTTATCCTCGCGTCAGTGCAACAAGGTCGTAACTCCATTCTGCAACAAAAGCGCATCTCGCGCGAATACGCTCCGTGCAAGAAGGCCGTATCTCGACGTCCATTGACTTTATCCGGTTATTTTAAGTGAGATACGACCTTTTGACATTCTGAAACTCACGTTTCACGTACGGCCCATTTTAGGAGATACGACCTTGTTGCATGAACACGATGTTATATTGTAAACATGTAATGTTATACATCCCGAATTGTCATTTGTAAGTCTTTGTTAAATTTTGAAGTGAGAGGGAAAGCTTTTTTTCCCTCTATAATCGCAAAAAAAATCTTGAAATACCGGGTACATCTGTTAACATTCGCCTAACACTTCCCATTGATCTTCAACACAATTACACTTTTGAAATGTCAAAGTTTGTTCTAAAATTAAAACCTTCAACAATTTGTGGATAAGCTTCCATTTTTTAATTGACGCTTCCAATTGACAATAACCAAATCACTCACATGTCTAAATAAGACTTCTTTTTTGGGGGTGGGTGGAAGGGGGGGAGGGGTTAGGAAATGTGCCAGTTTGAAGGGTGACTATTTTTAGTTGGAGGTTGAGGAGGTTGAGGAGGTTAAGGATTACCGAGGAAGGAGAAAAAAAAGGTTGTTTGAAGGGTGTGGGTCTTATATACACAGACTACTTTTTTGGGGGGGGGGGGGGGGGATTGAGGACTTCAAGGGAATGCAAACAATTTCATCAGATATTAATATTCAACTAGTTACAGCTTTCCTAAAGAGCCATAGTAATGATTCACAGATATAACAGGCATGAGAATGAATTTCAATGAAAAAAAACCCAGGAAACTTGTGCAAAAACAGGAAAAAAGATGTAAAATCAGGCCAAAAAGCCCCCAAAACAGGCTCAAAATAAATAAAAACGCAGAAATGTGGGCAACAAAAAAACAGGAATTCCTGTTTAAACAGAGAGATTCTCATGCCTGCATAAGAAATCAGAAAACAGCAACTTCGCAACATTTTCATAAACACTACAACTTTGGAAGAAAAAAAAAATGAATCCTGCAACCTGCGATATCTTTCACTCTGGAATAAGGAAATTACCAATGCTGCACATGTCTTTTCGGTGACACATGACTCACAATTTATCAAGTGCATATATATCCAGTTCAGGGCCGCAGGATCTGAAGTAAGCCGCTGCCTTCAGACAATGCCTTGAATTAGGGCAAGTCTGTGTACAAAATGAGGTCCATTCAACCATATTTTAACCTACTTTCACCTGCCATTACAAATGCTTGGTGCATATGTTACTTTTGCGATTTTTTTTTTGAAAGGGAGGGGGAGGTGTTTCTTTGGCAAAGTGCCAAAAGTGAAACTTGATCGAATGGACCAAAGCCCTACTTACTTGGTAAGAGTAGAAAATGTTGTAGTAGCGATAGGAAGTGAGGGTAGGCCTGAGTGTGTGCTATCTTCTTCTTTATCACGTCAAACATGCTATTTGCACTCCGAACGTCTACATGTACCTGAAAAAAAACCCAACAAAACATGATTATGTACATGTACATGTGAGCTCATCCATTGCATATAACATTAAAATGCCTCTAATAAAGAACTTGAGTTTTGTGCGCTTATTTAACAACTGAATATATAATACATGTACTTTATATTAATGGGTAATATGATGACACATTGTTATGTCCTACGTTGCCCTCACTTTGGCAGCAGCATCATCATATTCTCATAAATGCAATCCTACCATTTAATTTTTTGGCAATGATGACATAGTCAAGCAAAGCATGTTCATTTATTTGAATTCCCATAACATCCCCCACACGCTCAAACCTAATGCAAAATGGTTACAGCAATTATGTGTTTCACTCTACAATATTTTACCTGTCCAAATTACAAACATTACAAACTTAATACACTTTGTGACCCACCTTGGTGGTACAACCAATACCATTTCAAATTCGAGAGGATCCAAATTTTCCTTCTACGATAATTTTCCCTTAGATTTATCTCGTGTTTCCTGCTTGGGACTTGATCTGAAGCCATATGTTAAAGAAAACTCAATTTCAGTGACACTTACCAGGTTGAATCTCTTCGCAAGTTCCCTTTCGTCTTCATTCCGTACTAATTCAAAGAAATCTAAATGCCTGCAAGGGGGTACAAAAAATGACAAAGATTAAATGAAGATCACAAAGTGTTATGGCTTCATACTCCAATGGGCCTTTCCACACTAAAGGGTACAAAAGTGTGACATGGGATTGGGAAAAGCAGGATAATAATATCAAGTTGTTTGTCCTATTTTCCACTTGTGCGTTCCCACCCCATTGCTGAGGATTGTGCTTTTAAAGCATTTAAGATTTTCCAGGCAAATTTGACAAGGTATTAATGCTCACAGTGCTACGTACGTAACATGGACAGAAACTTTGTTAATACTGATAGAAAGTTATAATTACAATAAATGTTTTTATCAAATATTGTTCCTTTTCATTCTTATCCCTACAGCATTGTTACCTGTAAAAACCCAGACAATCAACTGTATATTTCAGATATCATAGGGTATTATGTTCAGAATATTACGTACGTAACATGGACAGAAAAATGTCACAACATTTCTGTCCATGTTACATACGTTACCTATAAGTGTCTTAAAGACCAACACAATTGTGTTCATTGTGGCTGTTAGCACTCTTAAATGGGTTATAAATATGAATGAGATGACAAAAGGGTAAATTCAGACACATGATAATTAGTGTTGTGTCAATTTGTAGCAAAATTTCTGTCTTTTGTTACGTACGTAATTTTTACGATGATCCCTGCAATTTCTAAAGTACAGAGAAGGTTTTCTATATTGTTTGTACACATGATCATTAAGGTCTCAGGAATGCACAGGAAACAACTGAACAAAATATCCAACTTTGCTGTACCCTCCAGTGTCCCCTGTTAGTGCGAAAAAGGCCCAAATGTTAATGCTATGTCACAGAACATACACACCTTAGAAGTGTTCAACTTCACATATTGAATACTCTCATTGACATCAGAAATACCAGATCGATACCGGCTCTTAACCAGTTCAGTAATTAAAAAAAAACAAGCTAACTTTCCAATATATTCAACTCTTACCTGCTTAAAAGACAAAAAGAATTTGATTACTAAAATATTAAAACACAAAAAACATGGAATACAGTTCTTACCTATCTACAGTGGCATTCTCCAGACTCCGTAGTTTGTCTATAACTGGCTGAATACCAAGCATGAGAAACTCATACCGCAAGTGAATTCTGAATTCAAGATTGTCCTGGGAGAAGGGGAACAAATATAAAAAAAAAAGATTTTATAAAAGTCTACCATTTTTTCTTCTTCTTTGACAACACTTTTTGAAACTCTACTTTTACTCTACTTTTCTCATTTTCCACCATTGTCACCTGGATGAAAATCCCACTCTGGCCATATGTGGATTTGCCTTTTAAGTCCTATTTTGATTCCTCGGGTTTCAACTGAAATATAATTTAAAGTTTTCCTCCCAGCTCTAAAACATAACAGTTTTTCCACTAGGTTTCTTTCAGTTTTCTCATCTACAGTGCCTTCACCATTCTTAAAAGCCTTGGTATAATTACCACAGGGAATTGACAACAATGTGATTTTAAAAAATGAAATACTGCCCAAGTACTATAACTTTATTGGACGTTAATTACAAAATTTGAATCAAATTGTCAAATAAAGCAGCAGAAATTGGAAAAGTTAAGTAAATCGCAAGGAAAAACATTGTGAAAATTTGACAGTTCTGGAAGATGTTTCAAGTTGGAAAATTGTTTTCAGGCTCAAAATCTAAGCTACAAAAACAGCCAGAAATTGTTTGTCTGACATCATAAGCATAAGCTTCAAACACTATAACAACAAATTACTAGGGCTGTTTGGTCACAACTTTTTCCAGTCTCACCTCCCCAGCTCCATATTTGATGATAGCGTTGATGAAGGACAAGATGGCCGTCTTCAGGTTGACCTCTTCCCTGTAGTGACCTGTACTCCGGTCCAGGTCATTCACTAACCTCTGCAAAATTCAAATCACAGAACACTCAACAGATGAAACCACCAGGGGTGGGAATTGGGGAAAAAAAAAAAAATCTCCAAAAAACCCCAACCAATATTAGGAGCCTCAGAGCAGCGCAGGGTCTATCTACATAGGGCACATGTACGGTATGATATATTCGGCATAAAAACAAACAACCAACAAAAATCACAAAAGACAAAAAACAAAAACGAAAGCAGGCTTTGCCTGGAATTGAAAAAGTTTACCTACAAACTGTGACCTGAAGGCCTTCAATTCCAATACCTCTGGCTAAAAAGGTACTGATTCCTGCGGGCATTGCCAAAGTACGCACAAAGTTATTTTATTCTGAATGTCCACAAGCCCATAGTGTCTTCGCGCGAGCATGAGGTGTCGTAAGCAATGCACTCAAAAGTCCCTCCCAGTGGTCTCCCCGAACTCTTCCTTGTTTCCGTTGGGGGGGGGGGGGGTTACTTGTTCAAGAAGTCTGTTCACAGAGGCTCCGTTATCAGAAAATCTAGCAGCCCCTTGATATTTGGCCCACATCACATCACAACACTGATCCTTTTACCTGGAACCTAGTCCTCTCTGAGGCATATTCCTGATAGTGGCACATGGCGTTCAGGACCTTGCGGTGTCCCCCAGGCACCAGGCACACCCCACCCAGGATCTCCAACACCTGGATCTTGGTCCTGATATTCTCCGAGTTCATGCTCTGTGTGATGATGTTGATGGCAGTCGGATGGGCTAACACGTCTGCCCGGCCGTGCTAGATTTTAAAAAAAATATATAATAATATTAACATCTGAAATTCGTAACTACAAAAAACTACAATGTCAAGATGTAATCACATAAAACATTAAGTTAACACCTTTGGTTATTCTCAGAATAACCTCTTATTTAGAATCAGTTACTTCACATGATGAATATGCAGACTTCTCCGCATAATGAATAAAAGTGACTTATTCATATCATTTAGTAAGCCTGTCCAATGGCAGGGCAAATAACTCACTGAATTATTCATGAGAGCCTTGATGCAGCCAATCACGGACGTATGAATGGGACTTTCCATCAAATCAAAGTCCATGTTTTTAAGGAACTCCAGCAGCGTGGAGAGCCCGTCCAGCTCTATGAACCTCATAACAAACCTGAATAGTGAAGAATTGAAAATGTGATGATAACTGGAAACTCCTAAAGGATTCCTCAATAATACAGGCTCTGTGATAAATTGCTAGATCTTCAACTTTAATCCATTAGAAGAATATAAATTGAATCTTGATATTAAAAATTACAAAAAAAATGATACAAAACCCCCCGGAAATTGTGACTCATACCGGTAAGTGTCTTTTTATTTTTTTAAAACATGTACAGTTTTTCAAGCTAAACATGTAGGTGTGGAATACAATTCTGAAAATTGACTAACGGGTTTTGGAAATAAATAAGAGTTTCAAGTACTCCATTTTCCATCCAAATTGTTCGAAAAAGTAACTTGTCATGACGGGTCAAATGTCAGATGATAATAATAACCACACAATTTCTACCATTTAATCTCATACGTACGGTATTTGTTTATTAATTGAGGAAGGCATTGAATTCGACCCAAATAAAGTACATGTTCTTCTGGCTTCACTGCACTGCTTTTCAACACAGTATAGGAAACAAAATGCGAACACAGACCGGTATCATAACATTTTCACAGTCAATGACCTACATATCACGTATTACATGTAGGTACCGTACATGCACTATACATCTACAACAATTATTAGTTTTAACCCAAATCCACATTGTGCAGAGTCTTACTTGAAAAAGAAAAATACTTTCATTTCCTGTTTCTAAAAAAAAAAAAACATGCGTTTGCCATACCATTCCATACTTGAATTTAATTAATATTTTTGTTCATGTTGAGTCAGTCCAATCGGAAATCATGCAAGCATATATCCTTGTTATTGTGTTCAAAAGTAAAAATAATCCTCTTTGTCGACTTCAGCATAAAATTTGGTAGTGAGAATTAGTTTTTTTCTGGAGCGGAACCGTGGCAGCAAGTTCAGAGAACTTTAAATTTCTTTTCCCTAGGGTGGGGATTTTTTTTATATTCTGACCTCATTGGTTGCGTTCGAAGAGCTGTCTTCAGACTATCCACCAGGTTTGTTCTGGAAGCAATCACGTCTTCGTCGTGTGTAAAAGCCAACTGCAGGGAATTCAAACAAGTAACACAGACAATGTTATCATTCTTCCATGTCTTCACTGCTTATGTGACAAACATGGCATTAGTTTTCTTAAGGTACAAACAAACTGAAGAAAAGTATGCATAACATGATTTCACAAGACCCATGTTTTCATTGTGTTCCGACTTTGTATTGCCCATTTATTATTACACTTTCTGGTTTTTTTTTCAATTGAGCTATTCTCGCACGTCCATGCAATAAAACAGTCAAATGTTTGAATCACATAAAGGTGATGAGGCATCTGTGTTTTGAATTATGGGAAAAAAATGCATTCTCAAACTACAAACAAACAACTTTTACCTGTGGGAACTCCAATGATAAAAAAATGCATTAAATTGAGGTGTCTCAAAATCCTGACAAAGAAGGGGGGCCAAAGGAAGGATCAGGTGGGAGGGATGTGAGGAATTGGGATGGAAACATAAATCATTACCGTCATCATGGTTTTCAGCTGCTCAAGGTAGTAATCAGGCCACTTGGTTGAATTAGGATCATCCTGTTCCTGATAATGAAAAATAATGAGAAAAATATGGTGACTGCGTACGTGTACATTATTAACAAAAAGGTGCTGCTCAGTAAGGCTTATGAGCGGTTGAACTTACTAAATGTACAGGTATGTATACATTAATTTTCAAATTCAATCATAGAACCGTTTCACACAAAGTTTGGAACTTATTAACCCTCCTATACAAACATGCATTCTGAGCCTGCTGTTACTAGTTGGGTCAAAATTGGTCAAGTGACCATTGGTGTGTTAAAAGTATACATGTACCAGGGAAGTGGAAGGAAACTTTGACTGTTTGTGACCTTTTAAACAGCAGGGGGGTTAAAGGTTATTCATAAGTTCTAATCAAAACTGTTTGCATACATGTACGTATGATGGGAAGGCAACTTTCATTTACTTGCAAAACACTTAATAAACTTGGTAGACATGGGTAAATGGGAAACCAATGCCCCAAAGCTTAAAAACATCATTTGCTCCCCGTCTTTTTTATATTGTACATGCAAGACAGATGTGCATGACATTTGTATGAGTACCGGTACATGTGTAGAACATATCAGCAACACATTATTCCCACATGGCTGTAATAATAGAGTTTCCATATATATTTACGCAAGCAACCCTTCATCTCATGTTATGAAATATTATCAGCTTGGCATTTCGTGTTTTTCCTTAACTCCAGCCATCTGTTTTTCAACTCCAGGTGTTTACAGGGTCCCAATCCCTGGGAAATAACAACTTCTTGCAAAACAGTCTCCAGACAAGACACACCCAGGTCAAGAAGATGACCTAGTAAGGAAGAAACTAGACAAGTTCATCAGGGCTTTCTAGGCAGAGACGAAAAACAGCTTCTTAAACAGCTAGATAATCTGCACTTTTCATAGGAAGATAGACCACAGATTGTTACGATAATCAACTATTTAATGCTGTATATGTTTGAGCGATGGTCTTTCTCTATATTTCTGCAAACGACACCTCTTGTTCCCAAGCTGAGAGCTTACAAGCATAGAAAAGGGGACTCCAAATCTACATAAGCTGGTGTGAATGAACACAAGCGCATGATTTCAAGTCTGTGTTCAAGACTTGAGGAGCCTTATCTTCCTTGCCTACCTATCAGCACAGCCCACAAGATCTGCCCTTTAATTAAAGCTGCATTTCCATGTGCACGTTTTCTATGTTTTCAGTCTATTTTGTATCCATTGTATCATTACATGTGTTTGGTGGGCACAAGAATGGACTGACATTTGTGACAGTGTGCAGAAGAAAAGGCTAAATAACACACGTTTAAAAGTACATGTAGTCTTCTTGCTGCTGGTGTATTATACGGTAAACTTGTTTAAACTATCAAGTTTTCCTGCAAAAAACCTAACTCTTGATACCACGTACTTGTCTTAAGGAGGCTTTTTACATGTACATGCATGCGCACAGATGTTTTTAACAAACATTTTAACAGAAAATCTGTTCCTCGGGGAGACAAAAGCACACACACACACATGAAGTGTGCCACTTTCCATCAGTCAGTGCCTGGCCACATAATAGATTGCCTTGTTCCAATAATAACATTTGCAGGTGTTGATGAATGGGCCTAGGGGAACCTAGCCCCATCCCCCTGGGATATTTCACATGTGATCTATGCACTTGCCCACTCCCTTCATGTGTTGTGATTGCAGGGGCCATACAATAAAAGGAGGGATTAAGAGTACTGCCTGTCCTTGGATAGGGGGATTGATGGCTGCAACATTTTCACTGTTGCCACTTCTTAAAGGGAATGTACATCATTGGCTTTTGCTGTAATTTTCAGAAATGAACTATTTGAGGGGTTAGTATAATAGATCAAATATTGTTACACTGATATGTTTGAAAATTTGTGTTCGAAAATGCTGGAAAAACCAAGAAAAACAAAAATGTTCAAGTAGTCTGGTTCCCTGACTCCACTAAATGTAAAATGTATCAATTTATAGATGCCAGAAAATTGTAAGGTAAGGGAACCAGTCTAGCTGCTCTGCACCCGTTAATGAACATGTAACAAATAGCAAACACAATTTAGACTGAAAAAAGGGTAAATTTGGAGCAGAAGTTGAAAACTAGTAAGGTTTTTTCAACGGTGGTCGGCCGACCACCGTTGGAAATGTATACAAAAATACAATTTTCTTGAAAATGACTTCACACCTGGTGCCATAATTTTACAGGATGCTTTGGACTGTCATTTACCAACATCCTAGTAAGGTATTTTGTAAAAAGTTGGTAGTTTTATTTTTTGATGTTTGCAAATGTTGTATATTCCCTTTAAACATGCACCTTGTACCAGTACCACAAAGCAAGTGATGGATGCTAACACTTTGTACATTGTAAACTTTACTACATTTGCAGTGTACATGTACATAAGCAAAATTGGTTTGAAGCCATCCAGGAAAAAAACCACATTTTCTTTTGAGATGGTTATTAGTTCCATCACCGGGCCGCTTCACCATTGCATACATGAAAATAGTACATACCGTACATGTACGAAATGTATGTACTGGAAGGGTCAAGACAATTCAGAATCAAAAGTTAGAAAACGTCACCCATTACATAGGTAGCTCTCACAAGAACATGATAAAAAAAATCGTTTAGTTGTAATATCCCACACAGTCTTGCCAACAAAAATCACAACAAAAATCACAACAAAGTTACATTTTTTTCTTTTTTAAAATGAAAATGGTATTTAAACATGTAAAAAAAATGTACACGTACATATAGGTTATGGGTAGCGTCCATATCACTTGCTAGCAGGTTGCATTTTAAAGTTCGGATTCAGGGATATTGGGTGACTTACATATTATAGATATTATGTTTGTAAATATGAGTATTACTGAATTTTCTTTCATTCAAATCCCAGACAGCAGTACCATTTCCAGGGTAATTGCCAACGTTTTGGCTGGAACAAGGGAATATCAGGATTTACATGTATAGTGCTGGATTTGGTTATAACATAGAGCAAGGTCCTATTAGAGTCTTTCTCCAAGGCAAAAATCTTTAACTTGAAGCCGAATGACAAAAGGAATGCCAAAAAGAAATATGCGACAGTTCTTCACATAATCCAATCTTCAATCTGTACGTCAACATTTATGTGACTACAGTTCCCAATGGAACAAGTTTGTCTGCACTGCTACAATTCCTCAGCCATGAGAACAAGACAGCTTCTGAGAAATCTTGTACGACAAGTTTCGTGTTTGAATCTAATTACTTTGGATTAAATTTGAGCTTATGAGATTTGCCAACTGATTCATCCTGAGCCTGCATGTTCATCATTCACATAACTTTTCTTTACCTTGACACAAGAGAATACAAAAGTGAGTGAAAATTGCTGGTTGGTCATCTCGCCAAGGTTAGCTTACAAAAAAATTGAATGTGCTTCATCATAAGCCTGATGGGTATAAATTGGATTCTAAAAAATAAATAGGTACATGTACATGCATGGAAGAAGGAAAATGTAATGTATTGTACATACGTGTACATGTACATGTACATGTACCCGGTACATGTACTCAATACATACTGTACATGTAGTACTACCCTTTAGTCCATCAGGTACGGACAAAAGCTCACTTCCCTGTCTGGAAATAGAAATACCTACATATGTACATCTGTGAATGTGCTTCCCTACATTGTATAATAAAGACTTATCACATGCACAACACATTATTCAGTCCGTTCCCCCCCCCCTTCCCCCGGTCATGCCGGTGACCTTTGTCCTTTGACATTTCCAGGAGTTGTTAATTTGATTCCATCCTGATTTGACTAATTCTAAACTACCACTGGTTAATTGTGCCCTTCCATGAGCAACGTCATGTGTCTCTCAGAATGATATTCCTGTGCTCACATCAACCGTGACCTTTGACAATACGAGAAGCTGCGACTTTGACGACCATTAGCATAATTAGAATTCTTTATTTAGTTATCTTCAAGGCCGAGAACTTGACATTCTATGCAGCTGGCATTAAGTTACATGTATCTCCAGGGTATTACCTTGTTAATTCAATTTTGGCTTACCATACTGCACATCTGTGAGAGCTAGGAAGGCAGTCTGATAGGAATCAATTAACACATGGAAGTTTGGTTTTGATTTTGTAAACAGAATTCCAGTGGGTGTAATGATCAGGCAGTCCATTCTGGCCAACACTCCAAACTAACAGATTCCTGATTACAGACTATCTGCTATTATTGGCAACCAATTCCCTTCTGGTTGTGTCCAATTCATAAAGATACTCTCAAGATTGTGCAAAAAATAGAGTACAATGAATTTGACTTAAAGAGGCCAATACTGAGCAATGTTGTAAGGTCGCTTGATGATTGTTCAACAGACAGTGTACATGTACATGTAAATGCATATGTAGGCCGAATTACTGACAAAGAAATGGATGGATGTACAATATGACAACTCCGTTTACATTTATGAACAAGTTTATGATAGTGTCACTCATTGTAACTTATTTTGCCTGTGAGTTTCTCTGTAGGATATATTTACTTTTTCCTCACCTATTTCAACTATAATGATGTGTTTTGCAACTGTCTGTAGGCATGGGTGTGCAAACGAAAGTCGCACTCGTAGTTTACAGGTTTCCAAATAAAAAAAAAGTGAGAAAGAAAACCAAAATGGGCAAAGAAAACCATCAACAGAAGTTAGTGGTTGCCATCTTTCCTGGTACCTTGCAGTGTAGAAACCCTTAATTATTTAATGATGAATATACAAGATGCATACTTGACACAGAAAACAATGCAAATTTAGAAGTGGACCATCCTCGTCTTAGAAACTGAAAACATCCAACTGATCGACCTTATAATTTCTGGTACAGCAAAGTACTGTTTGGCTGAATGGCTGGCTGAGTTTACTATCTCACGGTTTGTCTCATCCTTTGCATGTCCCTTGACTGGAGCTTCCTAGGTATGCCACAAATCTTTCAACACTAGAGTGTAAGGGTATGAGATATGATTTACACAACTGTCCAGCTCTCTGATATCTGCTGATTGCAGAGAGAGTTAACATCATCATCTGAAAGACTTTTACATGTATCTTCATTACATCCATGTATGATGAATCAAATGAAAAATGGATTGGCCCATATGGCTGCAGGTAAAAATACTTCTAGAGATGGAAAAAGGTGGAGATTAGAAGTAAGGGGGAAAAAATGAATCCCATCTGATAAACATACACACCAAAAACTGAACTTTTGGGGGATTGGCCGCGGTCTGCAAAACAACTTCAAAAACGATCCAACTTTGAAGACCTAATCCGAGTTACACTGTACCGGTATATATTTTGGAATTTGTGGAAAAGCGTGTACAGTAGATGCCACACTGTTAAAAATTTTCATTTGGCAACCCCTCAACCATCCCTCAATTAAATTTTTGAGTTCATTTTCAGACACTTGTGCAAGTATTTCATGAAGTTTCTTGAGAAGTTATGTTACGCTGAACAAAGACAAAGCAATTGAACAAAGCTTCGCTTATTGACGTATGAGCCGCACCTCTTCAACCTACCCAGTTACTTTTAAAATCACTACTGTTCGTCAGTAAATATTCAGCTCATACTGCAGCTTCATTTCCAAATATAGTCATGTTCTGTTTTGACATCCGTTCCACAGTTCCAAGAAGTCGCAACCAATCAGTGTGATACACACTTAGGGCTGGCTGTTCAAGGCAGATATATGGGCAGATGTGGTACGGTACATCACTCATGAAAAATTGTCTTCCAAAACAAATTTTTTATTCATCCAAGACAGGATCTCAATTACTTTTAAAGGAAGACTCTGGATCTCCAATATGATGTACATGTTGGTTTCACAAAGAGCAGCCTACCAGTCAAATGAACTCGAAGTTTGTGAAAAAGGGGGAAAATTCTGCCAGTTGTGACAACTTTTATACAACCCTACATTACACAACAGCCTTTTCAAAGATCAGAACATTTTTGTTTTTTTAATTTAATGTACATTTCAAAGCATGATATAAGGGTCCCACAGAAAGCAAAATCAGCATTTTGTGACGAAATGACTAAATTACACTTTTGTTTTAATCAAATGTATTAATATTGGGTTATCCCTAACATAACTTTCATCGACTACATACAATGACTACGTTTTCCATTGTACAGGATCTTGCTATCTTGTTTTCTAGAACTTGACATTCATGTGCAGACCTTTAAGACATCTTCTCCTTAAAATAGCGACAAAACGGAAGGGATTCATCCAAAGTCATCCCCAAGCGACTGCGGCAAAAATTCCTGGCAAAGAGATCATGACATCATCCTGCCTAGTCATTCATCTTCCAAAAGAGGTACACACACGCAGTTGGCGTTAGCTCTCCGGAGAACAGCAACGAGCACATAGTTGATGATTCCCTAGAGAATACAGACTGACATGTGGGCAAACTATTTGGTCCATAATGACTATCATGTATTTTGGGACGATTTCAATGTCAACAATTTATCTCCCACTAGATTTTCCTGAAGTCTCAAATGCTCAGAGCAGTGCTGTAGATGAAGGATTGTTCAACCTTTTCTGAACACTTCCAGGGCTTTAAATTTGGTAGAAATAACATTGCGCCACTGATAGCTGTGTGCAATTAAAGCCAAGTTAAAAATCTACTTCCAAATATCAAGTCACACAAGCTGCAAACATTTTATTAAAGGATCAATACTCTCTTACTATTTGACACTGATGAGTTTTTACATCAGTTCCCAAAATGGGCAATACACTGGGGCCATACTGTTACTGCAGACCATCTGGCACCCAGACTCTTACCTTCTTCTTGCTGCAGTAAATCTGCCATTTCTTCTCCGGGGACAAGCTGAACATTCGTTCCCTGTGTAGGGCTGGCAGATCCAACTCATCCTGAAAAACATTTTGTAAAAGGAAATTACATTTATAGAATCAACTTTTAAATCAGTTTAAATCACTCAACAGTTTTATCCATACTACATGTAAATCAAGTTAAAATGTACCAACTTGGCAATAAGTATGGCAGAATTAACTTCCAAACATTAGCAGGCCTTTATTTGTAAACAATAGGCTTGATGTGCTTCCTGAAAAGGAAAGTCCAATTGTACAGATATCTTTTGAACTTCAAGTTTTCTATTGATACTCTCTTTCACACATCAATGTACAAGAGATGTGGTCGATTAATGAGAATTGAACTCAAGACTCCAAGGTTTGTCAAAAGAACAGTAACTCACATGTTCTCTTGTCCAGTACAAATGGCACCGATTACTGTTCCTTTGCATTAACTCTAAATTTCCATTAAATAACAGGGGGAAAGTTCTCTACGAACAAAGTCTTATGTTAGAAAAACACAAACGGGCGGAAACTTTTAAAGAAGTGAAATCCTACCACAAGTTCCACAAACATCAAGTTGAGCTCCTCCAATGGCGGCATGGGGTCCGCGACCTCCATGGGGTGCAAGACCATCCCATTGTCCACATCGTAGGTGATATGAGGCGTCTCATCTCCTCCCCCAAAGCATCCGCACAGGAGCCCGCCCCCTCTCTTGCGAGGCATTGTTGCGGCAGCACTCCAAAACCCTCAATTAGAACGCACCGAGGAAGACAAAATGGGACGGGTGCTATTCAAAATATGTCAGGGGCATCTGCAGTTTGGAGAGATAAAGGAGAAAGCAAATCTCTTTAGTTATGATAACATATTTAAAGGGGGGGCCGGGGGGGGGGGGGGGTGAGAATAAGATCAAGAAGCTGTTTGCATAAGCTGGTGATAACATAGTTTTGAGATTAGTCCAGCTGCAAAATGTCTTTAATAGGGCTACATGTACATGTACTTCTACTTTTTTTTAATAGTACCATACACGCATGTCTAGTGTGTACTAGTACTAGTAGTAGTAGATCTCTGATGGCTGCACTAACTATTGGAAATTCCACTCAGTAGCAAACAACGTGAAACAAGATCAAGACTTGTGGTATTAGTACCACTTTTCAGTAGACTTCCTTATACAACAGAGCTAGGAACTGCTCACACAATGTACAGTACATGCATGTCAAATGTAGGCCATTCCAGTATATTCTTCCAATAAACAACACGCATCAAGCATCTGCTGTTTTCTGTTGAATAGCTGCATGTTTCTACAAACCTGACAGAAGTGACTCATGTACTTGTGTGTGCACTGCCCAGTGTGTAAGGCCAAACAAGGCATGTGTAAATGGTATAATTTGTTTAAGTTACAAAATTGTTCTTCACAAATTGGAAAAAGAAATAGAAGCAATTCGGTGAAAATGTCAACCTGAGGGTCAACAATTTTTTTCATAATTATCATGGCTACCATTTTGAAGCTGATATGGTACCGGTACAGACTATTAATGTACCATTTACTTTTTATTTGCCAACTTCAGAGAGTTTTTCCATTGAACACTCAGCTCGAAAAAGTCAGGATGCAAAAGTTTCAGTCTGTTACCATGGCAACAGATCACTTTACCGGACCCCAACAAAGAACAGATTTTCAAAGAAAAACTGCAGCATATAGGGGCACTTGAGTTTAGCTCTTAACTTACAATAGTTACATGTACTATCTTACAGAAGGGGATACCGGTACATTGTGAAAAACCCCTCCCAATGTGTCAGTCTGTTACCCATGGAATTGCCCCCTATGCAAAGACAAAATAATGTTTACACTGTAGTACGAAAACAAAAATCGTATTCATTATCATAATGTACAATATAGCTCCATGGTATAGGCTAGTATTGTAGGCCTACATGTACATGTACATGTACCGGTACATGTAAATCCACACTCAGCAATAAGACCCAAACCATTCAACTGGAAACATTTACATACAGATATGGTTGATATGATCCAGCCCCCTGCAACCGTATTACTGGATTACCGGGACTGCCAATTAGGAAATATGACTCCCACATAAGAAAATTATCTGCACTGGAATACTATATGTATACCATGTATCAAGCCATCTACATGTAGCTAAACCAGATGGCTCTGGTGTGGCAGACTCTGGTGATGAAGATAACACTGCATGCATTTAGTTACCCAGGTACACAAGCTGATCAATGTAAGAGTGCAGTACCCTGCCGATGGTGCAAATGTACAATGTACATGTACAATGTCTACATGTACATGTACATGTACATGTACCTGAAAACCTGTAAAATAACACACCATGTACTGGTAGTGGTACACTACAATGTACATGTACATCACTCTGCACTGCAAGCTGCACTTGTAACTTACACTCAGTATAATGGTACAAGCTAAAACAATTCCCATGTACCGGTAGGTACATGTACATGTATATGTACATGTACATATGTGTATGTACCGTATAGGGACTACATGTATAATACTGTACATGTAGGCCTAAACATAAATCGTATCCTCCTAGATGCGAACATCCCTAAATGTATGTATGTACCGGTACTGGTACATATAAACTAAATGTCAAATGGAGACAAGAAAATTAGGAAGTGTAATTGTGAAATCCAAACTGGAAAATGAAACACAAGGCATTAATATTAGGTCAAGGTTGGCACATGTGTACCATAGGTAAACCACGATGCCATTCCATTAGCACATGTCACTCATACCGCAACACAATCATTGGTACAGGATCCAAAACAACGCCAAGTTTCGTGGTTACTCTGGACCCCAAACATTTCAAGCATGTACATGTAATCCAGTGTGATGTAGCAATATCATTAACAACCAGGAAGGGCATTTTGAAGTGGCGGTGAGCTAGACCACAAAGAGAACCAAACTTTACGTGTTCTCTCTGAAACTCTTTGTTCATAACCTACAAACTTTTCTAGGAAGATCTGAAGGGTTCTCCACAATTTATGTACATATGTATCATGTACACAAATGTACATTCTTGTCCTCTGGTCATATATATGCAGATTCTTTTCAGCTTGTGAATGTGGTGTAATGTAAAAAAGCAGCCAGGCAACCATATTGATTCCAGACCCTTACCCAGTTTTAAACTTCAAGTTTACTGCTCCATACACTATTATCAACAGCCATAAAAAAAGTCTAACGAACAGTTACACACAAGAACATTACAAAAATGTACACATCTGTCATGTCTGTACTTGTGTGTGATTTCAAGGTCAGCAACATACAGGTATGGTTCATGTACGTAATTTTATTCCATCGAAATTCTGAAAGCAATTATTCTTTAAGCTTCAAGGACTCAGTTCTTGATTTTTCACAATAAAGAGGCACTTGTGCATGACTTGCCAATATTGAATCATGATAATACACATACCGGCAATACAATGTACATTAATTGTGTATATACCCGGTAGATACATGGAATACATACAAAGGCCAACGGTACTGCGTATGTACATATTAATGTACATTCGATCTTGCTACATTGTATAGGCCTATAGTGGCCAAAGGGAGGAATCCATTTTTTTTTTACCATGCAGCCAATTTTCCCTGCATCTGGCCAGGCTCATTGCAGCATGAAATCAAAGGCACCTGGTTTCAATGTGAAATGCGTCAAAATACTCAGCCGCAATCCAGTGGGGGTCGTGTGGCAATAATAACGAGTGAATAATATAAGGCAAACAAGGTGTGAAGGGCCCTTTCAGTAGGAAAGCCGCTTCCTTATAAAAAAGAAAATATGCCTGGCATAGGCCCAATAAAGTGCAAATCGAGACAGGGAGAGAGATTGAGAGCTAGTGGAATGTTCATGTTTTTTTGGCACAAGAAAATATGAACGCATACATGTAGGACTTTTTTAATAGGTTTCTATAGGGCCTACCGGTAGTTGTTCTCATGGCTTCTATATTCTAGTGGTTTCTGTAATAGTTCACCATGGCTTAAACACTTTCAGCTCCAACAATTTAAAGAATTACTCTTGACAATACATTTCCTAAAAAACCTAAATTGTGCTTGAGACCTACACGGCCACATGTACATTAATTGTAGAGCAAGAAAAACAGCAAATTTCAAAGTGATTTGAAGCTTTGCATAAATTTATACGTATGGTGTGAAGGAACAGTAACACTAAAAGAAAGGTGTTACAACATGGATACCTTTGCTTAAAAGAAAAGTGGTTCTCAAAGGAAGTGGAGGTGAGAAATTGTGTTCTCAATGTCTGTCCACAAATTATGAAGGCAATTCAGAAACAGTCAACTCTATCAACAATATTTTTTTTGGACACTCGTCGACTTGCCCCCAAAGGTCCTGTAATTTACAGTTTTTACCTCTGTCTAATTCTTAAATGTTTTCAATGTAAACCTGCCCACAATTCAGCCTTCGGGCTGCGACGGGAGAGTGAAGTAAACCAGTAATAATACAATAAAAAAACCAGGAGAGGCCACCGATGACTGCAATGCTCATTGAATACATTGTACTGTACAATGTAAATGTGCACTGTTGTTGTACCCTACCCTCTGCACATAATACACACATTGTACATCTACCGGTACATTCAAATGGAACTGATATTTTCTCAGCAGGAAACAAAGTTTTCCTCAAGAGTGACACTTCATGGTCATTACCAACACAAACCCCCCTCCAGCTGATTTATTCCCAAGTATCAAAGGATCAGCAAAATAAACAGACCATCTGACCACTAAATATTTGTTAAACAGAGGGACTCTTGTGCTGCCAAGTGGCCTGATGAGAAGGGCGGACCGCAGACAACCCCTTGGTGACTACTGCACTGAAGCACTGCTGGCATGGGGTGTCACCAGACAGCTTCAAGTCATCACAAAATGAGATTGCATGGGATTGAGGAGTAGACTTGGTTTCCAGACTGGAATTTTTTTTTGTTCCGAGAATGCAGCCAGCCCTACTCCTTTACAAGCGCAGCCACGTACGTCACTGCAGTGTTAGAAGACGCTGTCAAATCCAATCTTGGGAACTTTGACAATCGGACTATGGAGCTTCAAACTTTCCCTTTCCAACTTTCCACTTTCTCCTTTTACTGTCTCTCTCTCTGTCAAGCGATTTTAGTCGGTGCTCTCAATAAACACACCTGACCCTATAATCCTTGTCACGAGTTTTATTCCTTCAGTAAAAGTTTCTATTCCATCTTCAACTTAATGATTTTGTCCACTCTGGCTACAGTGTATGCGCTACTATAGGAGACATATCATTCTATACCTCCATGTAACCAAGACTTTAGGACTGGTACACAACCACCTATGAACAAAATACTATGTGTTACAATTGGAGTGTTTATAGTTTATACCTATAGCTCCATGATCGGACAAGAGAAATTCTGAGCATGCATGTACCATGCACATGTACATGTACATGTACCGGTACTACATTGTGCCTTATGCGCCCGTATTACAACGTAGCTTGAGTACAGCTAGGGCAGAGCAGCTTCAAAAGTGGAACAAGTTCAAGTCCATTTGACCATTTGACCAAGATTACTTTAGGAGGGACAGCTACACGTACATACATGTATGTACCGGTACATGTACATTTGTAGCTTCAGGAACTGCAATAATGGACAGTCATTGAGTAACATACAAGGACATGACTTGCCAAACTGCATTTTGCCATGACCAGAAAATAATGGCTACAATGTACACGTACAGTTTTTGTACATGTATGTACATGTATGTATACACAGTATGGCATTTTCAAAAACACCAAATGTTCAGGTGTGAAGACGGTCCCATACACCATATGGTCTCTCACACACCAGCCTCCCTGGTCCCAAAACACCTCATCAACTCTAGACTCCATCTGCCTGGGGGTGTATGGTTTGACAACACTGATGACCCACTTCTCAGACTGTAAAATGCTTGTATTGTTTAGGCTTGCCCAATCAGGGCTGTCACTCACTCGCCACATGTGGATTTTTCTGGCAAGAACCACTCACAGTCACAGCTTACAGTTGTTGCAGTGAGCTGAATTGATCAACAGTGCATGCCATCCTGTACTCTATGTACCGGTACATACATACATTTGTATGTATTACAATATTTTTTGTAGACATGTACTGTATTAGGACCCAATTTTAAATACCAATTTGCAAACAATCCCTGCTTACTGACGGAAAATTCCATTTTTACCGTTAACGTAAAGATACCGGTATGTACATTTGCATTTCATGGGTTAGCAAGGAATTTTGGTTTATATGCCCAAGCATTCATCCCGTAATGAAGATTCTGTGAGTTAGTTACCGGTACATGCATGTGGTTAGCACAGAAAGATTTTTGCTAGCGCTATTAAGTATGACATATACATGTACAGTAGGGCCTATATGTAGGCCTATACATGTATGAAGCAGAGTGATTCAAAACACAGAATTCTGTGGTTACCTTAACCATGAAATTGGGCCCTCCGTATTTGCAGAAATACAGTAAGGTTGAATGAGCATGCATGCATTATAATCGATCCCATGTATGATGCACTACATAAATGTGTACATTTATACAGCAAAAAGAGAGGGTGACACAGAACCAATGCATTGCTGGCTGGAGTGGATTTAATCGACGTTTCGAGACAGTAAAACTGTTCTTCTTCAGGAATCTGATACAAGTAAAAAAAAAAAACAATAACAAAACTTAAACAAAACGAACTTAACGACAATAACCGAACTTAAACAATGCACAATGTCGAAACATGCGGGTGAATATCTCGGCCAATGGTGGGAACCGTTTTGCCCGGTCATTCCCTCAGCAGAAATGAGTGAATGCAAATCTTCTAGTGATAATGATGGAACAAACACAATGGACCCATCCAAGTCTAAACTTAAAGAGGAGATTATGGCATTCCTGAAGGAATTACATTATCTTCTATTGTGCTGATTGTCCCCCCCCATACTGTGCAGCAAAACCCACAATTTCAATGCAGTAGAAGTAAACAAATTGATTAGATCAAAATGCCCATTGTGTACACACTAAGAAAAAATATGTTGGGGGGAGAAGTAGATACGTTTTTCCCCCTAGTTTCTAAAAAATAACCTGTTCTTGCAAAACTCAGTAAAACCATGGTAAACCTGATCGCTGCATATCTGAGCTTCTTTGAACACATTAGGAGACTAGTGCAAACATTGCCTGCCATATACAGTCGAATCTCGTTAGTACAAACTCTGTATACAAAATTCTGGTTGTAACAAACATGCATTTATGTGCACAACGAATGGGACTGATGTTCCTCTTAATACAAAATTCTGATATAACAAACAATTTGGCTAGGTCCGAACGAGTTTGTATTAACGAGACTCGACTGTACTGGTACGTGCACATAAATGTGGCACTTTACTGTGCATTGAGCCCTATGTATAATGTTCATCTCATCAAACTAAGTTGAAGTAATGTACAAAAACTGGGTCAGGATCTTGCATCCTTGACTGTAAAAAAGCCATCACAATGGCTTTTCCTATTGTCCATCACAGTGTGTTTAACCATGGTAAAAATTGGTATGACCCCATCCAGCCTGATATCATCATAAATCACTTTGCCAGTGAATCTATCCGTGGCCTTGATGAGCATCAAAAGGCAAACACAAACGATACCTTCATTCACTGCCATGGTGATTCCTACAGCTTTTATTGTTTATCCCTGCTGCAAACTCTGATCTATTGTGTACACCTACATAAGTGTACAAGTACTCAATTGTATAGTCACCATACCAGTAGCTAGAGGAGGACGTCATTGACACTTGACAGAAATCTTTCTATATTTTCAAAACGAGTTTCTGGACACAATGTACAAAGTATGCTCACAACATACAGTACATGTGAAAGCATGATACAGAATAGGGAAAAAATTATATGGATCATACTGTGAAGTGATTACCAGTATCTTGTAAAATTTTACTGAGATGAACTGTAAACCAAGAAATTAGGTATAACGACAGAAACGTAAAGCTCACACCTCTGACAGATCTTTTAGAGATTTAACATGTATACATTCACCTGTAGACATATTAAAAGGTACACATACATGTACATGTATGACTGTGGTATGGTACAATATATGTGCAAATTAAAGCTAACTTCCTGCACAGGAAAATTTGCATTACATTGCATGCCAAAGGACTGCACATGCACACATACAAGCAAATAACTTTCCTGACTTAGGTTTTCATTACAAACCCTCCTGCATCCAACACAGTCCTACCGGTACACTAAACTTTGGAGCATGCTGGATCCCATAGATTTTAACAGCAAAACCATGAGACTTTTGTGTTGCTGCTCCGATCAATGACCTACATGTACAGATCAAATTTGCCAGGTTGAAATTGTTAGATTATCCATATGCCTACGTCAAAGGTCAACTAACTACGGTACATGTAGATGCATGCATGTATGATGCGCAGGTCAAGTTGTGTCATCGGGCCAAACCATATAGGATTCATTAGAATTGAAGCAGCCAGGGTAAGGTCAAGCTATTTTTATATTATGAAATTTCAGTGGCCACCTAAATGTACATTTCAAACTGTGAGTCAGTATTATAAGCAGTGATGTGGAGCAAACTGAGACAAAAAGAAATTAATTTTCAAGATAAAGGAGCTGTAGCACACCCACCTGTTTGACAAGAGATTCAATTTAAGGTTGCGGTTATCTCGTCTCAGGAAGTATCGACTTTGCAGGGTCTAGCACTTAATAGCAAATTTCCTCTGTGAATAACCCTACATAAGCTTTTGTTCCAAAATGACCTACACTCCTCAACAATGCACAGACACGTACAGGTGCCTGTTTATAAGTTCATTGGTCTTGCTCATACATACTGTTTTGTCATGGGCTTTACCCCATACGGTACATGTAGTATAACATGTCAGTGTGAATCTGTGATTGTATTCAACAACTTATTAAACCTAAAGGGCCTTTCACATTGTCCAAAATGTATTATCCATGTTTGACCCGGGATCAACTTGGACATTCTGGGAACTCCTTTCACACTTGGAAGAATCCAATACAGCTTCTAGTTCTACACGTGTCTGAAACACGTACATGTACATGTATGTACATTATAATCCTTACATACACATGTAGTACCGTATCTTATGCCAGGATCTTACAGTTTGATATGCAGAGAAAATCTGCATGCTACATGAACTGGTGAGAATAAAGATTTCACACTTTGTTTAATTGTATGCTTTCTTATAGGGAGCCAGATGGGAACGCCAGCCAATCATCCCCACCTGGCTCCCATAGGAAAGCGCACATGTAAGGCCAAAAAAAAAAATAGTTCTGCACCTGGTTTCCCTACCTACCCTATTCTGACAGCCCCTACCCTAATTTTTTTATTGGAAAAATGAGGGAAAAAACACCCAAAACCATCAATTACTTACCTTTAATACTGTACCCTTGACTACACGCAGACGCCTCCATATGATTGTACACAAAAAAGTGCCAAAAGAAGCAAAACATTCCATAAGCTGCTTTGTGCACAACTTCAGCCCATTTGTTAGGTACATGCCTTGTACCAAAGACAAATTTGCTTTTTCATCCAACATCATTCAACATGTCTACAATAGAGTCCAGGAAAAGGGTACTGTATGGGAAAATGCGTTAGCTCATTGGGTGCTGCCCCCTAAATAAACACCGAGGGGGAAATGGAAATTTGAAGAAAAAAAAATCAGTTACACTGTCAAACATGTAGACGTTTTGTTTGGGGTGTGTAATATTGTACTTGAACTTTCCAAAATGCCAACCCCTCCTTTAATTTTTTTTTTGTGCATCTGTAGCTATGTCAATCTGATTGGAGTGCCTGGGGAGTCTTTTAAGCATAGCCTATCAATTGTGGGTCTGCTCTCAGAACTCATTTTTGCAATTCCTTATTTTTACACTGTTTTCATTGTCTCAGCTATTAATTTGAGTGGTGGTAAGTGGAAAGGGAGGGGTGGTACGTGATTGAATGTTTGCTCTAATTTACTGGTTAAAATGTTGAATTTAGTCACTTGATAAACACTTCAAATAAGAACTTGCCAATCTTTCCTCCACCCCCCCCCCCTTCATTCAAAAACCCCTTTCAAAACCAAGCTCCATCTTTGATGTACCATGCATGGAAGATTCCTCCATGATACTGATAGTGGATGCGCCAGGCTGTACTAATTTAGCTTATGTTACATACATACAGTACATTGTACATAAAATTTTCGACAAAATGCACAGTGAAGCCTAAAGGAAAGCTAATGCATGATGATACACACATACCGGTAGTGGCAAAGCAGCAACTGGTATCATACAATACAGTATCCAGGTACATGTACAATGTACATCGTATAGTTTGTACATTGTACACTTAAAAATAAATGAACAGCTTCTGTATAAGTGCATGTACCGGTACTGTACACTGGAATACTCACTCCTGATGAAGATAGAGGCAGCTTTTCTTCTCAACTGACGCAAGCAAGCGTAAACAAATCCAAGTGAATAAATCCACATTGGCAGCAACAGGAAATGAATTCCAATCAGGCAGCAGAGTATTTGAAGTTCACGCTTCTGAATAGAAACCAGTTTTACTATGGAGCACCAGCAGTTCAATATACCAGTAAATTGAGTGCTTTATAAGTTAGAAGTCAACAATGTGACCTTGAAAGTTTGGCAGAGTTCTACCTCCATGGTTCCTCCAATAGTACACAATACCATGAAAATCCTTCGTCACTGGTACAGGGGACACGCTCCATTGCTGGGAAGTACCGGTACATGTATGCTGCACACTCAAAATGTAATCCAGGGAAATGTCTAGGTTTTCAAAAGTACCAAATTTACAGCACCAACCTGAAACGCGAAGCCAAGCAAGTACACAATGTACAAAAACCTGGTTCCGTAGTTGCTAGTGGCAGAGTTCAGTGTTCACAGGCCCCAAGAAATGTTTCAGCAACTGTGTAGCATGCACCCATCACAGTATTTCAGAGCATTTAACCAAGGGCTTTGTTGCAGCCTTGACGGGCCTAAGAAAAACACTCCAAAAGATTTGCTCCCACAATGGAGTCCCATTGTGTGATGCAGGACAGGGATTGACAATGCAGGATAAGTATGTGGGTAAGCATCCAGAAGTGCATGTAAAGGCTGGGCAAGCGACAGATTTGCTCCTTCAACAAACTCAAGTAAGGTGCTGCTAACTGATGAAGTCATGCATAGCCAATGAGGGGGGGGGGGGGGGACACTTCATTTACATGCACGTGTACACGCACGTAGCGCTATTTACGACACCCTTTCACCCTGGACATGGTATAATGACAGTGCCCTAGTGAGGGTCCCCTTGAAAAAAATAAGGAAACCAAAACGTGCCGATGGTGTTCGGAAATTATGCAGCTATGTGGTGCACACAAAGGCAGTGCCTTGACAAGTAGTCAATGAAAGAAAAACAAGAAAACAACTTGGTTGATAGTGTCAACAACCCTTTACTTTACCATTTACCAATGCCACACGTACGCAAGTACCAGTTTCTTAAAGAGGTTGTGGAATGCTCAAAGACATTTCCGTCATTTTTCGGGTATATGTAGCCTAAGGTGTGATGAAATAAAAACGACTATTGTTTCTGTCATAAAATGAGTACAAAAGGTATTTTTGAGAGCTGTTTTTCAAGTCCTGTCATGCCTGTTTTGACCCAAACGTGCACTTTGTGTAAAAGTCGTCATTGCGGGCAGCAAACAAAAAAACAGTAAATCGTGACGTAATAAACAGGACTCCCAATGCAGAGTAGCATACACGAGTCCTGTTTATTACGTCACGATTTACTGTGTTTTGTTTGCTGCCCGCAACGACGACTTTTACACAAATTGCACGTTCGGGTCGAAACAGGACCTGAAAAATAGCTCTCAAAAGTACCCTTTGTACTCATTTCATGACAGAAACAATAGTCGTTTTTATTTCATCACACCTTAGGCTACATATACCCAAAAAATGACGGAAATGTCTTCGAGCATTCCACAACCTCTTTAAAGGTACGGTATACACACGTATGGGTACAGGTAGTGACACAACTACATAGCAGAGGTTTCTTTAAATTGGTCTCAATTTCTCATAAAGCTACAACTGCTTGGTGAAGCAGTGCGGCAGTTATCTGATTTTCAACGGATGAATCTTGAAGTGTGCATCCTCCAGAAAATAATATGAAGCTCTAGAACAGTGAATGCAGTCCAGCACATTCACATGAGTATGCAGTGTTTGCTTTCACTGTGTGACAAACACATAAATCTATCTGCCTCTTTCTGAGCTACACAAACATGTTTGGGTCTTCATCAGGAGGCAAACATTGCTTCATCCTCCCAGATAGTAATTTATGTCAGGTTTTTGTTTAGACATGAAACAACATTGGTGAATGATGTTGCTTCAAAGTGCATGGAACATGGCAGGATTTGCCATTACCGGTACATATTTTCATAAAGAACCAATTTGAGAAGAATTATCACAGACTGAGATCGAGCCATGCATTGTAGATTCATGTATACAAAACATACATTTTTTTATACTGCGCTTGTCATATCTAGGTCACCAAGACTGATCATGTGCTTATTATTTATCACTTGAGGCACCCATGAGGCTTTAACAATGACTCAGGTTTTCATTCCGTGAGTACACCAAATCCCCTGCCTCCGCCAACCCCAGTTATTCACCCCTACCCCTTAGAGAATCCATGTTCAGATGGCGAGGGGGGGGATATGAAAACAACATACATCAAAACAAACAACAACACAACAAGACAAGGCAAGCCTAGTACAGCTGGTCCCAGAGCACACAAGTCTTTTCATGGATGTGGCCTACAAAATGGACTGGATTTAACCCATTGGCATTACAATTGTACGTACAGTAGTAAGCCTATTTCAAAATGTTGGGCCAAGGTGACACTTAAAGGGAAAATACAACATTTGCAAACATCAAAAAATAAAACTACCAAATCATTTTGAAATACCTTGCTGGACTGTTAGTGAATGACAGTGTAAAGCATCCTGTAAAATCATGGCACCTGGTATACTGTCATTTTCAAGAAAAGCGGTATTTTTGTATAATTTCCAACGCTGATCAGCCGATCAGCGTTGGAAAAAACTGGCTTTTTTTTTCAAATACTGGCCCCAGTTGACCATCGCACTTGTTTGCAATCGATTACACACCTATGAACGGGTACAAGCCAGCTAGATTGGTTCCCTGACCTTACAATTCCTCAATATATGTAAACTGCTCTGTTTCTTCTTAAATGGAGTCAGGGAACCAGACTTCAGAAAAATGATTGTTTTTCTTGGTTTTTATAGCATTTTCGAACCCTAAACCTCAAAAAGTCAGTGTAACTATATTTGCTATATATTTCCAACCCCCCCCCCCCCAATTCCATCCATTTCTGAAAATTACAGCAAAAGCAAATGATGTATATTCCCTTTAAAAGCAAGTGTTAAGCAATTGACAATGAGTGAGTCCATCAGTCAGAACCGGTAAGTCAGAGGATCAGTCAGTCAGTCAGGTACAAAGAGGACTATAGGCCGGCCCTCTACTGGGACCTGCAGTACGAGCAACAGAGAGAATGTACATGTACATATGTGTGGATTCAAAATTATTATTGGGAATGAATCCAAATCTTGAAATTTTGTTCAGGACACAAATGCACATTTTCTACAGACTTGCCGCAAGTAATTTCACAGTCCAATGACCGATTCATCAACTTTGACAGGAAAGCTGATTTCTTCTCAGAGTTTCGAGACAACCAACTGCTGAAAATAACTCCTGCGTCACCTGCTCTGCGGCGCCTTGATGCACTTTTCACTCTACATGCACGTTGGAGAGTTCCTCTTGAAAGAGAAACTTGTTCAAGTGGCTACCGTATAAAAAATCATGCATAAATTTGTAAATACACATACATGTACCGGTATGTGCTTGTACATCTCATATTGTGCAATTGTGATCCACAGGACAAAAACACAAACATGTACAGTGTACAATGTATGTACCATTAAGATAAATACCAAGAATTTCAATTGACAATGCAACTTCATTAAAAAGATGTTAAAATGCATAAATTTCCACGCTTATTTAACAAATTTTTTTTTTAATACATATTATGTATACATTATGTACCGTACTGTACAAAACTTTATACCTGTTCGTATCCTTGTGAAATTTCTCATTACAATCTCATTTGCAAATACATTGCTTTTGGACAAAGTCTGAAACTGCACTGTGTAGGCTGACGTCAATGTGCTTGCATGATTCAATCTGTTCCAATTTAATGGCATTATATTCATTTAATGGACCAGATTTCACTGAACATGATACAATTGTACATGTACATTGTACGTGTACATGTATACGTGTACGTGTATACATGTAGCTCAAACTTGATTATGTATACAGCAGCCACCTACCTCTGAATTCTATATCTTGAGTTCGAGTTCTTCAGCAATACGGCCTACATGTAAGTGAAAGGTCCTTTTTGAAAACTGCTACGCCTGCATGTGAAGTTACCCTATAGATGAAAAATAAAAGAGAGGAAGCTTTTTCATAACAGAACAATCTACAAAAGCTGTAGAGTACATGTACATTATAACTTTGGTTTAAAATGATATACTGGTAGTGGTACATGTACATTGCTATAATTGTATTCAAACTATCACATCCCCTTCATTTCTCAGCTGTCCTCACGAAATTCAGCCCTTACCCATAGCTTTAACCAGCTGTCTGAAAATGTGACCTCCACTAACACAATTTCCCCTCAAAAACACCTCTGGCCATAGAGAATTTAAATTACTCTGGCCTCAAAAAGAAATCAACCCTGCATGGGCCTCATAAATTCAACACCAGTCATCAGAAGTCCTGTGCATGTGATCCAATGACATTCACTGTGGCAAAAACTTCCAGACACCCCACCATCCTGACACCATTATCAAATTTACACATGTCCCACTTAATAACCCCGTTAATTTTTGACCTTTGTTCAGGGCACTCCAGAAGCCTTGTTGTTTTGCCCTTGAGCCTTGGTGGAACAAAAGGCTTGGAAAGGGATTAATCAGGAAACACTTTACTTTTTTTGGGAGGGGGATGGGGCAGGGACTCTTAATCTTAAAACCATGGGCAGTACACAAAGTGTACACACATTCTTGTTACTTGTTAGGTCGTACCCGGTACAATAAATGTAGTTGTAGCAAGACTACACACGAGTTGTCCCGTGGTACTATGGGGACCGAAGATGCTAATATGGGGAAAGCAGAAAGTCCCCACAACTCGGTCCTAATTTATACCCTACTAAACAATGACAAACTTCCACGGGGTGACAGTACCACAAGGTTGGTCAGTACACATGTATACATGGCCAGATGTACACATGTACCATCCACACGTTTATATTTCATGATTGCAATTTAAATGTACACATTCACCTTTAAAATTGATATCCTAGCTGTTAGTGTTAAGAACCCCCTCCCAAGCCATATTCAAAATTACAGAGTCCACTTCAAAATCTAAAAATACATGTACACCCAACATCATCACTAACTGTCTACATGAACTTCACACTTGAACCCCCCCCCCCAAAAAAAAAAACACAACAACAAATAACCCAAACAATACACAAATACTGGTACTCATTGGTAGCAAAACTGTCTTTGAAAAATACTACAAAACAACGTTTAACACTTTAAACAAACGTACACACACCCAGTTATCTGAGAGCAAGGAAGCGAGACCGACTAAATTTCGCGATGAGAAATTCAGAGTTGTTCCTCACCACCAGGATCGTTATCGCCAGGGCAAACCAATAGCAGATGATTAACACAGCTACTGTAACACAACCCCAGGCAAAGACACCAAACAGCCATAATAACTGCACTGTTAATGACTTTCCATGTCCCAATCACCTCTCTCTATAGATCCACCCCCCCCCCTCCCCCCAATCGCACCAAAGGATGCCATGGGGTATTGATTATGAAATTGGTGAAATTGCATTGCTTGGACAATGAATTTCTTCTGATGCAGTCCCTCAGGCACATGTATCGGTACATTGCAAATGCTTGGATCTTCTATGACATTTTCATCACCACTCTTCTTCATCTTCCAACCCCCAAAAGGTGCAAAATTAAGATCTGTTTGCATTAAAGATGCATTCCCATCATGGGGCCATGTTCATCAACAATTTTTTTTTCTCTCTTAATACATTTTCACCCTGTACATGTTTTATTCCAACCAACTAACCTCCTACATGTATTTTACAAAAACTTATTTTGGGCATCTGCAACCTTTTGAACAAAAAGTTTTTTATTTTTGGCATAAACAGATGAGCACACTGGCTTCCAGTCCGTACTGGTACATTACCAATAGTGAGTGTGGGGCAGGAACCAGCCTATTCTGCGAGAATGGAATTATTGGGGACCGTCAAATTTGTAAAGTAATGATTCATCAACTAAATGTGGGATAATTCTTTTTCAACCAAATGTGTCATTCAAAAGTGATTAATTTTGTATTGCTAGAAAAATAGAAATTTAGAAAAGGAATCTATTTTGGGGGATGAAACTCACACAGCCAAGGGAATCCAACCTAAACATAACATGTACATGTGTACATGTACAAGAAACTCCTTTAGCATTTTTTCTCTAAGTAGCAACATTTGGATGTTGAAAAACTGACTGCTTTGACAGTTACCTCACAGGAATTCCTCCCTCAACATGTTGAAAGTTTCAACCCTCAAGAATGGAAACAACAAGCATTATATAAACAACACATTGGTAAAGGTTAACCATTCAATCTCAAGGGTCATTTTTTTAACAGCCTACACCTGAATTTCACAGAAGAATGCCATCACCAGACGAGGGGGGAGGCCCAACAATATCCCATCACAAATCAACAGTTCCCAGCTTCATTATAAACAATCTGATGGCATTGTTGAAAGCTGAATTGTTGAAGGGATTATTCAGGATGTTTGGCCCCTGTCACACATGGCACGCACACTGGAGCAAAAATATGAGATGAGTTTGCTTGACAACAGAATGAGCTATTGGTTGGGAACTATTAATCTTTTATATTATTAAAAAAATGTCTGTAGATGCAAGGTGATGATGATGAATGCCAGGTTTTGAGAACAGAAATAATTTTTCATTCTTATTCGGGGCTACAGCATTGTTACCTGTAAAAACCAAGACAATCTACTGTATACTTGTATTTCATATGTCACAGGGTATTATAATTCAGAATGTTACGTATGTACCGGTAACATGGACCAAAAAATGTCATAACGTTTCTGTCCACGTTACGTACCGGTACGTTACAGGTGTTTTAAAGACCAACACAATTGTGTTCATTGTGGCTGTTGGCACTCCTCAATGGGTTAATACTGTACATGTAATTATGAATGAGATGACATTTGGTCCGAATTCATGTACATGGTAATTAGTGTCGCGTCAATTTGTAGTAAAAATTCTGTCTTTTGTTATGTACAATGTACCTAATTTTTACGATGACCCCTGCAATTTCTAAAGTACAGAGAAGGTTTTCTACATTTTTTGTATATTGTTTGTACACATGATCATTAAGATCTCAGAAATGCACAGGAAACAACTGAACAAAATATCTTGCTTTGCTGTACCCTCCAGTGTCCCCCTCTCAAATCCCCAATTTGCAGTCAATTGTACCCCATTAGTGTGGAAATGCCTGCATGTATTTGGTAGACCATGTTGTTAGGAACAATGCATTCTTTCATTTGGCTGCAGACACAACAATCCCCTTGTCAGGTCAACCACAAAAATGTACTGAGTTTCACCATGGTCTCACATTCCACATATTTTTGTGTACAGCATGCATAAACCACACGCCAGTCTATAAACCTACCATACATTTTTTTGAAAAACAAGTAAAAAACACACTCCCCAGATGCTGCTTAAAAATTAGTTCACAAATTATATTTGGAATACTCTTTTCAAGGTCAGGATCCCTTATGAGTCACCACTCCGCACAGTGGGGAGCAAAGAGCGTGTATTTGCTCAGGTCTGTACCAGTACAGTATATATTTGCATCCTTGCTCCATGATATTTGTACCTTCAAGTACACATGTACATGTATACATGTACTGGTACCGGTACATGAGCAGATTTATCAGCATGAACATTTATCAGCAAAAACCTGTCGTATTTTACGGGAATACATGTACATACATTGTACAGCGTAGTAGTTGTACAGTACACTGTGCACACGTACATGTACATCCAGGCATCATGTATTATTCTACATGTACAACGTGTGTGATGTCCTATGGTTTGCATTTATTTTGTGTCTCGGCTAACCTAAAAAATAAAATACATAAATACATATACAATGTAGATGGACTATGTGAAAGGAAAGAAATCATTAAAAAAAAACAATATTGTGTGAATTGATGACTTACATGTAATAATAAAATGAACATTTTCGACCTCAACTGTAGTTTTTCAGTAACGTACACCGTAATACGCAGATAACAGTTGGGTAAATTCTAGCATTAGCAACACGGGAGTCTCTGACTAGTAGTGTTTGATACAAAAACGTTCACAGAGCAGTGAATGTGAACTGGCGAGACTTGCACGCTCTGTTATTTCAATACTCAACGAATACCGTACCTGTATTTTAAGCACAAGTTTCAATCAACCTTGGCAGCAATTCCAGGTCACTACCGTATATATTTAGACTCAGCCGCCAGAGCCAACAGGATGCAATCCCTACTTGGCGTGTCTACCCTCACTATAAATGGCTGTAGGAGAAGCATAATCCCACACAGAGCTGCTGAATTGAATCCCTGGCAAGATTCCACATGTACCGATACGTGGCTTGGCTTCAGGTCAGAAGGAAATCCCACCGACTGCTTGCCTTGTGATGACTATCAAGTCACTAGGTGCGAGAAAAGGTACAGTATCTTAAAGGATCCCTCAGTCAGAAAGTACATGCATACCGAATATTCCAAGGTTTCAATTTGCATTCATACTAGCTGAACACACAGCTACAGCCACGGGTCGTTGGTGACACAGGTTTCTACACAGCCGCTGCAACAATAAGAAACCACTCTGTCCTCTTAATAATGAAGCGTTCATTGAAGCACTTTGCACAATGACTGTCCGTGTACATGTAAATGTGTAACTAGCCACTTCCTCCGGCATCCATGGGGTACAAGACCCCTGTTGTCTGGGATGATGCAATATGAGGCACTCGAGATAGGAGGGGCCAGACTACTGTACAGTCATAATGTGTAGATGTCTGTGTGGGTGGATATAGTGTACTCCACTGTTGCCTTTTGCCATTCCTTTTTTCTTTATTTCAGGTGAATCCTTGCAGCGTGGTTGCCTGTCACAAAGGGCAAACTGTGGTGAACCTGCCCTGATGATACTAATTACTGCTTATAAATGAAAACCACAAATGATATGGGATTGTGAGAAGAATGTGGGTGGAAATCGAGAGGGAGGGGAGGTAACTATGTGATCTAGATTTGGGGGCTACAAAGCAAAAAGGCTGTACAATTTAAATTTTCTTTACAATTTCTAAATATCCAAATGTTTAAGCAAGAAATGCTCAGATTCTGCACAGCGTGAGTACTGTACGTACGCTCTGATTTTGGCACTTTTTAAATTTCAACTAGGAGTACAGACTTTCTGTTAATGATTCTAAGATTCTTTGTCACCAATCAATATCAACTTGAAGAGTGCCATGCATTTTAAGTTGAATGACATCTGTATCTTTTTATACTGACCTTCAGAATCCCTCATCAAGTGGAAGATTTCAGGGCGACTCCAAATTTCTCAGCAAAGACAGAACCTCACACCTGTAGATAAACATAAATTTACGCCAAGAATTAAACCTAGAAGCATCATTTGTACGGTACATGTGGGCATTATCTAATTGCTACCATTAAATCGTGCTGGAGTAGTCAGAGAAGACACCATGCAGGGAACTCCAAAAGTTCGCAAGAAATTACTCATCGCACTGCGGTATGGCTTCGATAATCTCCAGGCCGCTACATAAAAAAAATTGTTCATTTCAATCAGAGGTACCGGGTTCCGGTAATACGAACACAGCAGGAAACGAATTCCACGACAGCAGTAATTTTTTTCTTTGAACAACGTAATTCTTCTTTCAAATGCCAAAATGTACTGGATGGTGGTGAATGGCTGCAGAATTTTTTATACACAGACAATGAGAACAGTGTGGGCACTGTGATTCACACTGTGGATTTCTCCGAAGGCAAGGGCACAATGGGACAGAAATAATTATTGATTATTCAAACAATTAATCTCGGCAAATACTGGTACATGTACAAATGTATACATGTACACACACACATGCAGACCAATCCACAATGTACAGGCCCATTCGGTGCATGTGTGCATGCGTCCAGCATTTTGTGTTCAGTAAACACAATTTGATTTAAAAAACAAGTCCTTTTTGCTCTGATTCACTTGTTTGACCCTTACAAAGAGCGTGCACCGTGGGAAACTTTAATAATTTATTTCGGGGGAAAACAACGGAAATAAGTGGGAGGATTTCATAATGCTAACAATTTCTTGTATTGTATCAAAAACCAAACATTCTGCCCCTACACAAAATTTGTTGTTAAAGAACACCCGTATTCAACTTTACAATTGCATCCAAATCTTTCTTTTTTGGAAAAAAAAATATTATGGCGATGTGCACTTCAACTTGGAAGACCAGGAGGTCCAAATGTGGTTTTAAACCCTCAGCTCAATTTATTTCTCTCCGGGGTATGAGATAGAACATTTGACTTTACTGTCCTGCACTATATCATGAATTTTATATCAAGTTGGCTTGAGCGATTCCTGGTCAGAATCGAATAGAATCGATTCCAAATTTGGAATTGGATTCGTGATTCCACTTTTTTTGTGGAATTGATTCCCAGTAGTAATGTAGTTCAATTCTCCCATGAATAGATTCAAGACACTTCGAAACAATTTTTTTTGGTCATTCGCCATGTGTCCATATAATTTGTGACAAATAGCTTTTCAACACTTGTAAAAATGTACATAAAAATGAGTACAATGTAAGATACAAGTGCAGGCATTATATCTTTTTAATGACACTGTATTGACTACTGAAATTATGGAGGTCTTTCCTCATGGTGGTTTACAATACATGTAGATGGATAGAAATTTGGATTCAATTCCAAATGAAATAGTGACTCCTACAAATGTATCTAGGCTATTGAATATGAATCAGATTTGGAGCCGCCCAAGCAATACATAATATCAAAATGTAAATTATTTTCTTAACTGGGTTTAAAGTGTTTACTGCACATGTAACGGTATATTCCCCTATAGTACAGGCAATATAAGGTTTGACCTCAAACAAATTGCAACAGAATTTTTTTCACCACAGTGCATTTCTACAAGGTCCCTAAAATAACATACTAAAAGTCTTAAAAAATTGAGGTGGTGGAAATGTGCCTAATTTGCATAAATCCAAAATGGCCGCATATGTTAGGACTTTCGCATTGATTTGGTCATATTTCTCATACTAGGTGGATTTTAGAGGTACTTTAAACAACAGTTTTAGTCCTTTTACATTGATTTACTCATTATTTAAGTCCTAGGTCCCTATGTTTCCGAAATTTTCCAAATGCCGTTTAATTTGCATAAATGCCGTATATCAAATTGCCTAATTAAAGTTAAATTAATGGATGCCATGTGTGGACATGTACCAATTGAGTGTTCCCTGATAATCCAAGTCAAATTTCACACCACAGTGCATTGCTATAAGGTCCCTAAAAAAGTTGTTTAAAAATCCAAGTGGTGGATATATGCCTAATTTGCATAAATTCAAAAGGCCGCTAATGACATGATTTTCATATGATTTGGCGCGGCCATAATAGTATATAGGCCGTTATGTACTTTTGCTTTTTTTTTTGTTTAAGAAGTAATTTTTGCCATATTTGGAAAGAGTTTACCTCCCTAACCCGGAAATGCATTGGCGACATTTTTTCCCAGCTACCGTGTGGCGGCCATCTTGGATTTCAAAATGGCCGCCATTTCGAGCCTAATTTGTATCATAACTTTGGACTTGATTGTCACATGAAATTTATTTTGATGGCAAACCCCATGTTTTTGATACCAAGGAACCTGAGTACATTATTGTTTATGGTGTACTCCAAATGGATGGCAGCCATCTTGGATATTTCAAATATATGGCTGCCATTTTCGGCTTATTTGCATAATAAATTTGGACTCGAACGGCGTACGAAGTCAATTTCGGTGGCAAACCCCATACATTTGATACCAAGTAATCTTAATGACCCATTGCTAATGATCTATCCCAGATGGATGGCAGCCATCTTGGATTTTTTTTTCAAAATAGCCGCCATCTTGGATCTTATTTATAATAACATTGCACCTGAATGTCCTATGAAGTCCATGTATTTGAATGAACTCAAGTAAATCACTGTGGACGGGGTACTTACAGTTGATGGCAGCCATCTTTGATATTTCATAATTGCCGCCATTCTGAACTATTTGCATAATAAATTTGGACTTCAATGTCGTATGAAGTCACTATTGGTGGTGGCAAAACCCATAAATTTGATACCAAGGAATCCAATTAGCACATTTAGGCATCCCAAATGGATGGCAGCCATATTGGATATTCAAAAATAGCGGCCATCTTTGATTTCATTTAAATAATAAGGTGGCACCTGAATGTCGCATGAAGTCCATTTTGGTGGCAAACTGCATGTTCTTGATACCAAGGAACCCAAGTTAATCATTGTTGATGGGGTACTCCACTGGGAGTATACCCCATCAACAATGATTTTCGTGGGTTCCTTGGTATCAAAAACATGGGGTTTGCCACCAAACTAAACTTCATATGACAATCAGGTCCGAAGTTAGATACAAATTAGGCCCTAAATGGCGGCCATTTTGAATTCCAAGATGACCGCCACATGGTAGATAGAAAAAAATGTTACCTATGGATTTCCAGCTTAGGAAGGTAAAGTCTATTCAAATAATTATGAGAAAAATTCCTTCTTTAGCAAAGAAACATGCAGTGGCCAAAAATATGACATAATATGCTATCTAGTAATAACTCTCGTCCTAAGTTGCTTTTCGGGGTACTTTAAACAACATTTTGTCATTTGACATTGGGGCCATTCAGTGTCGAATCACCCCCCAAAACTTTTAAATTTGAAACCCCAACCTCTTCAAATTGGATCATATTTAGTTTATGGGGTAATTTCGGCTGAAAAGCCGCAATTTTAAGTTTTAGCACCATCGGACAAACAGTTTTCGCGCTACCGCCCAGGCAATTTTGATCAAAATGGACATTGCTGCCATTTTCAAATGACCATATTTCTATAATCTGTGAGCCAAATGTGTTAATCTTAATTTCTTTTGAAAGGTTACATCATGAGAAATCCAAATTTACCATTGTTGTTTTTCATATCGGGGTTATTTTAAGTATAATGACATTTTGACCTTGAATTTGACCTAGTGGATCACCCGACATTGAGACAAACTTGGATGAAAATTAAACCCCAAGATGTTCGCTACAACGTATCAAAAAATTGGGAAAGGTAGTTTTTGTTCGGTTTTTGGCTCATCTCAAAGTTGGCATACGCGTTGCAAAATGTGATATCCCTATGCAGTGTACTAGTGGATTTATAGTAGTGATTTTTTTTGTCCCTGAAATGTGTTTATGTACAGGGTGTCACAAGACTGTTAACATTATTCCTTTTATTTTCTGAGTTAATTCATCAATCACTAATAATTTTTTTACGGCCGTAAAGTGTTATGTAACTTCGGAGGTGGCTGCTAGGTGAATTATGCAAATCGTAATTCCTTTTTTCTTTGTTGCATACCAATTCCGGGCTTGCGCCCATGCGGGAGGGGTATAAAACCCTCGCCCACGTATTTTCGGATTGAGATTTGCGGTTTTTTGGTTTATTTCTTTCCCGTAATATATAATTTGATTTTTGTGATTTGTAACTCCTGTGTTGAATCCTCTGTTCTCTTGAGTTATTCCTTGATTTTTGGTCCGAGTAGAGCGGCGCAAGGGTTTGCTCTGCGACACAGGGATATCACATTTTCCAACACTTATACCAACTTTGACAAGAGCTAGAAACCTTAACAAAAAATATTATACCCCATTGGAAACATAGGATCTCAGTACCTCGGACTGGAATGATGATGAAATCAATGTCAAAGGACAAATTGTTTATCAAAGTACTCCAAAAAGCAATGCCGGACAAGAGTTATGGCCAAATCAAAAATCATGTAATTAGTGGCCATTTTGAATTTATGCAAATTAGGCATATTTCCACCACTTGGATTGCTTTCCTTTTTTTAAGGACCCTTATAGCAATGCACCATGGTGTGAAATTAATTTATGTACATGACTGGACTTGGATTATCAGGGACAATTTTATTGTGACATGTCCACACATGACAGCCATAATTTTAACTTTAATCTATGCAAAGTAATAAATGGCATTTATTCAAATTATTATCGGCATATCGCAAATTTGGGAAACATAGGGATATTGAAACTTACCAAGGTCTAGAATAATGAGTAAATTTGCCTGATGATCGCCGCGCAGTGTGCGTGTGCGTGAAACCAATGGTAGCAAAATAGACTGAACCTATATGTTATATATAGATTCATATATATATATCATGTATATCATATTGCAGATAGTATATATATATTACAGCAAAATAAATGAATATAAATCATCTACAGATCTTTTCTGAAGTCAATGGGCATCTCAATAATAAATTAAGATCAACTCTCTGTGTTTAGTATTAAATATATTGTTGCAGCATCACTAAATATTCCATTATAAAGTAGCAAAAAAAGTGGTACTGGGTGTGGTTAAGAAACACATTAGAAAACTTCTTTCCACCACTCGGATTTCTTAAGACTTTTAATATGTTATAGAGGAGATTTTTCTGAGTAATAACCTTTTTAAATAGTTTCTGTTGCAATTTGTTTGAGGTTACCCCTTAATTTTTCACATAATGCCTGTACTACTAATCATTCAAACATACGGAGTAACTTTTATGTACACAGACAGTGTACAAGTATGTATTTGGGTCGTGGTTATGTAAATTTATTTCAAAATTTAAAAGGCTTTGCTTGACAGAATTGAATTGAGGCAATAAGTGACTCACTGGAGCCAGTGGTGTCAATTGTGCAGTCTGCGGCATCCAATTAATAACAAGAAGAAAGACTGTAATGAATCAGAAGCTTTGGATGCATTTTATTCAAGGTGATTTGAATTAAATTCAGAAAAAAAATTCAAATACCGGTATGCTGTTGCAGCATTGTTACATTTTATTCAATGATTTGAATACATTAAGAAATAATCAAGTATGCTGTTAAATAGTTACACTCTTTTCAGATTGCTGTCACATTTGCAACACATTATGTACATTTATAGGCCTAACATGAGTTTAGCTGAGAATGTGTGTATGCACACTGAATGTTACCAAATATACCGGAAAACATTACCATTTTACAAGATCAAACAAATGAAGTGTACAAGATTCTATGGCCCAGCGGTAGTATTCATGTACACTACACGTAAACATTATACAGGTCCTCTTAAATGCACCAGTGCTAACTGGCTAACAGCACATCATTTTAATAATAACATGGTTATGAGACAAATAGTCAATTATTATAAGATTTAGCTCTGTAGGGTATTGCAACTGTTTATGTTGCTTTCTCACCTCAAATACCCGGTATCCAACAATACTGGTAGGCTGCCAAGACTGGCCTCATTATTCACAGCTTCCTCTTTCTTATCTATAGATTATCTTATAATCCACTCATCCAGTCCCACCAATGATGATTTACTGCTGCTGTTCACACTCACAGCACAGTTGTATGCAAATGTATGGGATGTAACACCGCGTTCCCACTTGAATTGGAAAAAGGTGGATCAAGATCCGGCATTTTGGTGTGATCGTTATCTTACCGCAACGAAACCGCAAGTCGCGTTCCCACTTATGCTTGATCCACCTTTTCGTACGGAAATGTTGGGTCCGAAAGGTCACTGAGTTCGGAATTACGCGCGCTCTGTGGGAGTGCCATTGTTGCATGGTTGCATGCTAGGCCAGGATGGGTCAGTTTTCAAACAGCACTATCAGAATTTACAGACAAAAATTACGCGAATTCACCAACATAAATCACGGATCCGTAGAGGATCCGTGCGTGCATAAATTAACAGGTGAAATCCAACAGAGCCGCTCATTCTGTGACATCACGGCAGAAACCAATGCATCGATAAGGGATTCCCTGGTTCTGAAGCTTCTCATTGGTTAGAAACGGTCACATGATGTACTACGACATCATTTTCCAATTTTCTATAATCAATACTTCAGATTTGTCACCTCCGTGCGTACCGCGTTATCGGCACTATTCTAATCGCATACTCGTAAGCTTTTCCATGATTCTGTGCCAAAGTGAAGTCTTTTGGTGAGTGCGGACTCAGAGTCATATATGGATGGAAAAATAAGTAAAATTTCAGGAATGAAAAAGGTTTAGTAATGGACGAACACGCAACAAAAATAAGGCCTATAGTGTAGTTTTAGGATACCACGTGCGCTTTTGCATGCGCGGTGCTAGCCCGTAGTTCAGCGGTTGTTTATTGTGCATGTTGTATACGCTGGAAATGTTCACATGAGCTACACGCCTGAAAACGTGTTTCTTCGTTCATGAGACCGCAACATTTTCGCGCCACTCGTGCACCGGGCGGATGTTAACAGGTCAAATTGCCGGATCAGATCCACCTTTTGCGTTCCCATCTGATCGTGATCCGGCAATTGCCGGATCTGATCCACCAATTGGGGGATCTGTATCCTGGTCCAGAGGTGGATCAGAAAAGGTGGATCTGATCCTGATCCACCTTATAACGGTTAGCGTTCCCACTACACACAATTGCCGGATCTGATCCACCAATTGGGGGATCTGATCCGGCAATTTGGCAAAAGGTGGATCAGATCCCCCAATTGGTGGATCAAGTGGGAACGGGGTCTTATTGTACCATGGTGCAGCATGCAATATCATTTGGCAAAAATAAATGGGTATCTTGGATTATAATTACTTACATGTAGTATTATTTAAATTGTGGGGGGGGGAAATGCCACAAAACCACAATGGCTGTTGAACAACCAACCTTTATCAGAGTACCGTATGTATGATCTGACCTATTTAATCTTGGCCTTTGCCCAGTGTTAATCATACAGTAGGCCTACACGCCACTACTCTTGAACTTTAACACACAGTACCTACATACCGGTACATATTTTATTTATTGTGAATGTATGGGGAAAAACACTTTTCAAGGAAACACGTCACGGAAAGACAAAAACAACAAACAAGATTCCACTTTGGACAGTCAACTTGCATTCAGACTATTGTTAACATTGGATTAAAAATAACTGCAAAAATACACAGTGTATAAGAACCTGTTGGAATGTACAATGTGACATGTAATCTCTGCAAACAAAGGAAGAAAGCCCAAAATTTCCATTTGGAAAAACATGCAAAAATGTGAGGGACAAAACTGTGTTACAAACACCTTGAAGTGTCATCGCAAATGAACAAAGTTGACACATCCACAACACACAAACTGGTCACTGTGTCAAGAAAAGGACATTTCAAGGCAAAATCAGAAAAAAATACCAGTATCTTTCGACTGGTAATGTTCATGATGATCATGCACATGTAGTCATAAGTCGATTGTGTCAACAAAGCTCAAACTGAAATAATGAAACTTGCATACTTAATGCCCCACGAGAATATCACCCATGTGTGTGTTCGTACATGACTTAGTGGTAGCGAAGTAATTACTCATAATTACAATGTATACTGTACACACAAGACTAGTGCATAAAAATACTGCACACAAGACTGAACACATCATGTACGAGTACGGTATGTGTGATTATCAGTGCTGGTTGCTGTCTCACAAAGATGTCTGATGTTTACTAATTAATGAAGGGCTGAGGCTTGTGTCTCTCACATCGCTGGCACCCAAACAGACAGCTCTGTTTGCTTTTTTCTTGACCCTACACTGAGCATTCTGTCTAGCTGGTGCATGTTGTCTAGCCAGGCAGACTGCAAGTCAACAATGAGTCAAGGATTTGTATTCTTCAATGCTGCAATGACATATTTATGGTACATGTATATGTCTAATGAGACATACACGTATGAATGAACACTGTGAACCTATTTAAATGTAAATTTGTTACCATTGTAGTCCTGTTGTTCTACATAGTTGTCATGCAACATGTACATATACTTGTGTACATGTATGTGTACATGTACTTCAAGTGCGTATTTGCCTGCAATCGGGAACCCCCTATTGTCACTCTTCTTTTTTACATACTATGTACCGATACTTTCACTTTTTAGGAAGAACTTCCATTTTTTGTACACGATCTCCAAATTGGGGACCTTCGGGAATTGGGGACCCTATTGTCCTCTATTGTTCAACGTCCTCTATTGAATGCAGCACAAACTCATGCACACAGATATTGTAAACTTACTTACATCATGTAGGGCCTACATGTACCTCCGTCCAATGATACTGGTATTTAATTATGTACAAGTAGTGTTGTACATAATTGGAACCTACTAAATACTAACGCACATCGAACTACACTAGACTTTTATCATGTTTTTGCTATTCCCCTTGCCAATTAACAAAAAAAACCAACAAAAACACCCGATGCCTTTGAAACTGTTGTACACACTCAAGATGCACGACAACATTCAAGTAGGGAATTTTCTTCTTTCATAATCACCAAAATAGTCTGAAGTCATTCTTTTGCATACATGAAATAAATGCCATTTGCATGTCAAACTCAACAACCATAGTCCAAATTCCAAACATTTTTATCCTCCAAAAAAGAGTTTTGGGTTCATAGCACAGTAATGAAAATATTTTATGAGGCCAAGCATTACCACTAACACAAGAAAATTCACATAACAAAACATATCACCCCCCCCCCCCCCCCCCCCGGCAGATGTATACTTTTGGGATACATGATGTGAATGCATGACAGTGTTACGACTGTGGTTACAGGTGCACCCAGCACTAGCCTAGGATGGTTGCCTCCATAAAATGCGTTCCTAGTCATTGATGTGCATGTCTGCTTCTGGACTGGGAGAGTTAAAACTCTCAATTAGCATCATTAAATTTACGTCTTACTTTACATCTACAGCAGTACTTCGCACAGTTAGACAGTGCTTACAGAAAAAAATGTGTCCGTCTTTTTTCCCATCAGTGATTGAAATTGAGTTACCCATGTCACCAATCAATCCATGAGCCAGCTCACAGAAGATGAGCAATAACAATAGAATGCCTTAATGTCAGAATGCATTTGAATAGCTTGTGACTTCAACGACTAGTTGACTTGTGATTGACTTGTGATGAATTGTGATCACTTGGGATGACTTGTGATTGAAACGATTACAATATCTGCAATGAAAGATCTTGGCTAATAAATGAAAAATTTATCCGTTTTGGCAATGTGCATACCGTACCGGTACATGTAACGGTACACTGTACAAGCATACATGTGTACCAAAAAAGAGAAGCTGGGCAAAAGAGAAGGCAAATTTATGCAAACTTGTAATGTCATGTCTAGAAAATACAAATTCACAAGTTTACTTTGAATTCATTTAAGTTACATGTAACAAATTTATGCAATATTTCACAAGGTATTTCACAATCACATCAGTTAGCAGTGAATAGGAGGTGCACATCATCATGTACCGGTACATGTGTAGCCATGGTACGGTACATTGTTAGTATACAAACATGTACAGTACACACTGTACAGTACTGTACACATTTTAAGTCATCTGAGGAAAACGATATTAAGGACTTGTAACTAATAAACACCAGCCTCAGCGAACTTCCCCCAGATGGAAGAATGGGAAGTCATACAATGAACCCTTTCCTCTGTCTGTCTTGTGCTGAGGAAACATCTTACAATCTCAGCGCTCCCACGTACATTGCATCACTCAGATAAGGCAGATGGCTTAAAACCCAGAACCTGCTGCAATATTTTTGCTGAACCACCAACACAATCCAACACATCCTGACTCAAGGCCTAATACTATCCAAAAATATCTCAAGTCGAACCCTGAGATTTCAGGAACCCCTTTCAAACTATAGCAAGAATCACCTCCACATGGGCCAGCAGAAAATTCAAAATATATGTATGGTCAATCCATGTAAAAATTGCTGACATGTATTTGGTGGTGAAAAGTACATGGTACACTCATGGGACCAGGTTTCCCTCAAGGTGTGAAAAGGGCTTTTACTACAGCCTGCTGTATGGCTAGAACCAAGAACCTTCATTCAGACATGTAGTCAAGTCCTCTTAAGTCCCCATCACATGTTCTGTCAGTCCAAGTCCTTCAGTTTCAAGTCAGGTGGCAAACTATTCAAAGAACTGTTCATCCCCTCTTAAATTGTGCTTGACCTTCCTTCAGTTCTGACTGACTTGTGATTTGACTTGTGACAGACTTGTGATTGACAAGTGATTTGACTTGTGATGGACTTGTCATTTCAGATGTAATTAGGGCTTGTGATTTGCTCTATGAATTGACTCAGTACAAGGTACATGTACATGTAGCAATTAGATTACATGTAATTCCAAAACTCTCTGGTAAGAACTAAAACTCCATTTCTTGCATATTGTATGTGTTTGCGCATAATGTACCGGTACATGTACAAATATGTAAAAATGTACATCTCAGGTGCAAGGATTGCAAGACAAAGTACATGTACATATACAGTGAACATGTTTCTACCTTTCTGACAAATACTTAATTTCGCCCTGTACATTTACTGTGTATGGTACACATACTGTACCGATATAAATGTGCATGTAAGTTTACAAGTGTCCTGGCCAGTGATATTTCATGCAACTTCCTCCCCAACTCTTCAAAAATTCTTTTTCATTCAGGTGATCAATCACCACTAGCCATGATGGAGTAACAGACTAAAGGACCGTCTGGACGGCCGCAGTGTTTACATTCCCATGGACTTTGCCTCTTGCAATTGTCAAATATTTCCCACAAATTTACAGTACAGACAGTGAGCAAGGGCTTCCTGAGAGGTTCCAATTAATGAATTTGTAATTCTAAATCTGACCTCAAGCATGTCAAGTGCTATGAATGTCTTTGAAAGAAGATGAAACCAGTCAAACCACAAATTTCCCCATGTTGGATTATGTTCTGAAATCTGAAAATGCAATGTGTACAAGTACATTGAATTGTCTGACATAATGGAGTTTTGGACACAGAAGCTGGGACAATCTCCTTGTCCAAGAAGGAGACTCACATTTTAGATTTATGGCTGGGAAATACATGTATGCCTAAAAATGTCCACCGTGTCGGAAGCAAACAACCAGGGTTTTTTCATCTTTTCTCAGGAACAGTGCGACATTACAGACATGTTCCTTTCAACCAGTTTTTTTCTAACATGTAGTATTTTAAAGTAATCAATCTACATTGTAACATATAAATTTCAGTGATTTCAGTTGACGATGTGTCCCTTGTACATGTGGTCTTAAACCCAATGCAACATCTGTGATGCTACACACATCCATGTATACCGGTATGTTGGCTATATATGCACCTTACTCAAACCTTGAAAAAAAAAAATCTTTCAAACCTTGAGTGGATTTTGAAGGGTCTTGAGGCTTATGTACCTGTATGTACCTAAAGCAAACATCTGGATTTACTATGGTTTTGAATGTCTCTTTTGAATGGGTCCCATACTGTGGGATCTCATCACCATAACATCGCATAATGTTTCCTCTACTTGTACAAACACTACAAGCAGAGGGACTGATGTTTAAAGAGGACATTTCAGGCTTCTACATAATGTAGCCTACAGTGTTTCTCAGGAAAGAAACCTGCCTTGGCAGTTCCATGCAGAAAACACCCACACCATGAGCACATGGATGGCAAATCAGACAAAGGAGCTAGCACAAACACCCTAAGTATCACATCCAATCCAGCTGAATTTAATTAGTGATGCAGACGGTTTTTCATTAAGTGATATATTAAAGTGAGATATGAAATGAGGTGGACGCTGAGGCACCTTTCAGTCGCTTTTGCATGCATGACATCACTCATGCATGTCAGATTATCCCACCAACTCCTCACACCTTCAGGGGGCTCTTTGAACAAGGAACATGGTAAACAAATCATTGCTTCATGTTTTTTGTTTCCCATAGTTTCATTATTTGGGTTTCCTAACAAAAAATGTTTCCTATCTCAGAATGAATGATAAGAATCTCAATTTATGATGAAAAAAAAATCCTGTTCTTATTTACGTACACAGGTAAGGAATTCAATCGTATATTTTTTTCAATCCGCTGACACTTGTGATGCCTATTTCTAATGTACGGAGTCCCCAATGTTACCACATGGTTAAACATGCTCACATAAACAATTGTATCCTTCATTGATATAGCTTGGCCTATCGGATGAAAACAATTAAAACAGAAAAGAAAGAACTTGTTTAAATTATCTGTTCATTGTTTACTCTGAAGAAAATCAGTTTCTATTTTGCAAAATTTTAGAAAAATATATTATTTAAAATGTAAAGCAAGTTTTATGTGTACCCGGTACATACTGGTATGTTCTAGTTACACTGTACACAATCATTTTCAATTCTGCATACCGATACAAAACATTCAAATATGAATAGTTGTAAGTTTGTAAACAAAGCCATAACAATCCAAATGTCACATGCGTAAGGGTACATGAATATTTTTGTAAACTTTAAAAATTTCAAACTTAAAGGGAATATACAACATTTGCACACATCGAAAAATAAAACTACGTTTTTACGAAATACCTTACTAGGATGTTGGTAAATGACATTCTCTAGCATCTTGTAAAATTATGGCACCTGGTGTGAAGTCATTTTTTAAAAAATGGCATTTTTGTATACATTTCCAACGGTGGTCGGCCAACCACCGTTGGAAAAACCTAACTATTTTTCAACTACTGCTCCAAATTTGCAATTTTTTTCAGTCCAAATTTTGTTTGCTATTGGTTACATGTTCATGAACGGGTGCAGGCCAGCTAGACTGGTTCCCTTACCTTACAATTTTCAGGCATCTATAAATTGATCCATTTTATCTTTAGTGGAGTCAGGGAACCAGACTACTTGAAAATGTTTGCTTTTTCCTGGTTTTTCTAGCATTTTCGAACACAAAACTTCAAACATGTCAGTGTAACAATATTTGATCTATTATACTAGCCCCTCAAATAGTTCATTTCTGAAAATTACAGCAAAAGCCAATGATGTGCATTCCCTTTAACATTCACAATTTGTTTATAAACACAGGCACTTTAGCCAATGGCCATGAAGTAAATTTGGATGTAATTATCATTCAGACAAAGCCATTCACTAAGTACTGTACACCCACAGTGACTGGGTTAAGTGGTTTTCACCCTGGTAATGGATGGATACCATTTAGTACTATGTCCAGCTGGCCCTATATTTGGCTTATTTTTGGCCAATACCATGGGGAAAATGAGATGTATAGATACAATTGTGTATCAATAAATCATCTCAGGCAAACCTCACTATAGAAAAAATGACAGAATCACATGTACACATGTATGTATTAATATTTCAGTTAAGATCTCACTAAACATTATCAACAAAACATTGACGATACAATTATGTGCGACATATTTACAAATGTACATGTAGGCCTACAGTAAATATTTACCGGTGATGTACCGGTACGATGTTCCTTGCTCTATAGATGCATACAATACAATACACATCTACGTGTCACTGTTTGTTCCTCAAGCTGAGGAATCCATTATGGAAAGCTAAATTGAAACTACAATGTTGAAAATAAAATGCACACCTTTTTCCAAAATCACTCTTTTAATTCATAAGGACAGGCAAAATGTGTTGTTTTTGTACAGTACTGTGTACATGTACATGTTACCATGTGTGTATTAAAATGGCACTTTCTTCAACACAAGCTCGATTATAACACGTACCAATGCTAGGTGTATACATGTACACTGTACATGTACATGTATGGTACATGTACAGTGACAAACAGCATGAGTCATCCCAACAAACACGTCACCGTGCACCTACATGTATGTATGTATTTAAAGTGAAGGTGCAATGAATATTTAGGTTTAACCAGTTAAAGGGAATATATACAACATATTTGCAAACATCGAAAAATAAAACTACCACGTTTTTATAAAATACTAGGATGTTGGTAAATGACAGTCTAAAGCATCCAGCTAAATTATGGCACCTGGTGTGAAGTCGTTTTCAAGAAAATTGTATTTTTGTGTACATTTCCAACGGTGGTCGTCCGACCACCATTGGAAAAACCTAATTATTTTTCAACTACTGCTCCAAATTTACCATTTTTTCAGTCCCAATTTTGTTTGCTATTGGTTACATGTTCAAGAACGGGTGCAGGCCAGCTAGACTGCAGTTCCGTTACCTTACAATTTTCCGGCATCTATAAATTGATCCATTTTATATTTAGTGGAGTCAGGGAACCAGACTACTTGAACATCTTTGTTTCTCTTGGTTTTTTCCAGCATTTTCGAACACAAAACTTCAAACATGTCAGTGTAACAATATTTGATCTTCCGGTATCATACTAACCCCTCAAATAGTTTATTTCTGAAAATTACAGCAAAATCCAATGATGTACATATTCTCTTTAACCATTTAAATTGTTATATTTTTTGGTAGTTCCATGAGGTATCAATTTGTAGGGCCTACACTACAACAATATAAATTGTACTTTTTCAAGTTTAACCATGGATTCTGTGCATTTCATGTACACCGGTACATGTCTGTACACATACATGTACACAGCAGGTGTACATGTATGTACATGTACATGGACACGATGATGCATTTTTTATGTGAGCACCAGGCATACACATGTACTAAGGCAATAGCGTTCAAAAGAGTCTGCTCTCCTCGTTAATTTCATACATGTAGCACATTATATTGTAACATTTTGTAAGGGTCGTGCAGATTATTCTGGCAAATCTTGGCATATGTGTAACCTCAACAATTGTTATGTTCTTCATCAATAGCAAATTTCCTGCTTTATTTTTCCAACTTAGACGGTTAGACTTCATACCGAAATCTAGATTTTATTCAGATGATAACAGCCTGTTTAATACGAACATGTACTTATCATTTTACAATTCAAGACTTGCAATAATGAAAGCGAAGACTTGTCCCACTGAACTAGACATGCACACAGATACCGGTACATGTGTGCACACAAAACAGTGAATACATAAATTTTTTAATTCACAAATTTCAAGGTTCTCAATTATGAAAACCACCAGTCGTCGTGTTACTCTCTGTCCCCTTTCCATAAAAAGCATTACAAAATTCTTTGTGTAAGTCGGCATTCAACAAATCACGCACTGACATTGACTTCCTGTACTGCGGTTGGCAAAGTGTCGAGCGAAAAGTGGTTCCGCACAGCCCGTGATCGCTGCATCATAACATTTTTTTTTTTTTTCTATTAATGAAAACTCCAAAAAACAATGGTAAACCTTTAGTTTAGTTGAATACATGTAATAAAGAAATAATGCATCGTTTCTCTTGCAATGTTTTCCCTGTTAATCAGGTGTGTTTATGGATATGGGAACATAAATGCAGCAAACAGGCTTGAAACTCTTCAAATGTGTAGGCTGAACACTGGTCTTATTAGTCTGATTTGTCAACGAGAACAAGCATCTATGTTAAGTGGATTCTCTTGTAATAACATGAATAATGTGCACAACCTACATATAAACATGTTAATTTCATCTGATCAAGTGAGGATTGTTTTATTATTATAGAAATTATCAGGATGTCTTTTCTTTGTCAAACTTTGCTTAATAAAACAAACTTAAATGAAGAGTCATCCAGTGAATACATGTGAAACACTTTTATTGGTATTTATTGGTTTCGATACTGGTATCACAGAACTTACGGCCTTGCAAGTTGCAGCTGGGTTTTTGAGTGATTTGTTTTCCCAATGTATTAACTTGAGATGTATGTGATCAGACGATTATGTAAGTAGACAGCAAACCCTAGTGTTTTTTCACGCTGAATTGATTTGACACTTTCGGAATGCGAAAGTGGCGAATAGATCAATTGAGATAAATGTCTCTGGATTTGGGGACAGTCTCTGAAAGGGGGGGGGGAGGGAACAGAATTTGTCCCTGTATTGGGGGACTTTCCTGTATCGTGGGACAGTCCCCCGATTTGTGCGTGCGCCCGTACTGGTTGGGCAAGTCCAACCTCGTCTGCACTTCCTGCTTCCTATTGGAAACGAGTTTGGAAATAAAGTAAGTACTATAGGGACGAGGTTGGTATGAGTCCAGTAAATCAGGAGGAGGTTGCAGGACGTTCAGATCTTGGCAATTAATTCTTCATTTCTTGGGCCAGATTTTACGTCAGATTTCGTTCAAATGCAAGATTTGCAGTAGAACTTAGAAGTAGATTTCGAGAAAGGGAAGTTTCATAACGAGTGCTTATCACAAGGTAAAATAATGTTCAGGTTGTGTCATATTGAAGGGACGTTCATGGGTCTAGTACTAATTATAATGACTCAGTATGAGTATATGTGTGAATATTGTGATCGTGCATCAGCCATTCAGCGTTTTGCAATTGCACACTCCGACATGCATGACGTCCGATATCGCGCCTCGTCATAAATAAATATCAGATTATTTATTAAACTGAACAAATTTCAAATCAATGACAATGGTAACGTAAAAATAATAGCGTTAAAATACTCACAACACAATTGCAGAAACAATCTCAATATTTCAGTCAAATCTGAACCGAACAGATCTCTGTCGGGCACGTACTGTACCGTACTCCACATCTGCTCTAGAAATATCGGGCGCGATAGCGCTGCATATGCAGCGCAGCTTAATGCAATAAAAATACACAAACAAGAGAGGGCGCTATGTGATTATTGCGATGAGCTGAGTTGCGTTCATAGACATAAAGGTTGCGTTAGATAGGAGAGCTGCCTCCTGGCGCAGCACACATCAAAATCTATAATGTGTTTTTATCTTGAGTTCCCAATTTCACAATAACTATGTTGACATGAGAAAACTACGGAGTCCTTACAGGTGCAACATTGTATTAAAATTCCCATAGACACTAGTGCTAAATGCCCATACTTCTAAATTCTTTTAAGATAAATACTCGGAATCTCAAATGTATTTAAGTTGCACAAAGAAATGGCGATCAGTATGTCCGAGTCATCTTTAATTTTATTTTCAGTTTTTGGTGGGTTGACTACTTTTCGAGAAATTCTCACCGACAGAAGAAGACCCCTATTTTTCCGAAAGCAGAAATGTAGCCATCTTGAAAAACAATCCCTCCACAACATAAAAAATAGCAGCACTTTCAAGCTACATTCCATCCAAAATGCTCGGGAAGTCCCAAGGCTGGGCCAGAGGTTCATTGCCATATTCTTCCAATTCCCCAATTTTATGGCTCTCAGAACTCTCTAATATAGAATATTTTGAGGGTATAACTTTTATTCATGTGCTGGGCGGATGGGTATAGGCCTATTCACAGGTGTGCACCATTAAATCACACGTCAATATATTACATTCATTCTTTGGCGGTTCCTGTCAACTTTCAATAACTGTGTTTACATGATCTCGAACGGCCAGACGTACGTCGGATCAGCGCGGCGAGCAGTGTTTGTGTAGCGCGCCCTCGTTGTAAGAAATTGTTGCATGACGATAAAATACGGAGTGCCCTTCATACTGCAACTTCCATCACATTATATCACATTAATTCTTCGGCGGTTCCTGACAAGTTTCCCATAGACACTAGTGCTAATGCCCATACTACTAAATTCTCTTAAGGTACCTTCAGACAGCGATACATGAGAGCCATGCCGGTTGGCGCTGACAGGCCATGCTATGAAATTTACTGCACAAAAACGAAACTAGTAGCATCATGTACATACATATGACGCTCACTCCAAAAGTTTCAAGTCTGAAGCCTTGCCGATTTGGCAGCTTTTTTGGCCTATTCATTTGCTTTCCACTAAGCTAAAGTTATGTCCAAATCCATACATGGTAAGGTTCTTTAGACTGCAATACATGAGAGCCATGCAGGTTTGCGCTGACAGTCCTTGCTATGGGATTTACTGCACAAAAAATTAAACCAGTGGCATCATGTAATACATTTGCCATTTATTTCAAAAGTCTTTGGTATGGAGACTTGCCTATATCTCATATCGTTGGCCCACTGATCAGCTTTCCAACAACGTATATTATGCCCATAACCTCTTATGTTGAGGTACCTTTTGACTGCGATACATAAGCGGTGTGGTTTGGCGCTGACAGGCCTTGCTATGATTTACAGCACAAAAATGAAACCAGTGGCATCATGTAATACATTTGGCATTTTCTCCAAAAGTCTTTGGTCTGGAGACTTGTCTATTTCCCGGCTTGTTGGTCCACTCATCAGCTCACCAACAATGTATTGTTTGCCCAGAACATTTCACGTTATGGTACCTTTTGACTGCGATACATGAGAACAGCTGCGGGTTGGTACTGACAGGCCCTGCTATGTAATTTTAATGCACAAAAATGAAACTAGTTTCATCATGTATTACATCTTGCTCTTTCTCCATACGTCTTGGGTCTCAAGACTTGCCTATTTGCCAGCTTGTTGGCTTACTCATCAGTTTTTCAACAACGTATGTTTTGTACAGAACATCCCATGTTAAGTACCTTTTGACCGGGATAAATGGGGCCAGCGCATATTGGCACTGACACGCCTTGCTATGGAATTTACTGCACAAAAATTAAACTAGTGGCATGTTGTAATACATGTGGCATTTTCTTTAAAAAGCCTTGGGTCTGCAAACTTGCCTATTTACCAGCTTTTTTGGCTTACTCAGCAGTTTTTCAACGGCGCTGATATATATTTTTCCCAGAACCACTCATGTTGACTGCGATACATGAGAGCCGGTGTGGGTTGGCGCTGACAGGTCTTGCTATGTGATTTGCAGCACAAAAATGAAACTGGTGGCATCATGTAATACATTTGGCATTTTCTCTAAAAGTCGTGGGTAATTCAGATATGCCTATTTCCCAGCTTGTTGGCCCACTCATCAGCTTTCCAACAACGTATAGTTTGCCTAGAACCACCCATGTCCAGGTACATTTTGACTGCGATACACAAGAGCCAATGCTGGTTGGCGCTTACAGGACTTGCTATGGAATTTACTGCACAAAAGTGAAACAAGGGGCATCATGAAAGACATTTGGCGCTTTCTCCAAAAGTCTTGGGTCTCGAGACTTGCTAAATGTCCAGGCCTAATCATTAGCTTTCCAACAACGTATAGTTTGTCCAGAACCTCTAATGTTGAGATACCTTTTGACTGCGATACAGCTGGTGCGGGTTGGCGCTGACAGGCCTTAACTGCACTGCTAGTGACATCATGGGACCCCGCCGGCCGGGGATTAAGCTAGAGAGGTTCCGCCTTCGGCTGGCCCTGCCTAGAAATATAACGCTATAACTTGGTAGAATTTCTCAATTTATAAATGAGGAGACAAGCTGTTTTGGGTACATTAATGGTGAACCATTTATTCTAAGACTACTTTGTCGAATCAACTTGATTTTAAGAAATTCAACAAGGCCAAACCGCATACACTAGAGTCTATTATTATTCTAGCAAACTAAGAAACAAAAGAGAATCCTCATATAAGCACTGCATATAAGATTAGAAAAAAAAATAAAAGAGCCAAAACTATAACAAACTGTGTGGGATATTTTTAAGGGCGGGAGGGTTAGAAGAAATGTGTCGACTTTCAGTGCTACTACGTCTTGGGTGTCATTGACCAACACTGGCCATGAGTTGTGGTCAGTGTTTTTTGTACCTCACATGTACAATGTCTCATGTAGTTCAGTAAAACAAAAACCGTACTTGATCTTTTTTCCTTTAATGAACCACAAGAATTATGGAGATGTCATTTTGTGAACGAGGGAGGTGGATGGCCCGAGTGAGCTACGTCAGCGCGTGGATACTTGATAGTTTCGGTCGATCAAAAAAGTTGAATTTGATTCACCGAAATGCATACATGTATTTCCACAAAAACAACCAAAGTGTATGATTACTAAAGCGTTTATATCATTTGCCACGCTAACCAGGAACACCCTACAGAAATAATTTAGGTACTTTATTGATCCCTGATAAACGTTAGGAATAGTTATCAAATTTCATGCGGCGTTCCAGAGCTATTACAATATTTTTAGCTTTCATAGGGCCAGGGGCACATTGTGCCCCCCAGTTCTGATGGAACAAAACTTTTTGTTTTAAAGAGTATGGCGGGAAAATATTGAAGCACTAAATATATTTTGGCAAACGAAATAAACGTAAGCAATACATAAAACCAATAAAAGTACCCGTGACGACCAGCAGAGTATAATGTCCGAAACGTTGAGTTTACCCCGGTTCTTTTCAGAACCTCACAATCTCACAAAAGCGATTTGTCACATGGTGCTACCTTAAATCTTTATGTCATAGAATACATATTCCATATTACGTGCGCATCCGCTCGTTTTGACCTACCTACTATCACTGTGTATTTTCGTAGACCCCCCCCCCCCCCCCCCCCCATGACGAAAGCATTGCAGCAACTTCTCCCTGATGGTTCATTTGAACAAAAGCTAGCTGGCAAAATGCTTGAAGAGTACTCGGATTGGTTTATATCATAAAAGGAACATTCTTCATTTTCGATAAAGCGCGTCACAAATTAGTTCTAACAAAATAGGTTGAAAAACATAGTTGAAAGTTTGAGGCCACACACCATTATTGTTCACTATGTATTTACTGGAAAGAAAATATTTCGGTTTACTTTGTTACTTAGCGTCCCTAACCTTTTTATTAAGGATTTATCCGACTTCTCGCTTTCTACACCAACTAAGACAATTAAAGAGAGACAGAAAAACAGATAAATGAATCAAACTACTGAAGCCAGTTCAAAATATTTCGATTATATCAACTACAATTCGAATTATACGATAATAAAGGACATATCCATTATTCCCAAAGACTCAAATTAAATAAAAGTTTAGGATTACTTTTCCATTCAACTGAGAATATTGTTGTACCAATAGTAAATAAATGTTAGTGATGCCCCATTTCCTGTTTTCCGAAGGTTACCCATAACAAATTAATTAGGAAATCGTTTTGGAGACTTTTCTACATTACGCCAAAAACAATGTCACGGTAAAAAATCATGTCGGGTTCGTGTGGCATGTATATGCAGCTGTAATTACCAATTATAATAACCAATTTAGTGCATAGGGGTGCGTGTGCAGCCAGATTACAACACAGCTGCCTATTTAATTCATCACCTTTTCGACAAAGATAAAAGATTTATTTCAAGTACACTGATATCTGAATACGATACCACTGAAAATAATTGCCAACATTGTTGCAAGGATAAGACAGGGTGACAGAGATGGCGCTGGTTCTGAGTTGATCACATAAACTGAGATCCTGATTACAATAGCTTCGCCTGCAGCAACATGGACGTTACATATCCCCTGGGGTTTGCCGTTACGATCCATGTTGCTGCTGACCACGACAATCCCACTATTGTCTTCTGTTATCATCATCTTCTTCTTCAGTGCAGCGGAGTAGTCATCAGTGGAATTTGAGGTACCAGCATTGATGATGACTAGGAAGGACTCAAGGCCCGGTGTATCCGGCATACGTAGGAAGGAGAAGATATTCTCAGTAACGATAACGTACTTGAGGTGGTTGGTTTGGAAGGCGGGCTGCTCTTTTCGAAGAGCTGCTAATTTCATGTACAGCGCCAGTGTGGAGGTGTTATCGGCCATCTGGTCAGCAACGTTGACCCCTGAGAGATAGTTCTGGTTGACGGGAAGCCATGTATCCCCGGTAGTAGTGCTGAAGCCAGCATGATGTGACCTGTCCCACTGCATCGGGGAACGTTCCGGATCGCGTGTGTAGTTCTCCCAGTGGTTTGGGTTGTTTATCGCGAAGGGGTCTTGCGTTTTGTTGAATGCGACCCAAATGTTCCCCATCGCTATTTCTTCTCCATAGTAGCTGGTTGGTGTGCCAGGGAGGAGAAGATTCAAGACGTTGAAGGCTCGTGTATATGTTATCCCGACACGATCAGCGATGCGAGGTCGGTCGTGATTACCAGTAACCCAATTAGGCCACTTGCCAGGCGGCAGATCCTCCATCCAAGCATTAACCAGTTCCTGTATTTTAATCCCGGACATGTTCTCCTTGTTGAGGTAAACCAAACCGAAGTTGAAGGGGAAATCTGCCCCTCGACGGTCCGACGTTCCGTAGTATGGCAGAAGTGCCTTGTGTGAATTGTACACCTCTACCACCATTAATCGACTCGGATACCCGGGCCAATCCGGATTATCACTAAACTCGTCAAGGATCTCTCTCCAGTGGTAGGTGACGTCATACACCTTCGGCAGATCGACCGTCTTGGTGTGGAGCAGGCTTTGGTATTGAGCATGCTCACCCGGTACACTATCCGTGTAATCAGGATTCAAGGGCTCATCCTCAAGTTTGTCGTTTTCGTAAATGTGCCTGGTGGCATCCATGCGAAGACCGTCCACGCCTTTAGTCAGCCAGAAACGCAACGTGTCATCCATTTCTGCTTGTACCTGTGGATTGGCGTAATTCAAATCCGGTTGCTCCTTCAGAAACTGATGTAAGTAAAATTGCTGCCTCTCCTGTACCCACTCCCAAACGGAACCGCCGAATACACTCACCCAGTTATTTGGTATGCATTGGTGTGGAGGATCAGAGCAGTCTTGCTTAGGGTCTTCCCAGACATAGTAATCTTTGTATTGGTTGGTGCTGTTTTTGCTTTTCCTACTCTCGACGAACCACCGATGCTGATCGCTGGTATGGTTGGGGACGAAATCCATCAAGAGTTTAAGGCCGAGTTGGTGTGCCTTACTGATCAACTCATCAAAATCAGCCATTGTGCCGAATATGTGATCGATATCTTTGAAGTCGGCCACATCATAGCCAAAGTCGGCCATGGGCGACTTGTAGACGGGATTCAACCATATGGTGCCTACACCAATGTCGTTGAAATACTCCAGGCAAGATGTGATGCCAGCCAGATCCCCCACCCCATCACCGTCCGAGTCCATGAATGAACGCGGGTAGATCTGGTACACGATCGTGTTCTTCCACCATTCGTCCCGTTTAGATCCGAAAGATAGGGTTGTTGTCATAAACAGAAAAATAGCACGCATCCACAAGCATCTCATGATACCGGCTTTGAGTCGAGTTAGTACAACGCTATGGTAATGCTACATGTAAGATGTTTGTTCGTGTTCGCAGATCGCGATGTTGGTGTAATTCCGTTTCCCTGGTTGCGCCTGTATCAGTATCCTACATAGAGAGTTGTCCCACTGAAAAGTTTCGCATATTTTTTTTTTCAAAGGGCAAAATTCATATACATGTATTTCAGACCTCAAAGTCATATCAAAACTCCTTAACCGTAGATTCTCATTGAATGCCTGCAAAAAAAAACACGCACAACGCAGGCCATATATACATGTACTTTACAAACAGAATATATACTTATTTAATTGGCCGTATCGTCAGGCTGTATCGTGTCCCCGTTGTGAAGGTTTAAAGACGCGCCAACTGTATCAATAGAGCTACCAGACATTGCTTTTCTGATTAGCCTCCACCGTTTAAGTCTTTTCAGAAAAGCGTAATTTTATCGCTCCGAGAGAAAAACGACACCGATATGTGATCTATCTGTGAAATGAATTACATTTACAGTTCCCCGTTGTGTCCTTGAATTACGGGTGACGTTTTGGATTCCGTTCAATTCAATTCAATTTTATTCATCATGCCAGCATGAAACTCTATTCCTAGGTTTGCACATAATAAACTAGGAAGCACTCAGAGAGCACAGACCTCCGCCAAGGTTAAATCATTCCCCGTCATGTTGTCAGTTCACCCAAAATAAATACTGGCATATCCCCTGGACTTCCATATTGTAAACCATAACTACAACAATTACATCAGTTTTGTTTTTGGTGCACTGTACTTGGTTGCAAAAGCAACCCAAAATAGGAGCATATGTTCATAGGGTGAAAAGTACAAAGACGGAGAACAAAGGTTTTTTTATCATCTTTGATAGATCAATATTAGGTTTTGCCCTTCACCAGATTACGCGGACGTATAAATACAATATACTCATCGTGTTACCTCCCGACAGGAAATATGATAATTTGACATCCAAACAACAAACTCTGTCATCACACGCCACCCCCAACCCATGCATGTAGGTTTATGATCAGTGTTGACATATATGCAAATGTGTAAGTATATATTCCTTAAATATGACTTGAAACTTCGCATGGCGTATGAGATAAAGTAGAAAAATTACGGGTAACATCTTGTGGAAGAAATCTCTTCTTGGAAGAAGTGTGGTTCTGAAAAGAGCACTCAACATACCGGTTCTTTTCAGAACCAGTAGAAGACATTTCTTTCCATATGGTGTCCAGCACATGTTTTCTACTTTGTTTATTCCTTTTTAGCATATAAGCCTTGATGAGCATTTTATGGTGGGTGCTGAGTGCAACTGCAAACGTAACTGAAAAACTCAACCAACGCGACAAAATTCAGCTTTCATCAGCAAACAATAATTTTGAGTGGTTGTAATTCTGACAGGTAAATCTTTGATCTGATATAAAAAAAATGTCAAACATGCATCTGTTCTTTATCATTGTGACGCAATTGATTTTTGTTTGAGACATACTAATGTTGTTGATAGAAGTAATAAGAAAAAAACCAACTCAAGTTTACTGAAAGTAATTTACGCGGAATAATTTTCAGATTTTCTCTGAGTTATCATATATGTTTAACAGTTGACGCGAGGTAAAAAATATAAATAAATATCAATCAAACGGGCGAGAGCAAGGAATTTTATTTTATTAGTTTTGTTTATTAAATGGCAGGATGAGGTACAGATAAGATGCATAAAATTAGGTTAACAACTCCACACTAGTATACACAATGAATAAAACCATTTAACGGCGTGGCTCATTACAAAGGTTAATAAAAATGCCAATATTGGGATTTGTCCTTATATTAATTCCAGGAAATTGTGAATTTTTGGTTTTTCTTTTTGCCCATGGGATTATGTGTTATAGTGTAATATGGCGTGTCAAACGTTGCAATATTCAATATTTTGCAATACATATGTTGGATGTTCATTATGTGTTTGTTATCCTTTACATTTATGTGCGATGTTCAATATAAGTGTGCGATGTTTTTCATTATTTGCGCGATGTTTAATATATTTGTGCGATGTTTTACAATATATGTGCGATGTTCAATATATGTGTGCGATGTTTTACATTTATATGCGATTTTCAATTTATATGTGCGATGTTTTTGACGATATATATGTGCGATGTTTTCAATATTATGTTCGATTTTTTTGCATTAAATGTGCGATGTTTTTCGATACAATTGTGTGTGTTGTTTTACAATATATTTGCGATATTCTCAAATAATATGTGAGCAATGTTTTACACATATGTTTGACATTTCGAGCTATTTGTATTCGATGTTTCATCGGTATGTTTGCATTCGATCTTTTGCAATATGCATTTGATGTTTCCCTTTTCATGCGATGTTTCGTTAAGAGTCAAAGTCTGGTTACTAGACCGCGAAAGTCTGACTATTTTGCCTAAAGTCAGTGTATGAGACGTCAGGGGATCGCGTGAAGTAATTAGAGCCAGACCTTAACGGTAAAAACCGGAATTGTGGGTAATTCCTAAGCATACGCAATGCGTTCACCATTGATTGGGCAGTACCCCCAGCTGTGCCTGTACTACCCATTGTGTTGCGTGCATCATCTATGCATTAATATTGAGGAGTGCATTACACATGGTCTGAGCTCCAAGGCCGATGTGCACCTGTCCCAGTTACCTGATAATTTGTTGGCATAAGCTGATGTAAAATTGGGCAAAATTAGATGTTTATGAAAAAAAATCAAATTGTAAGGGGTTAACCTTGCATTTTTTTTAATCAAAATCGGGAAAAATCAGATGTTTTTGGAAACTAATTGCAGATTGTATGGGGTTAGCTGTTTATGAAACATTTCAAATTGTAAGGGGTGAACATTGCATATTTTAGCGAAATTGGGCAAAAATAGATGTTTCCGAAAAATTTCAAATGTAAGGGATTAACCTTGCTTTTTTAGTGAAATTTTGCAAGGTTAGGTGTTACGAAAAATTTCAAATTGAAAGGGGTTAACCTCGCATTCTTTTAAAGCGAAAATGGAAAAAAAATCTAATGTTTCTGGAAAATTGCAGATTGTAAGGGGTTCACCTTGCTTTTTGAATAAGATTGGGAAAAATTAGATGTTCGTGAATAAAAATCAAATTGTAAGGGGTTAACCTTGCATTTTTTTTTAGCAAAATAGGACACAGTCAGATGATTCTGGAAAATTGCAGATTATTGGGGCTTAACCTTGTATTTCTAGCAAAATTGGGCAAAAAGAAATGTTTATGAAAAATTTTAAATTGAAAGAGGTGTACCTTGTATATTTAGTGAAATTTGGCAAAATCAGATTTGTATGAAAAATCTAATATGGTAAGAGGTTAACCCTGCATTTTTAGCAAAATTTGGAGCATATTTTACTAAAGTTGGGCAAAATCAGATAATTCTAAAAAATCCAGATGTAAAGTTTCCGCAAAAACAGCTGTTAAAAAAGAGCCCAATGTTGAACTTTACTGAGTCTGAGGTCTATCGAGGGGACGATCCTTATTTCAACTCCCGGAGATTCGCTGACAGTCTTTATTTTTTTTTTTAAGAAAGTCGAAATAGCTGGAGAGGGAGGTGAGAATCTATATGTGCCCAGATACAAAAAGTAGAAATCTACGCGTCTGCCTTTTGAAAATACACAATTGCGGTGTTCATTGTTGCGTAATGATCCGCCTAGCACACGACTGTTTTGCACATTAGGCTGTGTTATGCAGCTTCCTAACAAACCAAACACACTGGGCTCATTATATAGACTTGTTTTTACCCATTAAGGTAAAGCAAATGGACCCAGTAATCTTCCTGGCGCGTTTGCTCACCTATAAAGACAACTTTTCTCAGTTTAAGGAAAATTCTAAGGTAACGAAATGGCCGAGTGGTTACGATTCGTCGTCCACGATTAGCGGGGTCCCGGGTTCGAATCCCGCTGGTGTCTTTTTGGTTTTAATGTATGAGTTCAATCATTTACTATAAGAGATTTAATTTCCCGTCGTAAAGTACCAACAGTACCTTAGCTTAATCGGTAAGCACTGCTGCTGGTACTGTCCGCGAGTTCCAGGTTGGCGCCTTCGTACAGGTTCAGGGCATGTGGTCCACTCGGAGGATCAGGGCTTAGGGGCCGCCCTGTTCCTCCCTTAGCTCTTTGCTTTTACATGGTGCCTGGCCCTCCGGGGTTATATGGATGGATAGGGAAGGAAGTGTGTATTGGTCGGGGACGCCGAGACCCCGGAAGAGAACTAAGGGATCGGCTGGGGCATTGTTATGGCTCAGACCGATCCCTGAAAGCTTGACTAGCACATAACTTTTTGATTTTTTTTTACCCTCTATCTTTTATACTTTGGTTTAGTTTGATATCTACAGCTGCTCGGCAGGTCTACGGGTAGTATCAAAATTGAAACAAAGGTGTATGTCATAAATCAATGAATATTTCATAATTGACTATAATCAAAACGGAGTTTCGTTTGATCAATTTGACTATCATTATATAATGACGCGATTGCCAATTGACGTAAGAAACGCCATAAATTATACCGGGAAAGAATAAAGATGTACATTGTAATATAAATATTATTTATACATCTTTCAAATAACGTGTCTTTAATTGTGAGCATTCCAAACAATACAGTAATTCGCAATATTAATGGAATGGTATATGATAGCACGATCATTGCGTCTCTATTAAATTAAAAAATATAATTTAGGCCCCTATGTGTGAAATATTCTTTGATTGACTATGATCTTCCATACGAATGAGTTAATTCGCAAAATATAGCAACAACAAAAGAGAAAGGAAAAAGAGAACATTACTTTACCCTACAAACTGGAAATATAATTTGTTTTAAAAAAGTCAAATGGGACACTTCATGTATTGATTTAACAGTTTGCAAGGAGTTAGCCTTACATTTTTGGCAAAATTGGGAAAAATCAGATGTTTCTTGAAAATTACAGATTGTATGGGGTTAGATGTTTATGAAACATTTCAAATTGTAAGGGTTAAACCTTGCATATTTTAGCGAAATTGGGAAAAATCAGATCTTTCTGGAAAATTTCAGATTGTAAGGGGTTAACCTTGCTTTTTTAGTGAAATTTGGCAAAATAAGATGTGGATAAAAATTTCAAATTGTAAGGGGTTAACCTTGCTTTTTTTAAGCGACATTGGGAAAAATCATATGTTTCTGGAAAATTGCAGAATTGAATGGGGCTAACTTCGCATTTTTAGCAAAATTGGGCAAAATCAGATGTTTCTGAAAAAAATCAGATGTAAGGGGTTAACCTTGCTTTTCAAATTGTTAGGGGTTAACCTTGCATTTTTTAGCAAAATAGGGCAAAATCAGGTGTTTGTTAAAAAATTCAGATTGTAATGGGTTAACCATTTTTAACAAAATTGGGCTAAATCAGATTTGTATGAAAAATCAAAAATTGTAAGGGGTTTACCTTTGCCAAATTATGGTAAAATCAGAAGTTTCTAGAAAATTGAAGATTGAAAGGGTTAACCTTGCATTTTGCTAAAAATGTGAGGTTAAGCCCTTACAATCTGCAATTTTTGAGAAACATCTGATTTTGCCCTAGTTCGGCAAGGTTAATCCATTACAATTTTTGATTTTTCATTTAAATTTGATTTTGCCCAATTTTGCTAAAAATGCAAGGTTACTAACCCCTTACAATCTGAACTTTTCCAGAAACCTGTGATTTTGCCCTATTTTGCTAAAAAAAATGCAAGCTTAACCCCTTACAATTTGAATTTTTTCATGAACAACTAATTTTTCCCAATCTTATTCAAAAAGCAAGGTTAACCCCTTACAATCTGCAATTTTCTAAAAACATTTGATTTTTGTCCCCATTTTCGCTTAAAAAAAAGCAAGGTTAATGCCTTACATCTGAAATTTTTCAGAAACATCTAATTTTGCACAATCCGATTTTTCCCAATTAAGCTGAAAATTCAAGGTTAAACCCTTACAATCAGAAAAAAATTTTCATAAACATCTCAATTTGCCCAATTTTACTAAAAAGCAAGGTTACTGCCTTACATCTGAAATTTTTCAGAAACATCTGATTTGCCAAATTTCGCTAAAATATGCAATGTTCACCCGTTACAATATAAAATATTTCATAAACATCTAACCCCATACAATCTGCAATTTTCCAGAAACATCTGATTTTTCCCGATTTTGCTAAAAATGCAAGGTTAACGCCTTACAATTTAAATTTTTCGTAAACATCTAATTTTGCCCAATTTTACAAAAAACGCAAGGTTAATCCGTTACATCTGGAATTTTTCAGAAACATCTGATTTTGCCCAATTTTAGTAAAATATGCACCAAAAAAGAAAGGTTAATCCCTTACAATTGTAGATTTTTCATACAAATCTGAATTTGACAAATTTTGCTAAACATACAAGGTTCACCCCTTACAATCTGCAATTTTCCAGAAACATCTGATTGTGCCCTATTTTGCTAAAAAAGAAAATGCAAGGTTCACCCTTAAAATTTGAATTTTTTCATAAACATCTAACTTTGCCAATTTTCACTAAAAAAGCAAGGTTAACCCCTTTCAATCTGCAATTTTCTAGAAACTTCTGATTTTGCCCTAATTTGGCAAGGTTAATTCCTTACATCGGATTTTTTCAGAAACATCTGATTTTGCCCAATTTGGCAAGGTTAATCCATTACAATTTTTTATTTTTTATTTAAATTTGATTTGGTCCAATTTTGCTAAAAATGCAAGGTTAACCCCTTACAATCTGAACTTTTCCAGAAACCTGTGATTTTGCCCTATTTTGCTTAAAAAAATGCAAAGTTAACCCCTTACAATCTGAAATTTTCCATAAACACCTGATTTTGCCCTATTTTGCTAAAAATCAATGGTTAATCCCTTACAATTTGAAATTTTTCATAAACATTGAACATTTTCCCAATTTTGCTAAAAATGCAAGGTGAAACACTTACAATTTGAAATTTTTCATACACATCTAATTTGCCAAATTTCACTAAAAAAAGTAAGGTTAATTCCTCACATCGGATTTTTTTTCAGAAACATCTGATTTTGCCCAATTTTGCTAAAAATGCAAGGTTAACCCCTTTCAATCTGCAATTTTCTAGAAACTTCTGATTTTGCCCTAATTTGGCAAAGGTTAACCCCTTACAATTTTTGATTTTTCATACAAATCTGATTTAGCCCAATTTTGCTAAAAATGCAAGGTTAACCCATTACAATCTGAATTTTTTTCATAAACATCTGATTTTTCCCTATTTTGCTAAAAAATGCAAGGTTAACGCCTTACAATTTAAATTTTTCGTAAACATCTAATTTTGCCCAATTTTACAAAAAAAGCAAGGTTAATCCGTTACATCTGGAATTTTTCAGAAACATCTGATTTTGCCCAATTTTAGTAAAATATGCACCAAAAAAAAAGGTTAATCCCTTACAACTGTAGATTTTTCATACGAATCTGAATTTGACAAATTTTGCTAAACATACAAGGTTTACCCCTTACAATCCGCAATTTTCCAGAAACATCTGATTGTGCCCTTTTTTGCTAAAAAAGAAAATGCACTGAAGGTTCACCCTTAAAATTGGAATTTTTTCATAAACATCTAACTTTGCCAATTTTCACTAAAAAAGCAAGGTTAACCCCTTTCAATCTGAAATTTTCTAGAAACTTCTGATTTTGCCCTAATTTGGCAAGGTTAATCCATTACAATTTTTGATTTTTTATTTAAATTTGATTTGGTCCAATTTTGCTAAAAATTACAATCTGAACTTTTCCAGAAACCTGTGATTCTGCCCTATTTTGCTTAAAAAAATGCAAAGTTAACCCCTTACAATCTGAAATTTTCCATAAACACCTGATTTTGCCCTATTTTGCTAAAAAATCAATGGTTAATCCCTTACAATTTGAACTTTTTCATGAACATTGAACATTTTCCCAATTTTGCTAAAAATGCAAGGTGAAACACTTACAATTTGAAATTTTTCATACACATCTAATTTTGCCAAATTTCACTAAAAAAAAAGTAAGGTTAATTCCTTACATCGGATTTTTTTTCAGAAACATCTGATTTTGCCCAATTTTGCTAAAAATGCAAGGTTAACCCCTTTCAATCTGCAATTTTCTAGAAACTTCTGATTTTGCCCTAATTTGGCAAAGGTTAACCCCTTACAATTTTTGATTTTTCATACAAATCTGATTTAGCCCAATTTTGCTAAAAATGCAAGGTTAACCCATTACAATCTGAATTTTTTTCATAAACACCTGATTTTTCCATATTTTGCTAAAAAAATGAAAGGTTAACCCCTAACAATTCGAAAAGCAAGGTTAACCCCTTACAATTTGAAATTTTTCAGAAACATCTCATTTTGCCCAATTTTGCTAAAAATGCAAGGTGCACCCCTTACAATTCGAGATTTTTTCATAAAAATCTGATATTGCCCAGTTTTGCTAAAATGCCAAGTTAACCCAATACAATTCTGCAATTTTCCAGAAACATCTGATTATTCCCAATTTCGTTTAAAAAAAAGCAGGGTTAACCCCTTACAATTTGAAATTTTTCATAAACATCCAACTTTGCCAAATTTCACTAAAAAAGCAAAGTTAACCCCTTTCAATCTGCAATTTTCCAGAAACATCTGATTTTGCCCTAATTTGGCAAGGTTAACCCCTTCAATTTTTGATTTTTCATACAAATCTGACTTTGCCAAATTTTGCTAAAAATGCAAAGTTAACCCCCTTAAAATCTGAAATTTTCCATAAACACCTGATTTTGCCCTATTTTGCTAAAAAATGCAAGGTTAACCCCTGACAATTTGAAATTTTTCATAAACATTTAAATTTTTCCAATTGTACTTAAAAAGCAAGGTTAAGCCCTTACAATTTGAAATTTTTCATCCACATCTTATTTTGCCAAATTTCACTAAAAAAGCAAGGTTAACCCCTTATCATCTAAAATTTTCCAGAAAGATCTGATTTTTCCCAATTTCGCTAAAATATGCAAGGTTCAACCCTTACAATTTGAAATGTTTCATAAACATCTAACCCCATACAATCTGCAATTTTCAAAAAAAACATCTGATTTTTCCCAATTTTGCTAAAAATGTAAAGCTAACTCCTTGCAAACTGTTAAATCAATACATGAAGTGTCCCATTTGACTTTTTTAAAACAAATTATATTTCCAGTTTTTAGGGTAAAGGAATGTTCTCTTTTTCCTTTCTCTTTTGTTGTTGCTATATTTTGCGAATTAACTCATTCGTATGGAAGATCAAAGTCAATCAAAGAATATTTCACACATAAGGGCCTAAATTATATTTTTTAATTTAATAGAGACGCAATGATCGTGCTATCATATACCATTCTATTACTATTGCGAATTACTGTATTGTTTGGAATGCTCACAATTAAAGACACATTATTTGAAAGATGTATAAATAATATTTGTATTACAATGTACATCTTTATTCTTTCCCGGTATAATTTATGGCTTTCCTACGTCAATTGGCAATCGCGTCATTATATAATGATAGTCAAATTGATCAAACGAAACTCCGTTTTGCTTATAGTCAATTATGAAATATTCATTGATTTATGACATACACCTTTGTTTCAATTTTGATACTACCCGTAGACCTGCCGAGCAGCTGTAGATATCAAACTTAACCAAAGTATAAAAGATAGAGGGTAAAAAAAATCAAAAAGTTATGTGCTAGTCAAGCTTTCAGGGATCGGTCTGAGCCATAACAATGCCCCAGCCGATCCCTTAGTTCTCTTCCGGGGTCTCGGCGTCCCCGACCAATACACACTTCCTTCCCTATCCATCCATATAACCCCGGAGGGCCAGGCACCATGTAAAAGCAAAGAGCTAAGGGAGGAACAGGGCGGCCCCTAAGCCCTGATCCTCCGAGTGGACCACATGCCCTGAACCTGTACGAAGGCGCCAACCTGGAACTCGCGGACAGTACCAGCAGCAGTGCTTACCGATTAAGCTAAGGTACTGTTGGTACTTTACGACGGGAAATTAAATCTCTTATAGTAAATGATTGAACTCATACGTTAAAAACCAAAAAGACACCAGCGGGATTCGAACCCGGGACCCCGCTAATCGTGGACGACGAATCGTAACCACTCGGCCATTTCGTTACCTTAGAATTTTCCTTAAACTGAGAAAAGTTGTCTTTATAGGTGAGCAAACGCGCCAGGAAGATTACTGGGTCCATTTGCTTTACCTTAATGGGTAAAAACAAGTCTATATAATGAGCCCAGTGTGTTTGGTTTGTTAGGAAGCTGCATAACACAGCCTAATGTGCAAAACAGTCGTGCGCTAGGCGGATCATTACGCAACAATGAACACCGCAATTGTGTATTTTCAAAAGGCAGACGCGTAGATTTCTCTTTGTATCTGGGCACAATAGATTCTCACCTCCCTCTTCAGCTATTTCGACTTTCTTAAAAAGAAAAATAGAGACTGTCAGCGAATCTCCGGGAGTTGAAATAAGGATCGTCCCCTCGATAGACCTCAGACTCAGTAAAGTTCAACATTGGGCTCTTTTCCAACAGCTGTTTTTGCGGAAACTTTACATCTGGATTTTTTAGAAGCATATGATTTTGCCCAATTTTAGTAAAATATGCTCCAAATTTTGCTGAAAAAGCAAGGTTAACCCCTTACCATTTTAGATTTTTCATACAAATCTGATTTTGCCAAATTTCACTAAATATACAAGGTACACCTCTTTCAATTTAAAATTTTTCATAAACATTTCTGTTTGCCCAATTTTGCTAGAAAACAAAGGTTAAGCCCTAACAATCTGCAATTTTCCAGAATCATCTGATTGTGTCCTATTTTGCTAAAAAAAATGCAAGGTTAACCCCTTACAATTTGAATTTTTTTCACGAACATCTAATTTTTCCCAATCTTATTCAAAAAGCAAGGTTAACCCCTTACAATCTGCAATTTTCCAGAAACATTTGATTTTTTTCCATTTTCGCTTTAAAAAAATGCGAGGTTAACCCCTTTCAATTTGAAATTTTTCGTAACATCTAACCTTGCAAAATTTCACTAAAAAAACAAGGTTAATCCCTTACATCTGAAATTTTTCGGAAACATCTGATTTTGCCCAATTTCGCTAAAATATGCAATGTTCACCCCTTACAATTTGAAATGTTTCATAAACATCTAACCCCATACAATCTGCAATGAAGATTTTTCCCGATTTTGCTAAAAAAAATGCAAGGTTAACCCCTTACAATTTGATTTTTTTTCATAAACATCTAATTTTGCCCAATTTTACATCAGCTTATGCTAACAAATTATCAGGTAACTAGGACAGGTGCACATCGGCCTTGGAGCTCAGACCATGTGTCATGCACTCTTCAATGCATAGATGATGCACACAACACTATGGGTAGTACAGGCACAGCTGGGGGTACTGCCCAAACAATGATGAACGCATTGCGTATGCTTAAAGAATTACCCACAATTCCGGGTTTTACCGTTTAGGTCTGGCTCTAATTACTTCACGCGATCCCCTGACGTCTCATACACTGACTTCAGGCAACATAGTCAGACTTTCGCGGTCTAGTAACCAGACTTTGACTCTTAACGAAACATCGAATGAAAAGAGAAACATCAAATGCCAACCTCGTCCCCAGGGTGTCGAGCAGTACGCGCCCACCACTACCTGCTCTCTCACCCTGGTATTGGATCATTTGCATGTGCAAAATTTTTACACACGTATGCAAATGAGGAACAGTCTGGTGCCTGGATATGCGTTACACATTAGCGTTTGTTTTTGTATGCGGTGTCTGGGGTAAGAACAGAGTCAATTCGTAGCAGCGCGAGCACGGCGTGAGTTACGAAAACACGATTTTTGAAATCAAACTGTTACGATCTTATCCAGACAACATGCAGTATCATATTTCATATTAATATGAGCAAATTGGAAAGGAAATTAGTATTTCGAGAAGGCGTGGACGAATGATCACGAAAACACGTACTGCACGTTGTGAATAATAGCACCAAGTACACGATAAAAATCCATTACTAGCCAATTGCAGTATCCAATTAGGATACAGGAAGAAAGTTTCCTATCCAGGGTTTACTATTGGAAACGCGGTTGGAAATAAAGTAAGCACTGGGGACGAGGTTGATCAAATGCATATTGCAGAAGATCGAATGCAAACATACCGATGAAACATCGAATACAAATAGCTCGAAATGTCAAACATATGTGTAAAACATTGCTCACATATTTGAGAATATCGCAAATATGTTGTAAAACAACACACATATTAATTGTATCGAAAAACATCGCACATTCGCACATTTAATGGCAAAAAATCGAACATAATATTGAAAACATCGCACATGTATATCGTTAAAAACATCCGCGCACATATAAATTGAAAATCGCATATAAATGTAAAACATCGCACACATATATTGAACATCGCACATATATTGTAAAACATCGCACAAATATATTAAACATCGCGCAAATAATGAAAAACATCGCACACTTATATTGAACATCGCACATAAATGTAAAAGATAACAAACACATAATGAACATCCAACATATATATTGCAAAATATTGAATATTGCAACGTTTGACACGCCATAGTGTAAGGCTGTTCAATGTTTGTGTTTTTGCAAAATAAGGTGTTTAGTCATGCTATTGGAGCCCGCAGGGGCGTGCAATTATCTTGGTGTAAGGGTCTTTGTCTCTTTTTTTTTTTTTTTTTGGATAATTTTTGGTTTGATGAGTATTTTTTTAAAATATATCATGTCTTTTTTATGTCTATATATATTGTCTGACTTTTTTTTTTTAACCATTGTAAATTTGAACTGCGAAATAATAAATGAAATGAAATGAAAAATGAAGTAACGTTTTATAAGGTGGGAGAGAACAAGGAGGAACTAGTAAACCGCGCCCGGGAGGTAGGTAGAGTTTAATTAACAAACTGAGCACAAACGGTTTGATGCTATCAGGCTATTGTCCGCCCTTCAGACTGACCATTCAACCCTGGGCAGAGTGACATGTGGCCCCTAGGGCCACAGTTGACCGAGTTTTTTTTATAAAAAAAAAATTGAGGGCCAATGACGGTCACCTTCCATCTAATCCTCATTAAACCCATGCCAAATCAGCTGGTTCAATGAACTTTGCAGCCAGGGCTTCACCCAAGCCGTGTCAACAAAATTTCGACCAGGCCTCCTGCCAAGTCTCATTGAAACATATACAAACACCTGTAACTTGACACAGCCATCTCCCTTCATAGCTGCATACCACAGACGCCAGTCAATTATCTTTTAAGTGCACTGTCTGGCAACTGTCTGGCACGTGGCTTTTTGTTGTTTTGACATGAATAGGGTCTTGCATAGTGCGGGGAAGTACCTGTGGCCCAAAGGGCCACAGTTGGCGAGTTCTGATCATCATTTTTTGTAAACGCTGCGCCGGGTAACATGCAGTGGAAATTTAGCTTACCTTGTTTTCATGCTCATTACTATGTGTTGCAACAATACATACAAGATCTTAATACTTGTTTTCATCGGAAGTGACAAGAAAGTGGTAATTTTTCAATTATTAGCAAATCCTTTCATCAATACATGTAAGAGGGCGCTATTTTGCTTTTGTCACACAAGGAACTACTTGTCAGAACTGCATATGAACAGCACAAAACTAAGTCCTTCAAAATTACCTACAATAAAAAGTTTTGAAGAAATGTTTGCCACTACTATTGTCCAAACAAGCTGTTTAACATGATAAACATGTAAAAAGTGGAACTTACTCCAAGAAAATGAAGAATTGAAAGTTTAAGTTTGATGTATATTTGTACACAAAGCTATGGAGACACTTCTGTTCTGCCTTGAATGACATCACGCTTTGGCTCATGAATATGGAAATTTTTATTAGCGTGAAAACTATAATGTTGAAATTTCTCCCTTATACTTCTACAAAGGAGATGCAAAGTCATAGTAGCATGGCAAGAAAGCTGTTTTCTAAGTATTGAAGTCATAAAAATCCTATTACGTGTTCCCTTTAAATTGCCCTAGGTCGGATGGGGGTCAGGGGACCAAGGTCAAATGTCCAAAATTTCGAGTTTATCTCGCACAAAAGTACAGAGCCTGCTGCTGAATGCTGTGAACAACGCACGGGGAAAGACTTGGAGCAAGTCTACTCATCAAGAACTGCACTGAACAAAGTGTAACACTTGAGGGCGTCAGACTATAAGCCGTTCTTGAAGGTAAACTTTGAAATCGGACTCGGAGCGATGATGTACTATTGTGAGTAGGCCTAAATAAACGTAGGATTTGTTCCTGTTTAGTTTGAACTTGAACTTTTTAAGAATTGTTTTTACATACAGTTATATGCATCACCTACATCAGTTTGATCAAATCAAATTCCATCTCGAACTGCCGTGGCTGCGCTTTTGAGCTATGGGCGGCCCGGGGGGGGGGGGGGGGGGGGGGGGTTAGACTGTCAATGCATGACTGTCATGACTGTCTCTGACCAAGCTGACTCAGTCAGTGACTGGAGTCTACTCCAGTGCAGGGGGGCTACCTGCGCGCGAAACACAGACATGACAGACGCCGCCCCACTCCACTTGACGTCAAACATGCTTGCTAAAGTTGCAATGTTGTAACCAGGCTATTTTTATAGGTAGTGGATATTTTGCCGGAGGTAATGACGGCAAACTAACGATTACTAAAGGTTTGTCGGCGGCAATCCATATCAACAGAGGGCGCTGTACTCTTTAAAATAGGGCTGAATTATAAGATGTATTAAATTCCCACCAAAAATTGTGTAGCACGTTTGGTTTAATGGTTAAGCAAAGGCTCTAGTAAGCGGGATGACACGCGTTCGATTCCGACCGCACCACATTTTAAAGTTTTTTTGCTCATCCCCAAATAAAAAAGAATATTCTTCTTTTATTATTTTAACATGTCTCAAACATTTTTTGCAGAGTATTACATTTTCTTTTTCAGATTTGTGGCTCTGGAGGATTTTTTTAAAAGGGAAATAAAGTCCGAAATTATAAAATGGTCTGAATCCCATCTTGTGAATACGATGTAACAACGATAATTTTGGCATGGAGCCAGACTAAAACTTTTCACTGGAAAATGTTTAAGTACAAAAAAACAGTAACTGCGCATGTTCAGTGCATATCCGGCAAACTAACGTTTACTTAAGGTTTGCCGTCTCCGGCAAAATATACACTGCCATTTTTATATAAAAAATGTTGCAACCTGACGGCGTCACAGTTTGCTCAAAGTTCCTTGAAACTTATGTGTTGCTAAAATTGTTGTTGGGAATGTGAGCATTGCACCTTCAAAATTTTAGCTGTTTATTCTAATTTCAAGACAGCTACTGAAGTCCAGACATGATGCTCACGGTAATCCTTACTTTTAGGACCCCATTCCTCTATAGGAAGGGAAAGACTCACCAAAACAGTTGACTAAATTACACTCAAAATTGACATTCTGATATTTCTTGGCACATCGGAACAATTGGCAATGACACCTTCTTGAATATCAGCAGGATTAATTTTGTGGAAAGAGGGCAGGGCTTTGATTTATGAGGGAAATTCCGGGGGAAAAGACGACGATGACAACCAGAAAACAGACTCAAAAACCAAGGTTGCAAACCTGAAAGCTCAATGCGATGAAAGCTGGATGCTGATTGGCTGATATAAAATAAACATCTTATTTATTTTTTTAGTAGCCAATCAGCATCGGGCTTTCATTATGTAGAACTACAACATGCACATCTGACTGCGAAAAAAGGTAGGAAAGTCAAATTTTCTTCTAAAGTGCTTTCAAAATTACATTAACATGAGTTTATATGAAGAAAAAAGACTGCTTTAGCCTGCAAAAGTCACATTGGTACTGGACAGTCGTCTGCAAAAGTCAGTTTTGAACAGAACTCGTAAAAAATAGAGGTGTCCTAAAAGTAAGGATTACCATGCTCACTTTGAAGGAGTCGCAATGAATTGTTAATAACGAAAAAAATTCCTCAGCTCTGGACAAACACGTGCGTTGCGGCGCATGCAGTTGCTAGTTCAAAAAATAAATTTTGTAATTTGAGAAGCAAGTTTGAAAATAATTATGTTTGAATTGAAGCAAATCAAATTGAAACAAAACAAATCAGTAAGAAATTAGTCTAAGTAACTTGGACCCAACTTATCGCCTTTTTTAACATTCGGACATGGTCTGGCAATAGTAGGGTCCAAGCTAATCCATATATGCCGAGCAACACAATTTTTGTCCTTGACCACAAAATCCCAACACTACTAAAATGTAGTAATTGATGGTTTTTCCCCCATTTTTCCCAACAAAAAAATTATGGTAGAGACTGTCAAAATAGGGTACAGGTCCCGGTAGGGTAACCGGAAGCAGAACTATTTTTCTGGGCATTGTACTACTTTACTGAAAACTATATTTCATATTAAGAAATAATAATGCTGTCTTGTTTGCATTACTTGTCTCTTAAAGTCAGATCAGACTAACTTGAGTGGTATGGCAACTGCAGCGTCATTCCCCACCCAAACCCTGGCACTACTCGTTAGCGATCTGCCTGGTGACAATAAAATGCTCAATATAAGCAGCAACACATCCAGCAGTTCCACAGCAAGCTCTGTCCTGATCAGATCCAGCAACCCACCTCCCTACCTTGGTCCCTCCCTCTCCGGAAGTTCATCTGACAGACGAGCCTCCTCGTCAAGTTTCTCGAGTACGGGATCACAGCGTGTCCGTATCAAAGCCAAGTACCTCCGGGAGGTGAAGTCCCCATTTGAGGAAGACAAAAATGAAGGAGGCAAGGGGAGGGATGACTATGTGCCCCCTGCCCTGCCTGGGAACTTGCCCCTGGGTTATGAGCAGAGGAGGGAAACTCAGAAAATAAGAGAGAATCAACAGACATCTGGCAGTGCAGGGAAACCAGGTCCAGATGTAGACATAGACAGAAGCAAGTCTTCCAATGGAGATGATGGCCATGGTGATGATAATAAAACACAGAAAGGTTTTACTGGAGGAGTGAATTTAAACTTGGTAAGTTAAATTGTAGATATGCTGTCCCCATTAGAATGCAACACTTTACCGTTAACAAACACATTAGGGTTGTGCCTGGAGGAGTGAATTTAAACTTGGTAAATTAAATTGTAGAGTATATATATGCTCTCCCCATTAAAATGCAAACTTTACCGTTAACAAGTACATGTATATTAGGGTTGCGCCTGGAGGAGTGAATTTAAACTTGGTAAGTTAAATTGTAGAGTATATGTATGCTCTCCCCATTAAAATGCTAACTTTACCGTTAACAAGCACATGTATATTAGGGTTGCGCCTGGAGGAGTTAATTTAAACTTGGTAAGTTAAATTGTAGAGTATATATATGCTCTCCCCATTAAAATGCAAACTTTACCGTTAACAAACACATTAGGGTTGTGCCTGGAGGAGTGAATTTAAACTTGGTAAGTTAAATTGTAGAGTATATATATGCTCTCCCCATTAAAATGCAAACTTTACTATTAACTATATATATTAGGATTGTGCATTTTTCAAATGATTTAGTATTCAATTATTCGTTTGCGCCAGCTTAAAGTTGCCGCCAATGGGATATTTGTGCCCAAATTGACTAAGAGCTCATTAAAGTAAAGAAGGGCTAGCGGAATGGCTGATATTTTACTGATTTTAAAGAAGAAATTTGAGCTTATATTCTGCATGGAAGCCCTCAAAGCATGAGCAAAGTGGCTTTCAACAATAGTGTGGCATTGGACAAACAATGAAACCACGCAAATACAATTACATGTAAATAACATCATGGACATTTTTCGTCATCTTCTGAAAACCGCCAACATTTTCGAATGTTTGAATCAAAAATATGCCATTTGGATATTCGGTTGCTGATACAATATGTGACACAGCCTTAACCTTTAACATTGTGAGTAAGATTTGAGGCTTTGCATGGTGGAGATACTAAATAATGAAAGGTTTGCAGAAACACCATGTGCGAAGAATTTCTCAACTAAGAGAATGGTTCTGAAAAGAACCAGAGGTATAAACTCGACGTTCCGGTCAGTATGCTCTGACCGTCTTCAGGACCGTCAGAGCATACGTCTTCTGACCGTCTCCCGAAGACGGTCAGAGCATACTGACCGGAACGTCGAGTTTATACCTCTGGTTCTTTTCAGAACCATTCTCTTAGTTTAGAAATTATTCGCACATGGTGTTTCCGCAAACCTTTCATTATTTAACATTGTGTGTCCATCATTTTGTGTGTATCCTGTGCAAAAAACATAAAGACTTTAAATACACATTCAGTTGAACATTGGTCAGAGTGCACTTCACACACATAGTGGGCCCTTCCTTAGATCTTACAAGTAGGCAAAATAAATCTGCAGCTCCTTTTTGGATAGGGGTATTACTAATCAGAGTCAAACTAAGTGCCCTTTGGGTGTTTACTATCTTCTCCAGACTTTATGCAGTGTCCATTCCATATCCTTTGTCGACACGGATTTCAAAACAAACTGTTGTGATAGCGATTGACTCTTACAATCGGAGATAAAAAACCTTATTCAGTGCATGTAGTTTTTCAATGTGGTTTGAAGTTCAAGGAGAAATGTTGAACAAATAGCTTCGGGAGAGAGCACCTTTTTTTCCGCAGAGAATTTTTAATTGGGATGTACCTGTACATTTTCGTTTATACCGACAATACACGTTCTACAGGTAAAACACAGAATTTCCAATTAAACTGATCTAATTTAATGTTGGAATTACCAACTTTCTTTTGACTTCAGAAAGCGTCTTCGGTAGCATCTTTGCTGAAGCAGGGAGCCCCTACATCAAGCCAACAGCTCCATTCTCAGCCACCTGGTCCCAACAATAATGTCAGAATCACTCAGTTTGCTGCAGGTGGGAAACAGAAAGTCTTCAAGGAACAACTCTTGAAAAGGTACACACACAAAGGGATTTACCAGGCATACCTAGGGAAATCTTTCTTCATTGCATGCAGTGTATGTCAGGCAGCTTCACTGCACCTAGTATATGTATACTTCAGAACTCCCCTATTCTTTACAGAAAGTGTCCCTGCCCATAACATTTATAAGGGAGCCATTTGACCCATCCTTAGTTAAACAATCCTGCTCGTACCCTTAAAAAGTTTCAGTCTTTATTCAAGGTTTCCTGGTCACTGATGTCATTTGTTCTGGCACTAAATAAGCCAGGTCGGTATTTCAACTGCGCATGCGCACAATGATATGGGTCACGGGTCATTCGGGATAATCGAACGCTCATCCAAGGTGCTACATGCGCACGGATAGGGGCGCACAACGCTCGCGTGTTAATTACAAGCAGAATGGGCATCCGCGTAACATCGTGTATCATCACGTCAGTGATTTTATCCCCAATGACCTTTGACATGGACTACTTCTTCTGGCTTATTCTTGTTGCTTTATGAGATCTGTATCGTTTCGGTTTGCGGTAACACCATGTGGTAATAACTACTACTTAGAAGATATTAGTACTGAAAAGAACTTGTCCTGCTTGTTATCAACTTTGCTAAGTAGTTTTTTGCTCTAGTCATCGTCAGTCTCCTGACGATGACTAGAGCAGGCTAGTCGAAACGTTGAGACCAAAGACAAGTTCGTTTAGAACTTACAGCAGGACTGTTCTTATCAGAACAAAAAACTACTTAGCAAAGTTGATAACAAGCAGGACAAGTTCTTTTCAGAACTAATATCTTCTAAGCAGTAGTTATTACCACATGGTGTTACCGCAAACCGAAACGATACCGATACCCCACCATGCAAAGCCTCAAATTTTATGAGATCTCTTATCATGCCCCAACTGTGGCAAGGGTCCCAACATTAGTTGGGACAGTCCCAACATTACTTAGTAATGTAGGGACCATCGTTACGGTGTAACATCTCAAATGAAAAAAAGTTCAAAGGATTGCTAGGGCAGGATACAGCCAAACCACCCACCTTGTAGAGCAGACATCTTATCCAGCAAAAATCTTTCAAGCTCTGATTTTACTCTTGAATGTTCGTACCATATGTAAACAAAAGGGGTTTCCCGTGTCTCCCGGATACCCTGTTTTGAATTAGGACATTTTCTACTGCAGTTTATGTTAGTGCTGTCCATTTTAGAATAATTTAGTATTCAATTCGTCAGTCGCACCACGAAGTGACGTATCGTGTGCACCAAGTCCATAGACAATACGTCACTTCGTGGTGGACCTGACGAATTACTTGAATCTGCGTTTGACCAAATATTCGGATATTTAAAATAAAAATATTCGGATATTTAAAAAAGTTGCACAAAGAGTGTGCCGGTTGAAATTCGCGTGCGGCAATTGTTAGGGGGCGCTGGGGTGTTTTGCAGTAAGTATTGGATAATGCGCCTATCAAATGTCTCCCCCCCCCCCTACCCCGTGCTGCCCCAGGTCCGATGTCGGGATTTGGTCACATTTTTCATGCCCCAGGGTGGGGATTTTGGTCACTCAAATTACATTGCTAACATTAGCGTACTAATGGAAAGGCAATCACTAGTGCGCCCCACGTATGTAAGTCGGGGCATGGTCGGGGATTGTCACTTAAATTTTGCCCGAGGGGTGGGGATTTTGTCACTTCAAAAGTGACAATCCCCACGTCTTGGGTGGGGCAGCCCGGGAGGGGAGGGGTGGGGAAAACATTTGATAGGCGCATAACTGTTAAAGGGCTTTAACCTGCTGAAAGGATGTGAACAATGAACCACCATCAACAAAAAACTACCACCGACAGAAAAGTGGCACCTGACAATAAAGCACCACAACCTTACAATAAAATAACATCTCAGTCATGTGTGTATATGCGTATTTTTAAAATGTATTGTCCCGAATATACAAACTGGCAAAAAGCAATTTGAATAGTCAGTTGATTGATCAAATATTTGAGTATTCGATATGTTCGGGACAGCCCTAACGTACGTGTGCAGCCTCTGATAGAACAATTACATGTAGGTCATCATTTTTCTTTTCTTTTTAAGCCAAGTACGACTTTTGTTTCCATACTTGCATTAGATAAGCCACACTTGTGCTAATTGTAACTTGGTTTTTACAACACAGGCAGGAGAGTAGTGGGCCAGTTAAGAGATACGTCCGGCCAACCATGGTTGGCAGCAAATATGGAGTAACCCATTCAGACAGACAGAGACCAGAACATGAAACTGAAGACAACACCAGCAACCCTAACACAGTAGCCGCTGTGACTGCCGCTGCAGTAGCTGCCACTGTTCCAATTGTCAAGGTATTTGTACATAAGGCCAAAAAAAAAATCTCCGGTTTCTGGTATGCGCGCGCGTCGCCGTAGCCATGCGCGTCGGCAAAATGAAATAGTTTTTTTTTCAATGAAAGATGATGTCTCAAAACCGCCAAACTCACTGGTTTGACTGGAATCCTGCTGCTGCACAATTTTAACGTGTTTTTAGATGGGGTTATGATCGAGAATAAGCTTTATGTGGCCTCTCTGGACCCCCATATAATTTCACTAAGTTTAGTCGGGCACCATTTGCAGTCATCAGCCGACATTTGAAGCAAAAAAGTCAGGTACCAAAAAAAAAAAGCTGCGTCGCCGCACCACATTTTGGACAAGCTCCATACCAGAAACCGGAGACTTTTTTTTTTTTGCCTAAGGCTGAGAAAGCATTTGTGTTTACAGTAATGCCCTAAACAATTTCCAGGTAGGTAGGCAGGAAAATAATTTCATTTTGTAACTTTATAATTATTTTTCTCTCTTTTGTCATTTATACTTACATGTAGGTTACTTAAAGGTATCTTTAACAGTATTATGTTAAATAAACATGTGTAATTGTTGAATAAACCAATAACAGATATGGAATATTTTTTTATATTCAAAATATACTTTCTTTTAAATTTTGGCCAAATGTGACAAAAATAATAATAAAAGTTTGAGGTCGGCAATTTGGCCTAAAACAAATCCAGGTTGGTTGGTTTACTGTAAACACTCATATTTCTATCTTTTGGAATCTTGGCACCATAAGTAGAATGAATCGGTGAATGTCTTGTCACTCAATGCACAGCACATGTAGCATGGATGCTGGTCAAACAGCCCATTTGCTCCTATGTTCTTCATATCTCTCTCCATGTCACCAAAATGAGGGGTACATTCTATTTGTGCACATAGTCCATTACGTAAGGTCAGCAACAATGAAAACTGTTGTCATTATGCCTCTTGTATCGACACCATTTTCTTTCCTTCTGATCAGGCTCAGAGTGACCTGGAAAGTAAGATGGATGCCATGTTGGCAAAACTTGCTCACCTTCACGAGATGAGCGACAGAGCACAGCAATCACAAGCTGAGCAGCAGCAGCAACAGAAGCAGCAGGAAGTCACTGCAGTGTCACAGCTCAGTGACAAGGCCGGTGAACTGCAGAGTCAACTTGATGAGGCAATCAACAAGAGGCTGCAGCAGTTAGAGAAGATGCAAGAAAGGCAGATGGAATGGCAGGTAGAGTCTGAATGATTTAAGTTATCTTACAGGTCAAAACAGTTTGTGCATCTGTGTCCCATAGTCGTGAGGACAAGGCCCAGTGGAATATGGAACACACACTACAAGTACAAATGGGACAATACATTTTGTTCAAGCTAACGTGATGCAACACTTACATGCTGCGGTCACGTTTCATCTTTTGTCCTATTATTCGCACATACATGTATTACAAAAGCTTGATATGGATATGCAATATGGGATAATACCACACCGATCAAATAATCAGGATTGGGGATTCAGGTTTGCTTGAAGATTAGGATTCTGAAATCTTTCACCTAGGGTATCGTTACAACCACAAAATAAACACTTTTAGACCATTTCTCTCATTTGCCATACAAAATATGCATGTGTTCAGTCCAATTTTAAAATCTAAGTGCATTTAAGTCAATGATAAAATTGAATTAAACTCGGCATGTATCAGTTTAAACTTCATTGTGCTGCTTCATGTTTTTGTGTCTAATTTCATTCTCTGCTCTCAGTTTACTTAACACTAGAGGTGTTACCAAAATATGCTTGATTATGTTTCAAGTCCTCACACCAAATATTGCACTAATCCAACTTGCAGCAGAAGTGACACTGGCCAAACAAAATATATTTTAGTCTTAGACAGGCATACTTTATGTATTTTAAATATCTATTGACTTGATATACTAGAAGCATTCCAAAGAGACTGCAACAGTTGATCATTTGATGTTGTCGCTCCTACCTGTTTTTAACGGTTCTTAACTTTTTCGTTTACTCTTCATGACCTTAATTCAAATGTTCGGATTACTTTGGTCTAGTGGGACTCTGTAATGCCACTCTGAAATGGGTGTTAGAACCTGGGCCCAATTTCACGGCGCTGCTTAACAGTTAGCAGAAAAGTTGTGTTTAGCATAGCAGAAATATTTGCTAACCTTAAGCTCTATATCACGGCGTGGACGTGCTAACAGTCACGCGTGCATGGAGATTTCTATTGTTACGTCACTACGTTAAAGCCAGAGTCCATCATTTGCAGCTATCCAAAAAGTAACTGGCGTAATTATTGTTGAAAAACATACTTGGTTGAAAGATAGTGAGGGGACTAAACTCTCTGTGAAATTATTCTTTCTGGCAAGCTGTCATTTTGAAGAAATCAACGAAAGAAGGCCTTTCCAACGGTGCTTCTTAAGAAGCACCGTTGGAAATTTCCGTTAGTAGTTCGTTTTTTTATTCGGTGAAGCGTGCGCAAGGGTTGACACGACGCACGCGCGCACGCGCAGTTGCTATAATTCGTCGGATTGGTGCGCGACATCGCGTAACTGCAATCGGCTCAGTGAGAACGTGTCTCGGATGCTGAATTCAGGCCCAATTCAAAACATGATTCAGCAACTTTTGATTTGAATCGAGATCCTAGAATGTTGTTTTTCTCGGAATATACAGCTGAAGCTGAGCTGAAACTTCATCAGGTTAATTGTTCAGCACCCTTCTTTAGATTTTGATCACTTTTGTTGCTTCAAGCGAACAAAATGCACAACTTACAAATGATGGACTATACCTTTAAGCAAATTTTTCCCCCGAGGTTAGCGTGCCTTTTGCTGTGCTTATGCTTACGGTCTCCGTGAAATAGACGAAGACTTTGTTAGCATAAAATCGTGTGCTTAGCAGCGCCGTGAAATTGGGCCCTGCATCCTTGCTAAACATTTATGGATGTATACATGTATGCATGCCCAAGGTTTGTGAGAGCATATCCCAGCTGGATCCCAACTGTGTGTAACTGAAGCAGATATAACTACAAGACCAGCGAATCATCTTAAGATCTGAGAAATTATGATTTAAGAAATGATTTTATAAAGTATTAGTTATGTGGGTTGACCTAATTAAAAATGTGTTTGGAGTTTAACTGGTCAAAGTGATGTTAAACCTAGACATTGACACAATTGTATAACTTACACTGTACTGCTGTTGAACTTGAGGAAATTTCACTAGCTTGCTTGGTCAGGACTCAAACCCACAACCTCCTGCTAACTGCTGCAGATGTCTTAGTCACCCAACCACCAAGCTTTCTTGGATCAGTGAGATAAGAGTTAGGTGAAAAAATAAATAAACAAATAAATTAACTCCAAATGTGTCATTTCAAACAAACCCCGGGCCATCACATGCCGTTAATTAAAAGGGCAGACAGTAAATGTTGGTGTTTCTTTCTCATTTTGATTTCTACTTTTTTTTCAAGGAGAAACTTGTTATGGCAAATCAGCATCCAGCACAGAGACTGGAGAAACATCCATCACTGACCCAGCTTCACTCACTGCTAAATGGTGTCAGAAGTGGGATTTCTGATCAACCAATTCCTGAGCGGGAATCAAGTGGTAGGTCCCAAATGCCTGCAGAAAAACCTTTACGGCAACCACCTGGACCTGAAGAACAGAGGAATTACAATCCAAAATCCCATTCAGCTTTTTCACAACACGCAGTTCAGCCACAGGATATGAAGCCTACAAGAGATTGCACTGCCCCAAGAGTACTAGTAAACCCACGCCAATCCGACAAAGTTAAAGCACAAAAGCAGAATCGGTACACGCCAGCAGTGACGTTGCATAGATACCCACCTCAAAATGCTTCACCAGCTAAACGAAGAAAAGAAATGGTCTCTAGCGACAATGATCTTGAAATGGGATCAGAGAAACAGGCAAAGCAGCCGTCGCCACTAGACACACCAGCCCCTAGACGGCATGCTCCGCGACCTTTGACACAGATCCCACCGCCCAAAATGACACATGCTGGTAAGTAATTTGTTTTCAGTAAATGCAATCAGAGAAAAGGCTTTCTACTTGATCATTGTCTAAGATGTGCAACATTTCAAATGTTTTTAAACAAAAATACTCTAGCTTTTCTTTACAGATCTTATTGTTTTTGTTGGTTTTCAAACTTTCCATTGTAATACAAAAACAATGCCTTATGTTATTTCTGAAACTGAAGGTCGAGGTTTGCTGGAGGAGATTCTCACAAGTCACGATGAAGAAGAGAGAAAGAGAGTCACAAGAGGGCACCAGACACACTCACCACAAGTCACAGCTGTCACCAGGTAAGTCCTTGTCAAACTAAGTTATGTTTGCTGTCAGAGGTACATCATTTTCTGACGTTTCATTCTGTTGAAGATGCAACAGTCAAAATGATTAGTGGTTTGAATTGACTACTTCTTTGAGAAGTAAGTATTAAGTTTGAGAGGAGTCGTGCCCAGCTACCTTTTTAATGCAACTTAAGTGATTTGATTCCAGGAACTTTTGAATTCAAGTTTTTAATTTCATGTTTTAAGTACACATGTACAAGTTTGGATTCATCTATTCAACTACTGAGCCTGAGTACTTGCGTCGGATGGAATTCTGAATAATAAGTACATGTACTCCAATCCTGCAATGTAGTAGAAGGCAGCAAAGACGACAATGCATTGTTTACACTTATTTATATGCTGAACAACATTAAGTTACAGTCATATCCAAACATTTAAGGTCATGTCCAAGTTAACTGGTTACAGCTTGCAGTTGGACATGCGCCTAGTATATGGATGCAGCTGCAGCCACATGTTTTACTGCCTGCCAAAGCCAAGTAATTTGGAAATGGCCAAACGCTGCACTCCGATGTAATGTTTGGCACGACATCGTCACAGGCATTTTAAACTGCCACATATTTTTAGGTCACATGACCGCTGACAAGCTCAGGGCTGATACAGTGTGTACAGCTGAAGTGCCGACAATGATTATGTCAAGTAAACATGTCTGACACAAGGATGATATATCACCATCATAAATACGCCAAACTATTTATAACATTTCAGAAATGCCTCCCTGCACAGTTTACACTTACACCTGCATTATGTCAAGGTGATCAGGGTTCTTGCCCCCCCCCCCCCCCCACCCACAACTTTTTATATGCTACCTCCTGCAAAGGAAATAATACCAACTAGATCTAGGTCAAATTCTAGGCAGATTGAGCCAGGAAACTGATAAATCTTACCGTAGATAGCTTCCTGTCTGTGCCTGCTCCCTTCGGGAATGCCGCAGTGAACTCACACCAGCCTGCTTACAAGTATACACGATCAACTTCGTTGGCTCATTTCAGGTGTTACAGGAATGATCAGGTTTCTTCGCTTGTGATGATTACGTATTATTTTCATAATGATAGTTTGCCAGCTGTGACAACCAGTTGTTTATTTTAGGTAAATGTACAGCTGAAATCCAGGGATGCAGAATAGGGATATACTTCAACTTTCACATCGATATAACAACGGCACTCGTTATTATTGGAAAATGTAAGGCAAAGCATGCAGGCCTATTGTCAGCATTTGAAAATTGCTTCTTCATAATGCCTTGATTAGAAAAACAGGGAGTTGCTCAAGATGTAGGTTTTTTGTGCTTAACAGACATTTTAAAAACAAAATGATGTGTCACAAATAGTAAGCAGGGTGTTTCAAAGGTACAAGGCACCCTGGCTAAACCATGCGAGGATGAATGGCGATATTCAAATTCAAAATTGAAAACCTGTGTCAAAAGTTGGTTTACTGATGGACTATAGTTCACATTGACGTGTTTGTCAGTGGCTGGATGGTTAAGCAGCCAATTGATATTTCATTATTTTACTGCACAGCGTTGAATTTTTGGTTGGGATTCTTTGTAATCCTAGCAATAATGCCAAAAGGTAGCAATACACGTATGTATATAGTGTCCATTACAATTCCCTTTAAGTATGAACTAGGATGAATGACATCGTATTGGAACAAGGAAAGGCGTTTGAACTTGTAACGAGGCAGCTAGACACAGCTGTCAGCAGGTAATTCTGTTAACTGGGGGTTTTTTTTTGGGGGGGGGGGGGTTGGTGAGCCGGCGTGCCGGTGTTTTTTTTTATTTATTAATTCTCTCACTCATAAAGTAAAGGGGAAACACCTTTCCTCTGTTTTCCAGGATGGGTTAAAAGGTCATCAGAAATGCCCAAGAGACACATTGGGAAGTTGTCCAATTTGCGACAGAGGATTGCCTGAAATTTCATTTTAGTTATACCAGTGAGTCTGATATTCAGCCTCTTGTGGTTTTACTCAAGCCGGATATAGCATCCACGTTAATAAAAGCCTCATTTTTCGTCATGTCATTTTTGCATCTCAATCTTGTACAGAACTGTTTTTACTGAAACATAGTTCATTTTCAAATTTATCACCAAAAAAAGTCAACTTTTTTTCAGCAAGTAGGAGAACGGTTCTGTCCTCTACTCCGGATTACGCAAACCTTTGTCACGGAGCTCTGCTTGACAGGGTGAATTAATCACCATGGCAACAGAGCTAACATGGACCGCTTTTAGTTTTGATTTGTTCTTCCTCGAGGCATGAATCATGGGGCTATAAAATCAAAATAATATGCAACGGAAAACAACAAACCGTGTGAAGTGGAAATTGCTGTACATGTTCGCCTTGACTAGTGAGTCTTGGTTATATTAGGGTTCATCCAAAATATAGTGAATCAATTCATTGCTTTCCATAATTTATAAAAGATGTCATTTTTTTTCTTCAAATGATCAACTCCATAGTCATCAGTATGATAGATTCTTTTTAAGCTCGTGCATTTCTGACAATGAAACCCCAACTCTTTCTGAAACAAGACAAGGCATGCCAATTTAAGACGGTCCCAGAACACACACTACATGTATTCTAATCTTCGATTCAGAATGGCTATTTTAATTCGAAGTCTTCTCATTCATTGGGATACACATTGGGCTGGATTTAATGGCCCATTCATTGTATTACAGGGTGATCCTGTTTCAGAGTTCAAACCTTTGTGCCAACGTGAGACTTTTAGCAAGTCTACTTCACAGTTAATGTTAGGTTAATAGAGAGGAGTCAGGACTATATGCTGCCTCCTCTTGGACCAGCAAAAAATCACCTGAAACAGGTTGAAGAACTTGATCAAGTAGCCTAAGGCACTAAGAAATGTGTATTTTTTTTTAGAAAAAGAACCCATGAAGATTTTCTTTAGGGAAAAAAAAACGTTGAGGTAGATATTGATGATAGCCCAATCTCACATGGGGACTTGCCATCCCAGTCACAGAGGTCAAACGATGTGGAAAGTACCACTGCCCCGGCGTTATTTCCCCTTTATAATGAGATGATGGATGGGATCGCGCATAAATGCTATCTTACAAATGTTGAAGATTGATGGTGATGGAATGGGACCCACATGTGACATTACCACATAAGATGAATCACCCGCCGCTTCTAAAGAGCACCTAATTGGAAAGGAAAATTATTGACATGTACATGTATATGTGTCGGGTTCTACGTGTACATGTACATGGATGGTTAGGGTGGCTGACATTTTATTCTCACTGCGTTCCCAAGTTGTAATTTTACAGAAGCAATGTTGGGATGATGGACTCATCCATTAGATTTGAAAAAAAAGTGATTTATGGCACGTAGTTTAGAATTTGTGAAAAACGCATCGTCAGAAAATGTCGGGTTTTAGTTGAAATGTGTTCGGGCTGGACGAAATTTGCAAATATTTTCTTGGGCATGCGTTTAAAAGAATGTCCAAATGTACCAGATGATATTTTAGATTGTTTTATTTTTAATTTATTTATTTTATTTATTATTATCTTTGAGCAGATACGGTCAGATCAGTCCCTCTTTTTTAATGTTATGCTTCAATTAAGATTAAATCGAAACACAAGCCATATTTGCAAAATTTAATGCCGTCGGTAAGAGCAGAGCAGTATACCGCACAAGAGGTGACAGTTCCTACAAGCCTGTGTATCGACGCCATCCAGGTATAAGGGATATTTTCCTATCTCTTGTCAGTCAAAGATGCTATGAATTAATGCATGGGCAGACCTCCGGGGCTCTTCTTATATCGACCTGAGTGGTTCATCTTCAGCTCGGGTCGGACGCACTCTTGGGACAAGCTTTAAAGGAGGTGGATGTTGCCACTCATTTGCCGTTCCAGTCCGAAAAGTTGCTATTTTTATTTGGAAATTTGGATTCGTTTTCTTCTCAAGCGAATCTGATTTTCGTTGCCACAGGATTTTTCAGCAGTTTTCGTGTAATTGTAACTAGGCTTTGCATCAGTAGGTCCTAAATGCTTGCGATGGATGCAAAACATACGCATACAGTTGGGTTTTTTTATTTGAAAAAGAACGATATAGGCCTGCCCGATTCGTTTGTGTCATGTAGTGAATGTCGTTCTTTATAAAAAAAATAAAATAAAATTTAAATAAATAAAAACTATATATGCAGTGCTACAGTGCAGCTCTTGTAGTACGGGAGGAATACCGATGAGTCTGTCAAACCTGCGCCATTAAATATATAAAGTAGGTCTACCTGGCTGACAGCTTTCATTTCATAAATGAAATGCGTCAAAGCCTATTTCCGTAGAATGTCCCTTGAGTTATCATGCATGTGTAACGTTTCCTCCTCTGTTGCTGTGTAAACAAATAGACACGCACCGGCTTTCCTTCCTCTTCCAGGAAAAAAATACATGCATTGAAAATTACCTGACCGAACGAGGGAACTCTTTATACTGTTGAACGCATCTTTCTTTTTTCGTTGCTATTTACGGTAGACAGCGTTGGTTTGTACCTACATCGCGTCTTCCCGTGATGTGTATCTTGCCAACTTACTATAGTTTGAAATGTTCCTGTTTCATATATTATTTTAGTTCATGTTCTTGTCAGATAGATGCCTTAGGACATGCACGGGTCTGTCTTTAAAGATGGATACATGTATCTTTCGCCATTATGCATATAGACGTAGGTATTCCGCTTGTAGCCGTCGATGTTGACCTTTATGTTTATTTCATCGATTGTTCAGGACGGGCAATGATGGAGACATAAGTATTGGACTGTTGCCGATGGCCTTGTCATTCACGTCCGTTGATGTTGAAATGGTCACCATAAATATCACACCGGCTCCCTTGGGGCATCGAGTGTCGGCCGCCTCGCTACAAACTTCTCTTCGCTAGTCCCGCTCTCACAAAATGAGCACGCATTCGTGAGACACTATACTGAGTCTATAACTCTAGCTTGGCCTCAATCCATCTTTTGCTTAAAGTTGAGTCTGAGGACATGCGGCGCGCCTCTATACGCGCCATCAGCCTTTCATGTCGTCGGGATTTTTTTTTTATTTCCCTTGCTCTTATTTTTTTGTCTTTCGTGCAGGAACTATATTCTCAGCACGTACGATTACCCCTCGCCCTTCTCGGCACAAACAACTTGAGCGGGCTGCTTGGCCGCGGTGTAACCGGACTTAATGGAGTCTCGGTGAGCCTAGCCTGCGGACACCTTGAGCTTAGCGCCTGTTGTCCGGGCAATCCCATCCTCATATGAAATTTCTATAGCTGCAGGGCCGACCATGGTGAACATTACCCTTCGGTGATGAGGGTTCTCGGGATCTTTACCTATCAATAGGTGTACGTTCATTCATCCTGCTTGCCTCCGCGCGCGCAGCGCTGGCACAGGGCAATTGCCTGGATTCTCTAACAGATGTTCGACGCGCCAACGCTATATGCTCGCCAAGGGATCCGAAGTCAATTAGACTCCGTCAACCTCGTGTAGACTACCTGCGGGCTGGTATTATGCAGACTGTAAAAAAAAGAGTACCGATTGTCCGATCGAAGACCTGGGGATATACCAGGGTACTTCCGTGACGAGAAGCGTAGATTAGCATACCGAATCGCCTCTCGCGGCAGTGTTCAGCAGTATGCATGTAAAGTGTGCACTGCCGTCGTGCAAAATTTAGAGTGAAATGAAACATACTTAAGTTAACTGTTTTCTCTCGTGGAGCTTGTGCAAACCCTTGCCCAGGTGATACAAAATTTACTTAAATTGTTCAAAGCGATAGCAAAATATCAAGAATAACCCTAATTTTGTCACCCAAACGAAATTCTATTTGTTTTCCATTTCTTATAGTAGTCTATTTTGGGGTTTTTACGAGCATATCAATGAACATGGAGCTCATCCTTTTTGGAGACCCCATTTCATGCCGTAGGCCTACGCCATTTCTTAACAGCAGCACGTTCTTCATTTGATAACGGAGCATCGTGTATTCGTTGAGCCTATACCCAGTATATGATACGAAATTTCAATTTCGCCGTTCCTCATATTTCTCTGGTTTTTAATAAGGCTTGACGTTTGCCTGACAAAGCAGTCCAAGCGGGGATCGTGTGTCATTTACAGCGATGCATTTCGAAATGTTGTTCGACAAGTGTAAAGGCGAGTATGTGGAAATTGAAGATTGGAAACATGATCAAGTTAATGTTCATCAGCGTAAATAACCTTTGTGGAGTTTAGTATCATGAAGCGAAATATTAAAGCTTTAAAATTAAATAACAAAAAAAAAAAATGAAACATGTATAAACAAGGACAGTTTCGTGAAGTTTGTGTTGGGCGTATAGCCGGTCACCTTGCAGTCAAAATTATTATTTTCTTATTCATAGTGTGTACAATATGCACAACACATGTCCGTTTGTAAATTGAACAAGTGAAGTATTGTAAATCCTAACGTTATTCTTTACATCTTCTTCAAATTGTCGTGCCTGTGAAAAGGTTGTCTTATACAAATGTATTTTGTTTTAACATGAATGATGGTTTTCAATACAATACACATCTACCAAAAATGCCAACACTCTGAATGTATGGAGTGTTATATACATAGGCCTAGTTGCATTTGTCACAAACTCGTTCAAAATGAGCAAAATTGGGAGAGTAACTACGGACAACTTAATATTACACTGACACAGTGTGGCTTGGCGCTTGGCGGAAAACATGTTTCTAGTTTTCGCTTGAATTCGTCAGAAAATCTTGATATTGATTCTTTTACCTGATTGATTCTTTAAGTTCCGCTTCGCCACCTCGTTATATGGCGCATCTCTTGATACACATCGTGCCGGGGCAATGGCACGATGATCATCTCAGGGGTGTAACCTGCCCTGTATTCATGGTGTCTGCTGCGAGATGTCCAAACAACCTCACAATCCTCGGCCAACCAATGTAAATTGAATTTCCAATTTCGGCTGTCCTCATTTTTTTTTCCAGGAGTGGCCTGGCCGCCGGGGGATCTGCTGTCTAGGACCCGGCCAGGCAGCTATCTAGCCCTCGCCCGCCGGCACCTGCGGCAGACACGACGGCGCGTCTGCTACCAAAAAAAGCCCCACTTCCCCGCTGCCCCACCGGCTTTTATTTTTATTATGACCCGGTCTTTGGTCACGCGCTGAGAAATTCCTCCGGGATGATTCGTCATGTTAGGTATAGCCGGTATCGAAGCAGTGCAGCTTGAATGAATGAAATCTTAGGCTTGTGGAATTATGTATGGATGGGATTTATCAAAGACTGCGCGCGAAGCAGGTTGGATTGGTGATATACATGTACCTCCATGGTAATGCATATGGAACTAATCCTACCGTGCTTGTGGTGTAACAATGCAAAACAGTGTTCTTGTAATGGAAAACCGGAAAATTGAAACGTGACGGATCGTACGTGTTCATGCTCCCCTTCCGTCGCAAATGATCCAAGTTAGGCATGCATGTCATTTTATTGTACAACAGGGTTGTAGCTGAACATGCTGAATGTTAAAGTGGTATATCAATTTCTTCATTTCACCTTCCTCTTATAGTTATACTGTTACATGAAACTGGGGTCTACTTTTCGGAAATCAGCAATACGTATGAAATTCTAAACCCGATTCGGAAAAAAGGAACGATAAATTCTAAGAAAAAAATAATTAAATTAAGTTAATATTAAATTAGCAAGAGGCATATTACAATGACTTTAGCCACACTTTTGATTTCTGAAATCAGAATCGCCCGTCCATCATGCGAACTTGCACTTCAATGATGAGCCCATGCAGACCATTTTCACGACGACACCTTTATCTCCGATCTTGGAACATGAAGCGAAAGGCACTTGTCCAGATTCTCCTTTCAGACATCTCGGCTTCAATTCTGAGAAAACAGTTTTAAGTACATGCAGATGTATGTTGAAAAGCGGACCACGCGTGCATATAGTCCACGGGGATGAGTGGGTGTTCTCCCAGTTCAAGGACGACGTCACGTCACACTGGACCTGTCCGCATCGCTTGGGTGTGCCGTGTTTTCGAGGACAGAGCCTGGGGCGTGACTCACTCCCAAGCCTCTGGTGTTGTCATCAGCCAAAATCCATCCTGTTCTTGGTGATTCCTTGCGGATGACGCCACGGGTATTTACTTCTGTCAATCTGGAGAGGGAAATACAATTAAATCATTAAACCAGTGGAGACGATTTGTCATTTTTATCATTTACGGAGATCATTTTCCAGAGGTCAGTTTCCGGAAAGATAAGGTTATTGCAATAATGGTCGAAGCGAAATTAATTTGCACCAGGCTTTTTCAATAATAATAATTTGGTAATAGTATAAGTTTAGACCTCATTATGGATAAGTCTCCGAAAAGAGACAGAATTTTCAATATGTAAAATGAGACTTGCTTAAATGAAATGTACATATACAACCCTTAAGGAGGATTTGCAACGGTTGAAAAAAAAACAGGCCTACGTAAGCCAAATATTTGTTTGCATATCTTGGACAGCACTTTCAAGGAGCACATTAATTCAGTTCATTCCCTCTTGTCGGTACACATATACGAGTAATATCTATAATCACTCGCCATTTGAAGAAATACATAGCCTTATATCTTGCATGTTCATACCACGCAGTTTGTGTCTCGCGTATGGAAAATCATAATCTTCACAGTCGAGACGAGACAGTTCTTCCCTGAGACAAACATGCTTGATCCATGGAAATCCAGGAATGAGCCAAGAATTTATTAGCCCACCCACGCCGTCCTTGCATGAAATAAGCCAGTTATATTTCTCAGAATTATGATCACATTTCGCACTGATTCCGTCCTTGTTGTCTGCATACATCAAGCCACCCGCCTGGACCCTATGTGTGGCTGGGCTCGTAGGATGTTGGGAAACGCCTATTGACCTTATGCCTACATTGGAACATGTTATACGGCAGACGCACTGGCTGACATAATTTTATACATTGGACTCGGGCCAGAAGCCAGGTCGGCGAGTCCGGTCACGGTAGATTGATGTAGGCCTAGTTGTGGCACGCAGCACTGTTTCCTGAATACTGGTTTTTTTTTAAATCAGAAAAGGTCGTTTATATACACAAAATACAATTATTATTGCATTCCAGTTTGATATTTAAAGAGCCCACAAAATATGGCGAGGATTAATGTCGAAATGACGGATGATTGACGCTAATATTCTTCGAAAATCTGCTCGCATCCAGTGGAAGTGATGTACTAATTTACTAGGTGCCAGCCCGCCTGCATAATAATTTCTCACCCACGGGCTTGGTACTTGTTGAGTGTTGACACTTCGAATTATGGATAGACCGTGCGCGTGTTATTGGGATTCGTTTTTTTTTTTTTTTTTTTGCCTGGCACTTTGGCTTACATGGCTTGGACATAGCTCGACATGCGTGAACCTGCCCAACCGTATATCGTTGATACTAGTCCGTCCACCATTTATATACGATGATATCACACCAAAAGTAGAATAATATAACAACGGTCAACCACGCAAAGGCCAGTTCATCCTTGCTCTATCTGGGTTCTTTTTGTCGCGAATGAAAAACGACTTTGGCGTCACAAGTTTTCGCTACGAAATTCAACGGCGTTGAAAGGTGTCAAACTTGAGCGATTTCGCAACGCGAACGGTTGACTTGACGTCATGTGACGAATTCGCATTCGTGCTCGCTTTCGTGCCTGTGTGAACCAGTCTGTGTCACATACACGTATATGTGAATTGGACAGTACATGTTCTGTAAATATTACCATAAACATCTTTTGATAAGTCATTTCTTTCATCTTTCATCTTTTGATAGGCCTAAGTCGTTTAAAAAGATTCGGTAATTCGGTAAACCCTCCGGGCAGGCAAAACATGGAGTTGTTTTAAAGTAGTTTTTATGCAGAGTTTCTAGTTGGTCCTTTTTCAGCTGTGAGATTTCGTTGCTTAAATTTGCATGTTGAAAAGAACAGTTCCGTTTTACGATGGGTGGAGTTTTACAAGCAACGACGGGTGTCATGGGGCATGCCCGACACACCCAATAAAACCCACCAGACCCTGGCACCAGTCTCCTAATTTCCCAAATCCCGTGAATCCCCGTCACTAATAGAGTCCTCTCCCATCCATAAAGACGTCTTATCGAAAGATAACTAGACTTAAGCCCTTTCTTCAGGGAGGGAGTAAGTCAGGAACGGGGAAATTGGTAATTAGGCATCGCATGTCTTGATGAAGCTTGTCCTTAACTTGGCAATCTCTCTTGTCGGTCTCATTCTTTTGCTAAGCCCTTTAGGCCCATACCCCGGATCTCCCCGTCGCACATGCCGTTAAAATATTAAAAGAAATACGTTATAAATGATGTTAATACTCATTTGGATTAAGTTTGAGCTGCTGCTGAGGTCGATGCCCCCTTTTGAAAGCCTGGTACAGAAGTCGATAGCCTTCAAAATACATGTAGCATGATAACCAAAGGACAGATGAAACCGATTCATGTCTTTTAAATCAAGACTATACTGGTTCCTGGGCAGAACGTATTTGCAGAGGTCGTTATGATTGCACCGTACTCTTACTTTTTTCTAAAAGAGACTGTGTGTCGTCTGCTTATATCAAAATTGTCAAAATCTCCGGAGCAATATAAGGTTGAACAAACAACTGATTCTATGTTTTGAAGAAATTATGTGTCCAAAAAAACATGCAACATCGGCGGACCGTTTCTGTTCGTCGGGTGGGCGCCAGTACGTACGTTAAGTTTCTTCACCTGATGATCAGGGAGGGGCGCAGGATCCATGGTTTTCAAACGTTGTAGTGGCAAATGTTCCTCCCCTCCGCTTGGATTCAGATTGACTCGTACCGATATCGCATTATAAATCGACCACAGACACATGTCACCTTAGGGAAATTAAATAACATCCGTCTCGAGGATGGACCCAGCAGTGGTTAACCGTAATGTTTAGATTTCTTTCGAAACTGAAACTTGTTCATTGGAAAGGGTGGATTTCTTCATTGCTCTGCGGGTTTTTTTTTTATATCAGTCCTGTTGGTCATGGTTTGATAGTAAGGCCAGTCTCATATATAATCTCCGCACCAAACACATTCGATCCACCACGCCAGAAATTCAAATCCTTTGAGAGATTCATTGCAAATATTATCTGGAAAAAAAGTCGTGCCAACCGATTCAATCAAAGAACAAAGGCGTCCTCTTTGCAAGGTTTTGGGGAAAAGAGGGGAAATTCCCTTGGCTGTGACGGACTTGGTCAACAACCCCGATGATACCATTTTGCACGTTATTATCACTATAGGCTCGTGTTAATTTTGTTGTGCATTTTGAAGACGTGGACGAAACTCCGTTGTATGTTATGCATGTATACCTCAGTGATGATATAACCGCCATTGATTTTCTGCAAGGTGTTAAACTCCCCTTCAATGATATTTTTTCCGTATTATGTTAAAACTTGGGAATCAATTGGGGTTTGACTTTGAGCTTTTTTTTTTTACTTTTAGACATTGTTTAATGTCGAAATACACACTTGTAGATAACCTAAGTATTAAAACCCCTCTTTATTAAATTATAATATAATGGAACAGTCTGGTTTCGAAAGTCACAGTGGTTTGTTTTTGTTTCCCCGTTTCTTCCGTTCCACTGAACTTTTGACATTGCGTGTTCGGTATGCCGAGCAGTTGTTATTTTAATTCTGCGTAGGCCCATGCAGTGGTTAGTACCGTCTGAGGTCATATTATACGATTCCTGTGAATTTATATTGGTGGTTTTGTTACAGTCATGCAATCGTGTACTGTATGGAAGAAACCATTTCGTATTGCTCAGTGGTGGTTTCCTTCTTGAAAACCAAGAACTTGGTTGCTGACGCTCTTTCCTTGAAGTTTGCTTCCGTGGTGACGTTGGGATCAGAGGTTACTTCAAAAACGTCGATGGGATAATTTTTGGTTCCATCATATATCTTTGTGCTATGCCCGAATTATTATTATTTTTTTTATTTAATCCCGCATTTAAAGCAAACGAAAGTACATTTATTGCATTAATAGGACAGCCAATATTGTTTTGTTTATGTGTCACGCAGTATTGTGAAATATAACCACAGTTTGATTTAGTGTCGTCTTGCTTCCTTGATAGTCAGATCACCTCTCCACTTTCGTTTTGTTCGCCGACCGCCCCAAGTTCGCATGTCCTGAAAGGTCATCCAGTTTTAATACCCCCACGGATGTTTCCAAGAAAAGTATACAACTTAACATCTCTTGACTTTAAAACTGTATCGAATGACTCACAACCCTTAATTCCCCACAAACCAGGTTTTTATTTTAAGTCTTGGTATTTCGCATCTTTGTGCCACCCGTAGTCATTTATGAAGTCAAAAGTAGGCGGCTGTAGTAGAGGCGAATATTTAGCTCATCATGTCCGACTGTTCATTATGTTCATCACGATCATCAGCACCACAAACGTCCAATTTTGATGAGTATCAGAACCATGCTCGGCTAGCACGATCAACGAAGCGTGCATCGTACCGACTATGAAATTTACCAATTTTTTTTACATATTCGATATTGAAGTTTGATCAAATTTTTGATCAAATCGTTCTCAACTTCCTCGATCAAAGTTCTTCACAATGATTAATAATATTCCTTCCCCGATTAAACTGTATTTCGTGTCAAAGTTCCCACGTCTTTAAAATGAAAATGTTCTTAAAAAAATTAATGCATGTAAACAGTATATCGGCCCCTTTTCCCGGTGGTTGACGCTGTATTGTTTTGCAGCGAGTCCCTTGCCTTCAATGTTTTCTAAACCACCAACACAGCTGTATTTAGACTTCGCTCTTGCCGTTGGTTATATGTGCTAGGATCGGATTCCCAGACTGCCGTCATCAAAGCAAAAACTGCCGGCTGGCCCCGGGTGATGGATGGCTGTGCCCGGTTTTTATTACCGCTCAAAACGTGCCGTAGCCAGCGCACCGGAGGGTCTGAAAAATTTTGTTTGTGCCGAGTGACTCACTTCTGCGAAATATGGGACCCAGCCTAGCCCCGTGTACGCTGAATGAGTTGGATTTTTTTTTGTCCCCACCCTCGCATACATATTACTCCGAGTCGGCGGGGTTTATGGCCCTGCACGAGGCCATACCGCCGCGACTTGACGGTGCAGTCGTGGTGAAATTGCCCACGCGTGAGCGGATTTAATAATAGCAGGCAGAGAGCTGCAAGTTTCGTGTTTCCTCTTCTTCCTAATGACTCAGCCTTAGCTCTTTTTTCTTTCTTTCCCGGGGCACCGCGCGTCTATCGTTGCACATTCCTGTCGCCTACGTCATCACTATGTCTGTAATGCCATGCGTGGCATGTGATACCGCCACACAGGGAGGGCATTGCGCATGTGCAGTGTTTCCGTGTGGCTTGTTTGCCGCGCTGCCATCTGGCCGGGCCGCGAGTAGATCTTCATTGTGTACCGTTATATACATGTACACCTTGCTTCATGTATGTACTCAGTTCATGCAGTTAGGGCATACAGATAGTACCCGCACTGCCCGCCTTGGAAAAGGTGCCTGTTGAACTAAGAAACATGTGAACACATTTTATGTTCCCATGTATAATAATATTTCAGCCGTTTACACCAGATTCATCTGACAGACGTTGTCGACACAGTGACACATTTATAGAATCAAACTCTGTTGTGTTGTGGCTTGTATGGACATTGTGATTTCCCATAGACATGTCATCATCGTCGTCACACGCACAGCAATCAGTACAGCTCAGAATGCACCGTCAACACTGCTATCTGTGTGACCTGCCTCGTACGCCATGGGCTTTGCTGCACGATTTCTCAGAGCCGGTGTGCCGAGGTTGTGTCAACTATGAAGGGGCGGATAGGATTGAAATGGTCATCGAATCGGCTAGGCAGATGAAACGCGTACATGGATTCCAAGAAAACAAGCCGTTTCAGGTGCAGAAACCGGGCCAAATGCCGCCCCAGTCAGCCAGCGTTCCACCCCGACCCAGCGGGCTGTTGGAAACGGCTCATGTGGAGCCTTCACCCAGAACCTTACCGGCGTCTCTATCCAGCCACGCAGAGCGTTTCCTGGGTCACGAACACAGCCGACCAAGGAGCATCCACGATTTTTCCACCGTACAGAGACTCGGTAACGGCCCTGGTGGACCGTACCTTATTCCGGATGAGTCCGGAGAGAACAAATCAGGGAGACTGTTGCATCACAGTGCCATCAGTCACCAAACCCCAAGCCTGCTTCACCATCTGAATACACCAACTTCCAGCATGTCGGCGTTACCCCGGCACAGCGTCGCACCGACCGGTCCAACGCCCTCCACCGTTTCCTCAACCGCCTCCCTGAGAGCCAAACGAAGCTCCAGCGATCGAGACCGGGAGGAGAAAGAGGTAGGCTCCTCGGCATTTCCGATCGAGGGTGCAGAGCGCCGAATCACACCAACTTCCGAAGACCCGTATGGACAGCGACCGGGAATTGTACGTCAGACTTTGGCAACTCTTTCGAATTGTACCCCCTTTGAGGTAAGATTCAAGAAAGAACACACTCGGAAGGGCCGTGTGTTTTCCTTTGATGCCACCTACAAACCGGGCATGGATTACGAACTAAAACTTTTCATCGAATATCCGAGTGGATCGAACAAGGTTTACCACAGTGCCTCGGGGGTGGCCAAGCAGATGTACTCGGATTGTCTAAAAGACTTGGGCAAGGGACTTTCCTCTGGATTCAAATATCTGGAATACGAAAAGAAACACGGTTCTAACGATTGGCGGGCATTGGGCGATCTACTGCCTGAACCTGTCAGATTTTTCAAAGAAAATGTCAATGTGGATATGTTGCCTCAGCCGTACATTGACGCTAGTTGCCCTGTGCTGCCAACCACCACAAGCCATATGTTGGCATCACTGCCCCAAAAAACGAAGAAGCGCAAATCGTCCCCTGAGCCCGACCCCGAAAATGCTTCTGGGAAGTTGACTGATGAACAGGTGCAGCAGCAGAGACAGCAATGGATGCAGAACCAGACAGAGGCGTTGAAGCACACCATGGCCTCGACGGGGTTCAGTGCGGGAGGCTCCAGGCCACCCAGCTCCGGTGGGTCTCCTTTGAGTAATCCCACATCCAGCACGCCGCCGGAGACAGGAAGTTCGACCCAAGGAGGTCCGTCACCCATGGCCGCACTTATGTCTGTCACCGACAATCTAGGCACCCTCAGGTCCTCCTCGCCAAGGAAGGGTGACGATGCGACGCCGAATCTGGTGAATAACACCACCAATGGAGCCTCTTCGGACGGCAAGACGCAGCGGAGCCCCCACTCCCCGACCACTGCCCATCGGCGCGCACTATACCGTAGCCGAGAGCTCGCCCAGGCCCAGGGGCATCCCATGGAGACCAGCATCAGCTCCAACACGAGTCACCTCCCGGACTCCTCCATTCCAAACCTCGTCAACAACATTCTCAAGTGCACCATCTGTCATGAGCGCTTGGAAGACACGCACTTCGTTCAGTGTCCCTCGGTCGGGAACCATAAGTTCTGCTTTCCGTGTTCCAGAGACAGTATCAAGAAGCAGGGGGCTGGCGCTGAGGTGTACTGTCCAAGCGGCCAGAAATGCCCGCTGGTGGGAACCAACACTCCTTGGGCCTTCATGCAAGGAGAGATCGCTACCATACTAGGAGATGAGGTTAAGGTGAAGAAAGAACGAGACACATAAATGTCACTGCTAAAGTCATCACCTGACGACAAATTATTTACGCCACCTGTATTTTATCTGTAAAATAAAAAGAAGAAAGTGTATTCTATGAAGAGATGAGAGTTGAAATACTGTGGGTTATTCGGCAAAACTAGCAGCAGGACTAAAATATAGCCACGGTTGCCAGACAAATAACATTCAGCTGGGTGATATATTTTGGTTATGTAAAAAAAAATGTGGTTTATCAATGTATAGTCAACGCTGACAAGTGAAACGAGCTGTTTTATGTTCAGTTAAGATGTATTTTTGTAAAGTAGTTGTTGCGTTACGTTACTACTCGTAGCATCAATAATGAACATCGTCGAATGATCCCTAAATACCATTCAAACCCCTGTTCACCAATGGTTTCCGTCACTACTTTTAGGGGTGCATGTACAATGAAAGTGAAACACAAGTTTTCCTTATTTTATGGAGTTACTTGCGTCATTATTCCGTGTTTTATACATGTTCATTATCAAGTGCTGATAGAGTAGACTCGAGATTTAAAACCAGCAACCTTTTGCCCCACGTAATTTGATTTCATTTCATATTCAAGTAGAATAACATTCATGGATAATGGAAGTGAGTTGTTAAAAAAAACTAACTGTTTACCTGAATTGTAATTGTAAAGTGTGTCATTGCTGTACTTAATTGATTATCAACATGGATGAGTGACACTAGTTATAGTTCACGTGAATTCGCATAGTGGTACCATCAACATGCATAATCAGTCCGAATTGACATGGGGTTATCAATACATCAATGATCCGCAAGTTATTACAGATGCGAGTCCGCATAATCGATTGTGAGAGAGCCACCGAATCCTTTAATTGGCATCGTTTATCCTGATAGTTTCTGTAAACATGTTGCATTTGTAATATTACACCTGTCAAGACTTTTCATGACAAATCAAAATATTGTTTGATAGTTACAGTAAGCTGTATATCTTGTACTGAAGCTGTGTTATGAAGAAATTCTGCCGCGTTTTTCGAACATAAAGGTTACAGCAGACCAGTTAATTGCATATTTGAACTGTGAGTATATCTCAGAATACCAAACCAAAGTCAGAACAAATGCTTTCACTTTGCTTTCAAATTCCAGTTATAGCAAAATATATAGCCATCAAAAGTATAACATTTAAATTCATGGAATTAATATTCAATAATCCGCTAAGCACATATTTGACTCCTCTGCGGTTGAAATTACAATGTATGTTGCTTTGTGTATTACGCCCTGGTCAAAATGTGTTATGCATTTTCATTTGAAGTACAAATGTATATATAGCATAAATATAGTCAATCAGGAATTGGTGTGTTCTGTGAGAAAAACCGTCTCGTTATTTCCGCTTTTTTAGTGTTCGCGTAGGTGTCTTGATGCATAATAAATTGACCGTGAGTGAAGGCGTAGCTCATAAGTTGTTTTCGGGGAAGGATTTTTCTTTATGCGTAGCCTACAAAGCGAACCCCGATGGTAGGTACGGGTCAGAAGAAAAAGAAGACTAGCTTATTTTACTTTAGGAAAAAAACAGCTGTGGAGCGACATACACCAAAGGGGCTTGCTGACCGATATCCAAACTAATCGTTTGTCACAATAAATGATATGCGTGGTCAGATAGGGGGAAAAAGACACGTAACTGATTTGACAGAATTGGCTTCGATGAAGTGTACTTGTGTACACACTGTTATTGTGGGATGCAAAAGTGCAATTCGGGGTATTTGACTTGCCTGATTGGTTTGGTTTGGTTTGCCATGAATATACAGTAACACATGATTGGAACTGAAAGCGATTCCTTTCAGGTCATACAAAAGTGTACACGGTGAGTCCGATCCAAAAATATCCTAGGCAGAGATAATGGCGTGCGAGCAGGCCAGGACTTCCACGAGTTGTTGACAAGTCGACGGAAGTGACGCCTCCGCCCGCCCTGGCAGCACATGTCTGAGTTCATTCGGAATAGATCACAATAGAATAGATTATATGTAGTTGGTAGGCCCCTGTGACGTCAGATCAGAGACGATAGGCCCTGTGTTGTTGATGAGTCATGATCCCGTTGGTACACGTCACGCCTTGTTGACAGACTCGCGTGTTTTCCGCTGTATTGTCAACTTAATCAGCTGTTAGTTTTACAGTGAACTGAAATATCTGTTTGCTCCAATTAAAAAGAACCATAAATCATACTTCAAGGAAACTGATCTTGATCTTGCATTTTCGCGATTTTTTTCTGCCAAACTTTACCAGCGATGCGGTTGGTGTTTGATCATTCTTTCGTAATAAGGGTACGTGTATTTTGTTCAAGAAGATGAAAACTTTTCTTAAAACTGCTTCATTTCTCGCTTACGGTACTGACTTTAAAATGACGCTTGAACGTCAAAATGGTGAGCTGTTCCTATCAATGACGTATTTGCGGTATCACGCAGATTGCATGAGTTACCTCGAGGTATAACTCGTGAACAATGAGGTCGGAATAAAGGTCAAGCAGATGAACATAGCGAACTTAATCCAAAGGATGTGATACCGTCGCTCTAAAAATGTAATCCACAATTTTGCTATTTTTTAATGTAAAACTTTCCAATATTTCCTTAGCATTCAGAACAAATTTCATGAAAATCAAAGTGGTCAAACAATTTTTTCTTAATTTATAGTCCAAAAATAATACATGTACAGGCATCTTCTTTTCCACCTAAAGCCAGGATCTAGGAAAGGGACTTGAAATGCAATGACTTGAAATGCTCCGATCAAGCACCTCGCTAACTTCAATGTTAGCAACCCTTCTTATTTATCACCCAGCACACAGTTTCTAAATATGTTTTTTTTTCCGGTTAAAATCCACCATTCTCTATCCGTTGTCAAATGTCAACAAACTACACATTTTATGGGCAGCCCTCTGCCTCAAATGGAGACGAGTGGGATATAATGTAGAAGGTGGCAATTTATTAGTGCGGTTTGTTTGAAACAAGGGAAATATAAAATAAAAATAAAAACAAGAGAGGGCTTTCAGTATTAATGCATTTTGTCTGGTGTTATGTTTCATTGGTTTCCCCTCCTGTTATTTCCTAAATCTAGTTATTATATATAACATGCGCTAAATAACCGTTTCTCGGACGTATTTATTATCTTCAACAAACAACCCTCTGACAAGACCTGTCGAAGTTACCGTTTCGCCTTTTTACGTATACCGGTAAGTTGATCTCAATCATTCTTTGTAAAGATCGTCCATAATTTATAGAGGTTTATAGAATCATTAGCTTTTTGTGCGTTTTTTTCCGTTGGAAGCAACAAAATTGCCCAAAATATTAAGAAGGGTGCGTTACAACCATGCAACTTTTTGAAGATTCAGCTCAGTGGATACTATACATTTTGAGAAAACGTATGCACAGTGTTGGGGTCTCGTATTCCGTTGCTAACCCACGTACAAAGCTGTGCTCGCGGAACACTTAAACCACCTTCAATAATTGTTTTATTCCGAATGATACCAATTTAGTCAGAACAATTTTACTGGTATTTGGTTCCAGTCCTATCTTCACTTTGAGCAAGGAGTTTCTCCTTAATTCAGTTGGAACGTTCCGGGTAATTGCAAATGTGGCACATTAAAGGTAATTGGCACCAACGAAAAACAAATCGATTCAAGGAACACCAATACAATAAATATGAAGCCGGTTATTAGGAAAAAAACCTGTAGAAAATTCATCTGAGTAGATATACCTTTTGAGAAAACTGTGAAAATGCATCTTCATTTTTTTTCTCGGAGCAAACCATATATTTCTGTTGAAAACGCGATGGTTTTGTCCTAATTCATGACCGCCAGATATGACGGGAACTCTTTTTTTCCCCGACAATAACAGGATGCATGAGAATATTATTGACTTACAACCAAGTAGGATATTACATGATATTTTGAGTTTCGTTTTTGAAGATGGTAGGCCTACATCCTAACTGATGCTAAGTTTTTAATTGATTACAAAATCTACGCGCGCATCAAGTTAAAACACGCGCGAAAAGCGCAAGCCAGCGTGCCACCTCGGAAATGTGTAATTATCATGGTCGCCGGATTTGTCTATTCATCAACCTGTTGATTCAAGCACCTTTTCCCGCCGAAAATCCCGGGCCGTTGGATGGTCCTGTTTTCGGAGACGCTTGATTCCTCTACTGAAATGTGGGCACCTGGGTTCTCTACTTGACAACTCGTGTTAACAGACTATTATTGCGGCTGGAAAAAAAGTGGAACAAGTGGAACAAGTTTTTTTCTTTTTTTCTGCTGCAAAGGAAACGTTTGTCTGGTGTCATGGCGAGATGAAACCATCAAAGTGCACTTGAAACGTCAAGATCATGCAAAGTTGGTCACATGTACAAATGTACAGTATTATAATTTTAGTATGATGCCCGAGGCAGACCTTTGGGCATGCGCATGTAGCACGTGATCGATCTAGGTAGCTAGATGGCGCACACTCAAATGCTCCAACCTATGATAAAACACTGGGCTATTGAACAATTAAAAATATGGACACCAGTCTGTCAGGCTTTTATAATAAGCTTACCCACCAATCATTTCCATAAATACTAGACACTGTTATAATGCAGAGTGTTGGGGTACATTGGTAAAACAGATTTCTTACATTATATTTTAATGACACACTTTCAATTCAAATAAACACATTTTCATTCTCAAACATTAGTATAGAGCAGTAATGGTAACTAAACTATAGACAATGGAAACGTGCTGGGTGGGGTTGGAAGAATGGCCAATTATTGTTAATAATTGTATCCCTTGAGTTGAAGTTTGTTTTTGTCTGTAGCAAATATTGTGGATTTGTGGAGGCAGTTGTTTGTTGCATGGCTCTCAGAGTCTTGGCTGCATTGTTCATGCATTTCTTCACATGCTCACTTTAATTGGACAGGTGCCATACAATGACATTTATTGTCTGGTGAGTGGGTGTCCTGCAGTCAGGTGAGAATAATTAGACAGGTTTGTATTATTACATGTCATTCTTCAAACTGACTGCATACTTTAGTCAGATATTGATCAAGTCATCACTTTTACTTAACAGTTGTTGCTAAGGATGATGACAGATTTGGAGGGGAAAAAAACTTGCGTGCACTTGAATTGCATATTAAGGAAATTGTCAGAAAAATACATAATTGTGCATGTTTACATTTGAAATTGGGTGGCATAAAATGTTTTCCATTTCTTCAGTCAACACATGAGTTTTGCAACACTTACGCTTAGGTCCATTGGTTTTTGTTTGATTTGTTTATGTTAAATTTTTTTTTTGTTCTTTTGATAATAGACTGTGCCCATGCTCATGTGTAGGAAGGAATTCCCAAAGAAAATCAGGTTCTATGTGTTTCACATGAACTTAAAGATAAATGTATACATACATTTTACACATTTGTATGAATGGAAATTAAAGATTGTTTGGAGGTTACGCGCCTTGAGCGTCTTTTTTTAGGCAGATTATTGCGCAATATAAATATACATTATTATTATTATTATTATTATTAATGAACTGTTTGAGATAAATGACCTTTTATTGGATTTTTCCAGTGGATTTTAAATATTAATTTGTGTTAGTTTTTGTGGTTGTTTTATATGTTGTTTTCCTCTCATTCTTTCCGTCTGTTTATTTGTATAGTAGTCAAACTCAAAGTGATACTATTTGACTTGGATTCCTGGAGACAAAAATCAGTGGGGAATTTGTCCGAGTAATGTTGAGTAATGTTAGATGTTGGTTAAGATAGGTCATAAGGTCCCTTACAAATTTAATTGAAGACTCGAAGCTTTCGTCATGTTCGCAATACATGAGCCGTCTACAGGATCTAAGCTAAATGTATTATTAGTCTCGTCTGGTTAGTATGAGTCAGGGGGGAAGGGGGATAGTTAGGAGGACCCAGGGTCTGGCACGCCCTTGAATGTTCTCTAGTTTGACATTTAGAAAATAACGCCCCATCCAGTCATTAACATGCTGGACTAGTGAAAAGTTTGATCTTATACTTTGAAGCATCACTTGTCCAGTATATACATATACAATCTTCACTTGAATGTAAAAGTTTTTTAAAGAGATAAACACATCTCATTTTCTGTTGAAAGAGAAATTACAGATATATAGGAATGTATGAGTGGATTGATCAGTTTTATATTCTCTCATGAGATGTGTTTGATAATGCAAAAACCTTGAACTCAAATTTGATTTAGCGTGGCCTCCAAGGGTGGTGATTTATCAGAGAGCAAAAATGTGATATATGTGGTCATCGTATCAACAAGGGTCCTGGGGAAGCAGGGGGAGAGAGAGGGAAAGAAAAAAAAGGTTGTGCATGATTGAGAGGCCAGAGTTTTAGTCAGCCCCAGCAGCTTCCTGTTGGCTGTGTGACAAGGAAGACATTGGTTTCCTGTGTGGCTGGTACACTCACAGTCATAACACGCAGCCCTGCCTCATCCTTGGTGCTTTCTTTTTTTAAATGGCACAGGCTTGCTAGGTAGTAAAATACCTTGAGCCATGGAGCCTACGTTCATGAAACTTGGAAGTAGTGTGGATCCGGAGGGGGTGAAATTGGAGGAAGAGCAAGGAGGCAATATGCAACAAGAAATGTTTGGTTACTCAGAAGTCTGAACTTATTTTTGTTCAAAAACTGCCATATGTTATTTTGTATAGAGCATGAAACTTGGCCAATGTGCAATGCAATGCAACGTTTAGACACGTACATGTTTGGCTCTGTCGCCACTTTACTTTCATTTCCTAATGCTTGTACTAGTTATCAAATTTGTTCAAATGATACACGCATCACATTAAGTAATTTTCATTGCTGCATGGTTCAAACATTTTAGGTCCAAGTCCATGAAATTTTATTTCTTGCTATACCAACATTTACTCACAGAATGTCATGAAAGGTCTCAAATATTTTGTTTATTTATAGAGATGAGAGTAGGCCTATACGAAATTTGTTGATAACATCAAAACGATAATATATCAAATTAATGTATGGTACACAGATGTTTTACTTCCAGTTTGAGAGCACTGGCCAGTTCAATAGTTCAACTCATCAGATCTAACGACAACTCTGTTTCCATTACTTCTAATCTACAAATACATAATAATTATATTAAGCTTTGAAACAAGAATTGCTGTTTCCAGTGCTGGTTAGGCTCAAAGTACCTGATCCTGCTAACCATGACTAGACCACATGGACTTTTATTGTAGAGCTTATTCATCAATACTTGTCATCAAGAACAATATGACTCTTGCCTACTGGTGTGAACAATAAGGTTGACAAATGGATGCAAGAACCCTTAAGGTCAGTCCCAGCCCTCCAGATGACATTTTAATTTCATTGCCCTGCTATTTTTGAAACCCAAGCTTGGTAGGGAAACTCTCCAAATGTCATAAATACCTATAAATAAACAACTTCGGGGAGTCCTATCATCCTTTTCGTTGGTGTTAAATCATTTCAGTTTTGTTGAATAAATCTTTCAGTTTATAGGTCAGGCTTTATTTAGTCTAAGGAACTGGCTGGAATTTGATACAGTTAAGGTCAGGACTTTTTGCAAGTGTAAAAAAAATGAGCTTGTGGTTTGATAGTCTAGTGTTCAGATGTGGCAGTGCTTTGAACAAACAAAAAATAGAAAGTAAAAATTCCACACATTTAACTGTCCCATGAGATTATGTTCTACTGTCAGTGCATGTATATCAGTGAAGGTGATCCTTGGTCCTTTATTTGAAGGCCACATGTGAAACAGAATTTCTCCAGGATGTACATTTTCAACATACTAACATTTATATTATTCTATTATCACATTCCGCTGACTTTCGCTCTTTTTTTTTTCATTGGTCCATTAGTTCTCTCTAGGTAATGCGCAAATACCTCTGTCAAGTGAAAATTATCTTATATTTTGCGCTAGTAATTTCTGGATAAAAAAGCAACTCAGTGAAATTCCCTCTAACCCGGGCACAGACTTCCTTTCCAAATCACTGTTCCCCTTCCATGTCGGATGTTCCCCAGACTATCTTGTTGTCTGACCAGCAGATATTCTGTGAATGCTGCATAACTTATGCATCATCCTCATAACAGTTGTCAGGAAATGTTGGATCACCATCTGTGCCCTGGAATTACTGCTGTGTGATCAAAATAGATCTAAAGAGCAGTGCCTGTTTTATCGGCAGTGATGGTTGGCTGCACCATGACAAAATTATGTTCCCCTGATCTTTGGGGTTGAAAATGTGATGGTGTGATTAGGGGCAATCTCAGTTTGAGGTATAAAGGTTTAAAAACATGCATTCTCAATGTTTCAACCAATATTTTGTTTCACTTTAGCTTGTCGATGGTGAATGATCTATGTTCCGACACCCCTATGTTCCGACAACCTGCACATGCTAGTAAGATTGTGTTACTCCTAGTTAGGATAAGGATTAGGGTTAGGGGTGTCAGAACATAAAGTTGTCAGAACATATGTGTGTAAGTTACCCTTGTCGATTATAACATGTTAGCGTGACCATGTTAGCTTGTCCATTATAAATAAAGTATTTTCAATTTAAGGGAAATAACGCAAAATGTTGATTATTTATGTGTCAGTGTGTACCCTTTTTTTGATTGTCCAGATGTTAGCACAACTATGGTTACAAAATAGATTGATAAAAAAAAAATAATAATAATAAAAACACAATAATGAATAGCCAGTTTCATTTTAAAACATGACTGACTGAAAAGTAATGCAAACACGTCATATTTATTATTAAACTCATGGGGTAATTGGTTTCAGTGATATCTTCCAAAGATGTCTGGAGATACTGATTACAGACCAATTAGTACCATGGCTTGTTTGAACAAAGTTTGTGCCCATGTCACACATAACAGCATTGGATAGTAATGTGCTACAGACAGTTTGGGGGGAAAAATCATATCAGACCTTTGTTGTCTCTGAAACATGAGGCAGATACTTGTGCATTGAAATTCCTATTTCACAACCAGGTGAGGATGTATCGAAACATGTTCTTCCTAGTATACTTTCATGACCCATCAACCTGTAATGCTTGAATGTGCCATGAATGGTAGTTTTATTCTAGTTTAGTTAAGTTTTTGACCTTGTTAAAGTACAGTGGGTTAAAGGGAATATACAACATTTGCAAACATCGAAAAATAAAACTACCAAGTTTTTGCGAAATACCTTAATAGGATGTTGGTAAATGACAGTCTAAAGCATCCTGTAAAATTATGGCACCTGGTATACTGTCATTTTCAAGAAAAGTGGTATTTTTGTATCAATTTCCAACGCTGATCGGCCGATCAGCGTTGGAAACAACTGGCTTTTTTTTCAAATACTGGCCCCAATTGACCATTGCACTTGTTTGCAATCGATTACAAACCTATGAACGGGTACGAGCCAGCTAGACCGGTTCCCTGACCTTACAATTCCCCAATGTATGTAAACTGCTCTGTTTCTTCTTATATGGAGTCAGGGGACCAGACTACAGGAAAATGATCGTTTTTCTTGGTTTTTATAGCATTTTCGAACCCAAAACCTCCAAAAAGTCAGTGTAACTATATTTGCTTTATATTTCCAACCCCCCAATTCCATCCATTTCTGAAAATTACAGCAAAAGCAAATGATGTATATTCCCTTTAAGAACTTAAGAAACAGTATATGAATGTTACCCTGCAGTAACATGGCTGTTGCAGGGAGATTGCAGTGTTGTTTCTAAAAGTAGAAAACTTGGATCTTTAAACTGCAATCATGATAATCATGCCTTGTGGCTGATGAGGTGCCCTCTAGATCTGAGTGTGTGGTTACTCTAAACATAGCAACCCCATTATTGATGGTAATTTTAAAAGGGCTAGTAAAATGAGGCCTAGTGTATAGCGTGCCAGTCTGTAGTTGTGTCTGCAAACAACAAGACCTTGTCTAGCGGCGGCGTTGTCCTTCCCCTCACAATATCAGCCTCAACTGACACCTGGGGCATCAGTGTTCACCCCCCCCCCCCCCCCTTTCACCATCACCACCTGAAGGCCCTTGGTGAACCATCCATTCAGTCACTTCACCACTTCGGGAAAAAAAATGCCCAGGAGCCAGACTGGCCTGCACAACAGATGCAGGAAGCGTGTACATTTTGTATAAAGTCGCTGGAGAATACACTAGCACGCACACCCCTTATACTAAGTTATAGTCGACCCTCAGGGTTACCTGGGATGTGTTTGTCCGTGAGTGAGGCAGACAAAAGCGTGGGGCCCCCATGATTCCCCGGTATTCCATTCAACTGATGACAGGTGGCACCATGCTTGTTGAACAACTGTGTCTGTCTTCCTGGATTACAACTAACAGTGCTCCCTCCAAGAATAAAAAATAACTGCTTCCTTGACGCTATGTTGTTGCAATTGACTAACCTTTCTCTTTTATTCTTCATATCATACTTCACATACCATTTCCCCCCCCCCCCATTTTCCTGTTCACCAGTTTGCTCAACTTTAATGCACAAACACCCTTCAGTCCTAATCTTTTCAGGGCTATAAGTTATGAAAATTATTGCTGATGCAATAATTTTAAGTGTTTGGGGGAAAGGGATATTTTGTTATCTAAAATTCACCATTTAAATTGCCACATGCTAATAATTTATTCAGGATTTTCCATACATTTTGTTTGATAAAAGCGACCATTCAGTTACAATGTATGTGAACTGTAGTCGATGGAATTTTTTAATGTAATATTTCAGTTTTATGCTAAGAAACACTGTTAATTGTTGGTTATTTTCTCTGATAATAAATAAAAAGCAGGTCATGCAAAGTTTGAGTTTGTGTGAACTTAATCTCTGGTTTCTATTTCCTGTTTGAGCCATACAACATTGTAGCTAGTAGCTACCAGTTTTATTGATTTCGTGGAAGGTCTCCTGTGGTTTGCACGTTTTCCCATGAGGGGAAAGTCCCATTTTATTTCCCTCATGATGCAGCCAGCCTTAAGCCTCGGTATTGTTGTCAAAGGTCAGTTGCCTTATTTATAACTTTCTGATCCCGACTGATTTTCTGTAGTAAAAAAAATAATGAGTAACATATAGAAAGCTACATTCTAAATAAAACAAAATATGCCTGATTGCAGTCCCTGGGTACTATTTACATGTAAATTGTCTTGTTGGTCCCTAGTTGTTTTTTAGTCCAACATTGCATCATTTTTGTCATGGAATATGAAATGCAATGACATGAAGTTAAAGCATGATAATGAAAAGATGTTGCATAGCAACCATGGCCATATCTATCCCATCAAGTTGACAGTTCAGGAAACCCCTAAGGAAACATTTGATGTGTTTATAGAAACAAAAATTAGTGAATGGATTTGATCTTTGCGAAGGGAGGAAAGTATGATAATGCAGGCAATTTTGATGATTAAATAGACTTAGGAAATCCACTGACAAGAAGTTTGTATTTTGCCATTTGCCAGACAGGTTTGTTGTGATGCGTGATGCTTCAGTGTTTCCCTGAGGAATACAACAGTGAAATTGAATGAAATACATGCCGTTCAGTTTGGAGAATTACTTGTACGTTTTTTGACATGACAAAAACAGATTTATCTAAAAGGTTTATTTTGTGATTCTTTTGAGTATGACACAAATAATGTATTTTAATTCGTAACAATTAGTCAGCTACATGTATCAATAATGGAAATATTTTGGGGGTGTATTTTGAATGTATTCATAAAACAAAAAGCAATTGAAGAAAAAATTGTGTATCGTAAGCATCAGAAATCAAAAACAAACCCCAATGCTTGTGCTGTAGAGCATATTCCCTCTCTGATAGACCGTTTAAAAAACATGAGCATTTTGTTGATAACTGGCGGAGAGAATTTGAGAGCTATTTGACATGAGATTGTCCCTTTAGGCCATGGAAGCTTTCCACAATGGCACTCTGAACTGTAACTAGAGTTCTACAAGTGCATTGTACAAAGCAGCAAATGTTGCCTGTGCTATCTTTTAGTGGTATGCAGTTCTTTTTCAGTGCACATTTTTATTTTGTTTTAGGAATCATATCCACTAATAAACATTTGAAATTATCAGTAGCAGTTGTCGTTTATATTTCCTGTCTTTGTTTGGAAATAATTTGTGCCAAATGCATAAATTGCCCAAACTTTTCACACGACTCTTTGTTATGTTGGGGCAAGCAGGCAATTTTGAGTGGCGATAGCTCCTTGGCTAGTCTAGTGCACAGGGTACATCAACCTGTAACTCAATCGAGAGCGAGTGGGTCCAGTTACTGACAGATTACGCCACCAAATAGCCAGGTCTTTGCCATTCAATTCAAAGCCCCATATCCCTTTACCTTCATCAGCTTTCAGGCATGGTTTTCGGAGTGGGGAAATGTTGCTGTAATACAAAACCAGCAATTTGTGTTGCCTGTATTGATTTGCCCTGCAGGTAGTGCCGGGTTTTCAGGGAAGGGAAGATAATTTTAGATTTGCACAGAAACGCAGCGGAGACGAGGCACCAAAGAGAATTTCAGAACCTGTAAAGAATCCGGACTGAGTAACAAACAGGCTGCAATCTGAATAGTGCAGTTAAACTAGTGTATCCTAATACCCAACAAATAAGATTTTCCCTTTTAATTCTGTTTGATTTACATCATGTAATGCTTATCACCCTTCCTCTAACGGATTAACCTTTCCATCAGTCTTATGAACACAATCGGCATAAGTGTATCCATTCTCAAACCCCAGCTCATTGTGTCCTGTCAAGGTTCTGCATGTCTCCATCTGTACCTCAATTGTCACTAGGTAAGATTCCGTGCCAAGATCAGGTCAACACCCAAATCTTTTTTTAGACCCTGTAATGCAACATTGGACTGGCCGGCCTCGTCGGGTCGGTTCACAGGGGATTCCTGTCAGCCCAAACCATCCAGGGATCTTTTCTCACACATCTGTGATGACTCCACCCCCTGCATGCCATAGCTGGTGCCGGTTGCAATTTTGCACAGGTTGACATTGAGGACGGGGACCAGGGACCAGGTGTAGTTGGCCTTTGAAATGAGATGTCTTGATAACAGGAAGCAGAGTGCCTACGGCAAACCCGTTCCTAGCTCTGATTCATCCAGCCAGTCTTCCTCTTGTAGCCAGCAACTGGGGAACATGGACTGTGTGTAGGTTGCAAATGACAGAGCGTATTAGATGAGGCTACTAATTGGACAGCTCCATTTTAAAGCTGCTAGACAGCAGCGCGTTTCTGTCTTTTTTTATGAAGCTTTCACCACCTAAGTAATGGATCATGGATAGGGGAGAATAAAGTGCATGTTTGGAGGAAAGTGGGGTTTCAGGTATTGATGCTTGATTGTGGAAGTTGAAACATATGACGTTGGAGGAAGAGAACCTTTTTCCCTTGTTCAACATAATATTTTCTGTGGCTTTATCAATAATATTAGTTTTAGTTTAACTTGTAATCTTATTAACTACATCTAACATCTCATTAAGTAAGGAGTTAAGCTATAATGCTATTTATGCCATTGCCTGAAAACTTGAAAAGTTCTCTTCTGACATGTTCATGCATGGCTGTACAGATGTATTAACTATCTGGGCCCAGAAGTATGAATTTTGTGAACAACAAAAACTCCTTTATTAATATATATAAACAAATTCTTTGGTAAAGATTGTACAGTTACACAGTAACAAAGTCAAAAACTGGTGTCCTTACTATGAACATTGTACAATGTAGGCTCTTTGCGATACATTATTTATAACTCCAGCCTCCAGCTTCAGGGAATTTCATGTATTGTTTCCACTTCTTTGTGGTTGGCAAGCAGGATAATTAAAGGCTTGACATGACTGAAGAGGAAGACAAAGCACAATTGAGCCCCCTCTCACCAGCTGTGTTCTCGTGGCTGTTTGTGTAATGTGGGATGACGTTTAGAGTGCACTTGATGCGAAACGTGTCATGAGTATAAGGGTTTGTGACCATTGCCTGACCGGTAATAGAATGATATATTTGTATATTTTGGATGAGGATTTGCCATATTTGTTTGTAATTGTCATCAAACATATCTTGGCTGGCTTAGGTGCCATCATGCAGCCAGTCAGAAAAACCAAAGGTAAACCCTCATTATTGCGTATTCTTCCATGATTCAGAGGTCAGTGTTCGAGTGTAGATCTATGTGTGTTATTTGATTGCATGCGGATTGATCATGCATTTCCCGCACCATCTGTCTTCTCCCCTTCAACCTGCTTCCAACAATCACTGTGAGCTCAGCTTGATGGGAACATATACTCAATTGTGATGATACCCTGCTTGCCCCCCCCCCTTCAGTGTGCACCTGCTGGGGTGCATACATCCCCCTTGTAGCAATTGCTTCCTCTCTCGTGCTTCCAGCTTGGTAGCTGTAACTCTGACTGACAGGAAGATAGTATTTAATCGGGGAAGGCGTCATACCCCCATATTTGAACTGGAGACCAAGTGTCGCTTCCGTAGGCCTTATCCAGTGCAGTATCTCAACTCTGAGATCGTGGGGTGGATAACATGGGTATTATCAAATTTAGAACTTGTCTGGCACATTGGCACTTCTTGGAAAAGTTTGCCAGCGTTAAGTACAGTGGCAGAATGGGAAGGTCTATAGTCCCTGTTGTAATTTTGTTAAGTAATCCAAACGCATTATACCCTAATGGACAGTAGAAATAAGAAGGAATTGTACATGTACAGTACACCCCCCAAAAAAAATCAACCATAATCATCCATTTGGAAGGAAACAGAGAATTATGTTGAATGTCAAATAAGATACAACAGAAAGTTATGTTTTATGTGGAATAGAGTTGTTATTGTTGTTATTATTATTATTTAACCCTCCTGCTATCTGAACAGTCATGGACAGTCAAAAAAAAATAATCCTCTTCCCCTGCCACGCCTTTTACACAGGCTAGTCACAGACAGTTGGATCATATTTCAAGCAAGCACTGTGACTAGTCAAATTCAGCCAACAGACAAAAGCAGGCAAGTGGTTGGCACAGTTGGCTTAGCAATCACCTACTGTCAAAGCGTAGCTGTATCATGTTACATAAACAGTCACAGCCAGTCAATCCTGCTTTACGTAGGCTGGGAGCTCTGAACTGTTGAAAACAGTCACTTGATAGATTTTGACTGAAAGGACAACTTGGCACAGAACGTGTGTTTGCATATAGGAGGGTTCATGCATTGTTAGCATTCACATTGTTTATAAAAATCTTGTACCGGTAGATAATTTTTATGGCATGGATGAACCACCTGTTCGTAGTCAAGAATGGAACTGACATAGGCTAAGTACTACTTTAAAGTAAATAAAAAAAATTAAAAAAAATATTTGCACAAGCTGAAGTCATTTTGGAACACTTCCAACTTGGAATGATTTCAAGCCAGGAAATTCATGAGGTGCCTCCTTCTAAATTCTTCTAATTCCCACAAACTTTCCCCTGTCATTCATAATTAACAGAGAAAACTCACATCTCTTTCATCAGAAGGAAACGACTAAAATTATAACTAATAGCTGAAAGTTTGATGGTTAGGGCCTACAAAACAAACTGTTCTGAGAAAGAAATGTTACACCTGGCACTGTCAATCCTATATTTTGAGGCTGATACTTGTCAAAGTTAAGTTTCATGCATAAAACACAACCCATACTGTAATGGCACATGAAGAAAAATGCACCAAGGCTCAAGAACCTTCACTTGTTGGGACATAACATCGTGGAATGCGCCCAACTGGGCTACATTTGTACAATACGCGTTAAAAAAAAAATTGTTGATTGGAAAGAGCTTTTTAAAAGTAGCATCCACACAATCATCCTTTAAGAAACGGGTGTTTGTTTGTTTGTTATTCTATCGAGAACAAATTTTGGGGGTCAAAATTTTGACTCTCAAAAATCGAGCTGTTTGGTGCTAGTCGTGAATCTTGGTGTTGGTGTATGTGTCACACGCACATGGTACATTGAATTGACACAGCTGGAAATACGTATGCATATGCCACAAATGTCCAACGTATCCAATGTAAACAACCGGGTTTGTTCATCTTTTCTCGGGGACGGTAAGACATTAGGTTAGTTTCCTTTCAACCAGACCTTTGTGATAGGTTAAGTAAACTTTCAAAAACAAAACTTTTCAGGGATTTCCGTTTAAATGGAGTTCATGATCAGCTGAAAGGTGTCTCATCGGATCCCACAGGTCAGATTATTAATGATTTTGACCCGAACATACAAAAACACCAGGGAGTGAAAGTAAGACATTTGTAATACAGAACAGTGTTTTTAACTTCAATTTCTAAATGAAGGGCTCAAGATCATAGAAATTTCCCCCAGGAAGCATCTAAATTCGTTAACATTTACATGTAATTCTGCCCCATCTTTTTCCAGGAAGTCATTTTTATGATCATAGGATGGCCCTGTTCAAAGCTGTCTGCAAAATGTTATATAGTATTTGTTTGTCATCTTACATACGTATGATGTTTGTGTATTTCTCTCTGACCACCAATATCCACGTGCATGTAGTTCATTGCATTATTTACTGCTTGGTAGATTTCAGTTCTAAATGAAATTTACTTTTTCATTCACACAGCAGCCTGGCAGCACCTTGGCTACAAATGGCAATTATGATATGTCTAAATATTTGCATAGAAGCAGTGCGGGAGGCCAGACAGTCAGCTAAGCTTCCCTGCTCTCCTATTGGTTTCTAGGCAACCTAGCATGTCCATTCTCAGCAGGGGGTCACTCACAACTTAGGGGGGTCAGGAAACAAAGATTAGGAAAAATTAGGCTGCGCCCCTCGCTAATGCCTTATTTCAAGCAAAGAGCTGGGTCCTAGCTCTGTGATTCAAGCAACCCATATCTTTAGAGCAACAAGGTTGGTGGGAAGGTGGAAACCAAGATGCACCTCCGCCTCCCCACCACTACTACCCACGTCACCTTAAATTATTAGACCTAATTCAAATCTCTGAGTTGAGGCGATCGAGAATTCTGAGATGGTCAAATGATGCTTGGACACATAAAAGGGTAATTGGATAGAGGAAAGCTGGAATTCGTTGCCTGTGTCCTCCCCTTATTATTTTCATTTTCTGCAAGAGGTCAGTCGGGTTTACTGAGCTGGACAAACTCTAATTTAATAGGGTCACGGGGCAACAATGAAGGGAAGAACTTTGATGTGCCCCCTATCCTTTCACCCAGTCACTCCCTTCACTTACTTAGCAACCAGATATTTCCATCCTTACCCTGGGGCAGGGGAGATGTGGTCAAGCAAGCTGTAATTTGATGGGGTCATCAAGGGACAAGAATTTACTTTTGAATGATTCAGAGGACTGTCTTTTCTGAACTACCTGTTGGATCCCTACACACAACAGGTCGAAGAAATGATATTTGAATGATAAGCCTGCTTCTGCCAAAGGACTCAATCGCAGGGTGTTGGGTTGGTGGGAGAAGTTTGATCCTTCCTCAAAAACAGGTGGAATAATAAAGTGGGTGGCAGCTTGGATGTAGAATGTTGTACATGTACATGCAGTTATAAAAGGATGCAACAACATTCATGACTGACCAGTAGTGTTAGAAGAAAAAGCCTTCATATGAAGTGACTGACTGAGAATGGCTTTTTGGACGGTTGCCACATATTGTTGATATCCGGGCAACCCCTGTGATTGATCGGTTGATAATGTGTTTAGAAATGCATTCAGGGGCTAAATCCAGGGAATGATTAAACAGGATGTCTTCTAATCAGCTGGGGCAGGTGTTGGGAGAACAAACCGTCAGAAAGATAATTTAGTTGGCATCAGATATCGGTCCAGATTAACCCAGTAAGAACAAAGAGAAGTCGTGTTATGCGAGCTGCTGTATCCAGAAGCTGCTATATGGATGCATGAGTATTAAATATTAATAGGATTAAGGAGGAAGCGTTGAAGCAATATCTTTGTTTTAATCTACTCATTCCACCCATTGATATTAAAGCATCATGGGTAATCTTTGGTGGACAGGTTTGGAGGCTATACACGAAATGTGAAATAGCTCCTTTCTGCGCACCCTGTACCCTAAACCCACCATGCCACCACAGCATAAACTGCCTAGTTTGATAAATTCTATTGATCTATGAGTAATTTTCTGTTATTCATAGGATATATGTAATTTCTCAGTTTATGATGACCATAGTTCCCCAAAACCTCACTTTAAAGGTGATGCAACAATTGCTTTTGTTGTAATTTTCAGAAATGGATGGATTTGCAAATGGGGTTAGCATTTATTGCAAATTTTGTCTTCATAGATGCTGGAAAAACCAAGAAATCAATGCTGTTCTTGTATTCTGGTTCCCTGCCCCTATACTGCAGACGAAAGCGGAGCAATTTTTAGACGTCAGGGAATTGTCAGGTCATGGAACCAGACTAGCTGGCTTGCACTTGTTCATGGATGTGTAACCAATTGCAAAGAAAATGTAGACTAACTTAATTGATAAATTAAAAGCAGTATTCGAAATACCATGTCGGCTGACCATGGTTGGAAATTGATACAAAAATTATACTTTTCTTGAAAATGACATCACACCAGGTGCCATGATTTCACAGGATGCTTGAGACTAATATTCACTTACAGTCAAGTACGGTATTTCATACTAATTTGGAAGTTGTGTTTTTTAATAAGGGAATAACAGTGTGAGTAGCCGGTCTTCACTGCGTGATAATGACCGGGTGTGGGGGTGACCGCTGTTAATGGACCGAGACGAAGTCGAGGTCCATTAACAGCGGTCACCCCCACACCCGGTCATTATCACGCAGTGAAGACCGGATCCTCACACTGTTATTCCCATTAATAAATACCTTTTTAACGAAATAAACAGTTAAAATGCTCCAATTTTGTGACTTTTTTTCCGGCGATATTTCCAGACTTTTTTGTGTTCATGTTCATGGGCCATATTTTAGCTTAACAGCTATAACGACGTAAACAGAAACTGTTGCCGTAGCGAAACAAATTAAAACAATGTTTTCATATCTTTACCTGATGGAGGAAGCTGAAATCTCGTTTACACATTCCTTGTGTCCGGAATTACAAAGATGCTTGGTTTAGGAAAGGTAAAATGTCGGTGGGTGAAGTGTTCAAAGAAAATAAATCGTAGATCTACGCTTTCGTCGTAAACATCCTCAGTATATACTGCACTGCTGTACGATGTCGTTTCAAAACTTCCTTACGCGCGCGCACGCACGCATCCCTAGCAACTGTGTTGCGTACGCGCGCGTCAGTCTCACGCGATGGGGGTTGAGCGCATGTGCAGTGCTCAATTGTTAAAAGCTACCGCAGGACTGTTACTATATTTTGACCAATCATTGGCTTGCATGGGGCTGAACGGGGCTGGATCAATGCTGGTTCAGGGGCCATTTATTCGCTTGATCTTTGAAGCCGGTCCATTATCACCGTTAATGACCGGCCACGTGATCGAGTCTCGACCAATCAGAAACCATCAACTCTCCAAAGTATTTATTAATGTTGTATATTACATTGTACCTTTAAGTTATTGTAGATTTTCACATAAACACTAACCCCAAACTGCCTTATCTGTTGATAAAACCTGCAAGTCCACTCCATGTGTAATGATCAGCAATGAAAACTCACAGAATATATCAGAATAACTGTGGAACCACCCCTGCACCTGAACAAAGAAACACTATCCATTTGGTTTGCCTTGTGTATGCGCCAAGGGCTGGTAGAACGAGACTAATCAACCACACCGTCCATCTCGCAATGTTTACCCTTTGTCGGATCAGAAACTAAGTAACACAAAAAGCTAGGAGTGTCAGTATGCTAAATGATGATCGTTGACTATTTTTTACACTAATTCAAAGCAGTAATTTAACAAAAGAGGGAAATCAATTTTGTAATTGTTATTGATCCTACATGGATTAATGTAAATGGGATTTGAGGACTTACACATGGTGGATATATCAGGACGTTTTGCACATTCACTTTGCTGCAAGTAAAGAGTAGAAAACTGGCTCAGAAGAGAACCTTTCTCAGAACCACATCTCTCTGTTTTAAGAGACAGTCATCTGTCTCTCTATGACTCAAGCTTGCCCACCACCCCACCCCCACACCCCCTCCTTCCCCCAACCAACCCCCAAACACCTCACCCAGGATTTGAAGATAACATCAATGATCAAGGTCTTTGGGACATCTGATGGGAACCAAAAGGCATTGACTATTTGAAAAGACAGTCCAGTCAGAGGTGGAGGAGGGCAGTTGCTCTGTTTTGTACATGTGTATCTCTTGTGCTTTTAAGATTTAAAAAGAATTTTTTTTCGGAAGGAGTCATGTATTTTATTGTTTGGTTCACATTGTCAATAATTGAAATAAGATTCATTTATCAACTTGAGAATTCTGTCCAGACTTTATGATGATCGATGATTTTTCTGCAGTATGACAAATTTGTAAAAATTCAATATCAATTCGAGCAAGGTGCAAAGTAGCAAAAGCTGTCACTATGATTTGTTGATGTAAATGATTACACCGTGGCCCCTGCTGGAAAGTTTATAAAATGTCTTCACAACCGCACTCGGCCCTGTTATAAATAATAAATGTTGCATTTTTCCCCCTCTGTGTGATACAAGCAAGATTGATTGCTGCAGCAATATTCATTTCAGGCAACTAAGCTATCATGAAAGGACAACATTAGTTAGATAAATGATCCAGAAACGCAGGCCCCCCTCAGTGTTGAAATTGATCTGTCTTTCAGGGAAACCGCCCGGTTGAGGCGTTACCGGGCAACCCCTGATACACCACGGCGAGACTGTCCATTGGAACCGGCCCACAAAGTATGATGAATGGGCTTAATCTCTGGGCCAGTTGGCATGGAGTTGGAATTCCTGTTTACTTTCCATGGGGCACATTGAGGGTATAGCCTAGCAGCGCATGAGGAGGGGTTCTCTTCTTGTCGTTCGTTGTGTGGAGCTGTGCGGTCTGATTGCCCGGTTTCAATCGCTTGCCAGCCGAAATTAGGTCGAGGACATTCCGTATCTGGTTGGCAACAGAGTGACTCGGGGAACCGGCAATCAAGAACGCGCCCTGACAAGTGTAATTGTTGAAAGCAGATTGAAGTGTGCCATGTTGCGGTGGTAAATGACATACTCGCGCGATGGAGCAGCGAAAAATTGCTGCACGTTTCTAAGTGATGTTGGATTTTTCTCTCTCTTTCTTTCTTTTTTGTTGGTCCTGCTTGGCACTGGACAATGAGTAGGGCCGCTTGCCTTAATAGAGCAGGCCATGATAGATTGGTTGCAATCAGCACGGGGAAGCTCCAAGGTTTATTATAACCCCCTCAGCAGACAAAAAGGCCACCAAATTGCAGATTCCTATATTGTACAGCAACTCTGGCATTTCACCCTACAATGAGTGAATGTTCCCCAATATTCTTCTTTTTTTTTAATGTTGGAAGGGTAATGTTATAGATTGCGTATGTATTGTACACTTATGTTGCAGCCACGGTGAATGAGTAGGCTACTTTGGTCTCCATAAAGCATTGGTTTTTAACTTCCAGAAACGTACGCAGTTGTTAGTGGAGAAGCCCCACCTCTCTTTCTTAATTGGAGAACAATATGAAATGTCAAAAGGATAATAAAACACACTACATTGCAGTTGTTGGATAATACAGTCTTTCATGTGTGACCCATTTTCCCAAAACCAGCTTATGTCATGAGCAAAGTCCTTTGTATTTGATATACTGCTGAAATTATAGTACACAAAGGGTTTTTTTTAGGTCAGCCTGAATTACTAAAAACAGAGTGTGATAGCATTACAACATTTTCAAAACTAAAATGATAACATTCAGTCTGGGTTTTGAGCATTTGATCATTTCATTTCAGAGTTGTAATCAATGACAAAGGAATGCCTTTGGCACAGTTCATTTGAACAGTCTGCCACTTTACTTTATAGACTGGATGATAAGTGGTTGACTCGTGATGATTTGATTAACCCCAAAAGTCCCGACTCCTCCAATTTAATTTGATTTTGGGCAATTCAAACACATATGTTAACCAACTGAAAAGTGTAATATTTATCAAATCTTCAGCCAAGCATCATAAACTCAAGCCGATACACCAAGACCTTTTATTTAAGTGTTGTGCTAGTGTGATAGGATATGGATAAGTGTAGTTTTGTTTCCTAAAAAAAACCTGTTTTGGGGCTAAACTTTCAGGTACGTGTAGTCATTTTGTCAGCTTGTTTTCACATATGCAAAGTGCGAGTGGTATTGTGAGTCTTTGTTCTTAAGACAGAGGAAAAGCTTTATATTTGTGCCAACAGATTTTTGTTTACAGAAAACATCATTTCAAACTGATTATTTTCTACTTTGTAATATAATTTCAGACATGTACGTCCAACACCAATAAATGAACGTCCAACATTCATGCCATTTCTGGAAGTCACATTCTAGCAAACACACGTTCAGGGACGGATCCAGGAATTTTTGGGTTTGACCATACTTTTAATGTGGGCGATGTTCAAATCTGGGCATGTAATCACTGTACACTCCTGAGGCCTTTTTCAGCGGAGAAACAATTATACATGCTTTTGTGCAAGGTGGTGACTGTTCCGACACCTTTATGTTCAGACACCCCTATTTTCAGACAACTCGCATAATAAGATTGTGTTACTCTTGGTTAGGGTTAGGGTTAGGAATAAGAATATTTGCAGTTGGAACATAGGGGTGTCGAGCATAGGGGTGTCGGAACATAGGGGTGTGGGAACTTTGAGGTGTAACCGTATAAGGTAACTGGCCTGTGACAAAATCTGAACAATAGTTAGCACAATGCTTTTTCCATTGAAGGGGGGCCTTCATGATAGAATTGATAGCGTATCCAGATATATTGGATGAAAATGCTCATGCTTTGATCAAGGGAGCAGTTTCCTTTGTTCCTTGGTGCATTTGCCAATATCCAACAGATACAAAAAAAGAAAAACTGAGTTCATGGGTTCATAAAGTCAGCATCGATTACGTTCACTAATTCCCTCAAGACCTCAAATGGTGATGTTCCTGTTCCGGGATCAAACCCCCCAAGCCAGAGAGAGAGAGGGGGAGAGAAAGAGGGAGTGGGGAGAAAACTCCCTACCGACAGACAGTAAGCATAGGATGTGATTCATTCGTATGGATGCCTCCAACGTCAGGCCTTATTCCTCCTTCTCGCCGCACTGCTGGGAAATGAGAGCAGACATGCGGCCGTGCAATTTCCACCCTTTTTTGCCAAATGTAGATTGAGGCACAGCACTGCTAAATGGTGACAATCTTCCTTATTTGAAGGGTCAACAAAAATTGTGACTCACTCACAGTGTTCTTCAAGCCAACTCCAAAAGCAGATGAAAAAGGTGTCCTCATACGTGTTTAATGCTCAAAAGATGTTCTTATATGGAAGGGCACAGGATTTCTTTCTTATTGTGTGTGTTATTTTTTTTTTCAAGTCGGACCTATTTGTTAGTTTTCTTTTTGAAGGCCCAAAATACTCTCTACAAAGACTGTAAAAAAATATGATTGCAAACTTTTACTACCAATGTTAATAATGAATGTTTAAACACAAAAGAGGATCGAAACTGATTGGTTGATGTCTTTTTTGCTGGTTGTCATTGTGTACCTTCTTACATGTACCAGTGAAAAGGGGAATGAAAGACCTAGTTGTTGCATTATAAAGACTAAGTGAAACTGCCATAATCATGCATTTGCACCTGTCCTATTGTGTTGTTTTACTTACAGTTTGTGCAAACAATGAAACCAGGCACAATGTGATCTGTCATGATGATGGATACATATGTTTTATCTAGTACACCCATGCTTGTTATCTGGGCTTCCAGCTTCAGATAGTAAATGTATGAATTAGTTTTAATTCTGGACATTTTTTAGATAGTGGAATTTTGAAAGTGAATGTGCGGGTTCTTATGTATATATATTAAATAATTGGCACGTACATGTACAATGCACTGTAGACTGAAGGTACGGTAGCCACAACGTACAGTACCTCTAGTCGAGGGGAGTCATTTTAAAGAAGTGACTCGAGTCGAGTCGAGTCATTAGGTCAAGAAGGTCCTGTCGAGTCAAGTCACAGTGTGAAGTCGAGTCGAGTCGAGTCAAATATTTAGCTCGAGTCAATTTGAGTCTCAAATATTTGAACACTATATAAAGAAAGGAGAGAAAGTCATTTGTATGCACAAACAGTACACAAGAAGTGAAACTGCGATTTGGCTTTGGGTCTAGAGTTTTTTTTTTCTCTGATCACTGACAACATCAAAACCAACATGTTTTGTTTAAACAGATGATATCAAATGGATATGTAAACATTAATAATACTTACTTACATTGAGGTTGGCAAATGAAAAACCACAGTCTGAACTTTGGTTGTGAATGATGCCATCTATTAACTTTCAATACAAAACTGTTTCTGATTATTTAAAAGTGGGCATGTATCCATTTTATTTTTGAAAGGAGGGCATCAATTTAGCCAGCGTTCAAATCCAAGAGATTAATAAGAAATCGCCTTTAAACTTTCAAGCCAATGATGAAACAACGAATTGCAAAAAATGTGTTTAAAGTCCGGTTCCTGGATAGTATTTTGTGCATTCCAGAACCACAAGGTGGGAGTCTGTGGCACATATGTTTGTACACGACAAGCGGCCGCTGTACCAAACTGTATTCGCAAAGTGACGTGTTAATGAAGATAAATTTTGCACCGTAAGTCATTGCAAATATTTGTCGCAAAGTTTTGCTTTTAGTTTTGGGACTTGAGTCTTATTAGCCCTCGCTTGAGTCGAGTCGAGTCTTCTGGTGAGGGACTCGAGTCTGGTCTTCTGGGAGTCGAGTCGAGTCATTTGCTCACAATGACTCGAGTCAAGTCGAGTCATTTACCCATAGGGACTCGAGTCGAGTCGAGTCACCTCACCAAAAATTGTGACTCGAGTCAGACTCGAGTCGAGTCATCGACTCGAGTCACTACAACTCTGGGCTATTGTAGATTGTCAGACCTCTACACTTTACATTTCTGTCTTGAACAGTTGTATTGTTATTTTCTTCTAGAATGATTTGGAAACCAAATTTCTTAAAACCTGATCTGGGGGAGTGTACCATACATGGGCATACGGCAGTGCAGCTCAAAAGACTGAAAATACCCGGGGAGAGCAGATGATGAATAAACATTGTTTTGAAAGGTTGGAGGAAATCCTAGCATAAAAACTCAGGGAAATTGTGAGAGACTTTTGCTGAATCCACACATGTATCTTTGCTCTTGAAAAAAATGGCTTAATTGGGGAAAGTTACCAGGAGGCAAGGAACATAGGGTTAGAATTACATGTACATGTGCATTTGCATGCATGTACAGTGCATGTGTAATCTCGGTGCAAGATGCCCTTAGTGGTGTAGTTCACAATAGACAGTACAGCACAATTGTACCGCGCAGCAGCATTCAGTGCCCATTCACTTGGTCGAAGAACCACGCGCAAATAACGTCTTGGGAATTTCACAAGACATGACTTAATATGCAAAATAGCACCACATTCACATTTCGGGAAACAGAAGAGCTGTTCAGAAAACCATTTGTTAGGCAACGTACCAAACACGTGCAATCTTTGGCACTAGGTACCAACCGGTTGACCGGCCATACCGTTCGGTCGAATCTTGGCAATGTCGAAATTGATAAAGAGCACTGATTATTAACCTTCCAAGGCCCAGTTTCTTTGCTGCCGAATTGACTGCTTCGTCCACGCTAGCTGTCGGCATTTTTTATCCAACGCTTTTACAGGCTCGCTTGGTAAGCATTGATCTCCATTATACAAGCTGCAGTACGTCCAGAAATCAGACATACTTTCCCGAGCAGAAATACAAAATTCCCAAGACGTTCTTTGCGGACTTTGGTGAATCGTTGTACAGTCCAATAACCCGTGCGCCCTGAAACATCGCACCGCTATATAAGGACGTCTTGTAAGACTAGTACATGTATATCACTGTATTGGGAGGACATGGTAAAGTCTACTTTATCCCACCAAGAATGATGGCTGCTCCCTCGGGGATACACAGTCTATTCATCCCTGTCTCTTTCCTCACCCCTTTTGTGGGTGGATCAAATGTCAGAGCCGCCCTGGGGCCACACGTTAACAAATCATAGCCAGTTATGGGAAAAGGTGTCAGTGCATGAGTGATTGCTGTATTCATGGCCTGCATGGAAGCCAGCCTGCAGGACCAGACTGCGCCATACACGTGGGGTGAATAGCCTGAAACTGAGGCAACCAGAGAGGGGTGAAATGCCAGTCAACTCTACGTCACTACCATCCTTTCTACTGTACATGTAACTAACCCCCACACATGGTTCATATTTCTGATATATGGTGACCAGTTTCAGTCATTCTGGGCCAGGTCATTCTGCGAATTTGCATTTGGGTCTGAGGTTTATCAAGAGAGAAGGGTGTAGAATGGCAGAGGCTTTTCGCAGGGTCACTGACCCTCTGAAACCTTTTCCTTCCTGCTTTCCCAACCCAAGACAGGTGGCACATCGCCATAGTAACAAGTCACTTTCAGGCCACTCCTTTTTCATAAACAACCTTCATCTTGAGCTAAGTGTCACAGGAGTTATCTTGACATTAATCACTTTCTTTTCCTTGCTCTATGACAGAGCACAGCATGAAAGATATGATCTGAACAGTTCAACTTCCCAGTGTGTGTGTGTGTTTTGTCTCTTTGTTTAACTTGTAATTCTGCCTATTGGATTTTTCTCATTTGTGAAGAACTGAAGACAATCAGAAAATGCACTCCACATAATTATGTTCCCAAGTCCACTGTAAATGTTAATTGCACCCATCAACAGCTCATAAAATAAATCTCACTCAGTGTAAAACCTTTGAACACTCATTTTCTGGTAGAACACCAAACAACTAAAATGGGGAGACCAAGAAGGGGGGGGGGGGGGTTCTGTGTCATTCGAACCAGTATCCAGAAGACTCACCATTCGTGTTACATTATACAAGCCGTTGACGCTTATAATATATGCCAAACGAATACATATTTACTCTCTGAAAACTGGCACTAATTCTTAACCATGATAGAAAACGTCTGCAGGTCTGGCTCCATAATTTATCTTTCCGCTTCAAAGTTAGAACATTCATGACAAGTCCGACACTTGTGGGGCTTGGTCCCCAAACAAGAACTAAAAGACTGCAAAGAGAGTATTGTGAATTCCCCTGACAGCTTTGCAGAGGAAGTAGCTTGAGTTTTAATGCATTCACAGCGAGAGTAATACGAAACCAGGAACAAGATTAGAGAAATAGGAAGGTGTTGAGGCGGCAGTGACAGACCATGGCCCCAAGCTAGCCGTATCAGTTGCCACTCGATGGAAAGTCCCAGGTACATTGATCAACTGAGCTTGAACTGTGTGACTGCTGCACACTCCCTTGATATTAATCTTCTGTGTCAGATAAAAGTATCTTCTTTCTTCTGTCAGGAAAACTCAAAACAGGGGGAATATAAAAAACAAAAGGATTGCTTTAACATATGACTTTCGAGTTATCTGTCTTGTTGATTCACAGTGATTGCTGTTCTGGATATATGCCCAAAACAGTGAAATGTTATATTCTTTGAAACTTCCCCTCAAACAGGAATCAAGGTTTTTAAATTTGGTAGGGATCTAACATGACACCTGGATGTTTATCCTTGGGTCACACGTGTCATATCCTCTTCCCAATTCCAGAAACTTAACCTGATTGGCATACTGCATGTTCATTGGAGGCGGCTGTTCGCTGCTTGCATATATATGTCTATTAAGCAGGGGCCAGAAAAGTTTATGCCAGGAAATGAAACTGGTTCTCAGATTTTTATGGTTTTTAGTTTGCAGTGATTGATATCAATCCATCTTTTCTTCCTTGTCAAAGATTGTTCTTCCTGTTTCAAAATGAATGGGAAAAAAACCTGCAAATATATGCTCAACATCATGGTTTTAACTTGCAACGTTAATATGAGTTCATTTATCTCTAAGTTTTTTGTTTGTTATGTGCACATCTTGGATTTACACCGTAAATTTTTGGAGAAATTTGCAGAATGTCACAGGCTTTTGTTATTTTGGAAGATATTTTTTGAGATCATACTTTATTGAGCCTCACTTAATTATTTGGATCAGTTTATTCTCTGGCAAGTTGAAAAACATGCAAAAGTTATGAAGTTTTTACGTAGACATTTCATGCCACTCTTTTTTGTCAACTTCAGTGAAAACTTGAGTAGCACTTTTCTTGCAACGAAATGTACACTCGGCATGAATATGGGCAAATTTGTAAGCCAATCTCCTGCCATTGTGGAGCCAAAATTTTTATTCGCTCCTCTTGCCTGTCCTGCCCAGGCAGTCATTTTGATCCGACTACCCGAGCGTGATCTTAGCTGTAAGGCGGCTTACTGGATAAATTAGTCACGTAGGTACCGGGCACTTGGAAAAGCAAGATCATGTTGGCCTGTAGGGGCAACTCTAGCCTGCCAGCCGATCAGAGCTGTGGAGTCATAAATATCCCCATCCCTTGTGATACTCTATACGGCGAGGCCCTGATAGCTGTGTCACGTTACCCGGGGTTTTGTAGTTGCACTGCCAGCTTTTCGGTGTTGACTTACAGAGCTTGTTTCCTTTTCTCAAGCTCCGTCGCCCATCTTGATGCACCTGTGCCATGGTAAGGAATCGCAAAAGTGACTCCATCTTGATTGGGGCCGGGACTGATCGAGACACAAGATCCAGCCTCGGCAAGATGATGAAAACACAAGATTGAGATTTTTTTTTTTCAACTTGCACTTGGTGCGGCTTGGATTTCTAATGTAAAGGCCGATGTCTGCATTTGAAACCAGCCTGGGATATCAGATTGCCCTTTAAGTGTGTGAAAACACTCTGCGTCTCTTGTCCAGATCTTATGGTGCTATTCCAGATTTCCTCAAATGTCTCTCCGTAATTTTTTTTTTCTTGTTTGGGTTGACATTTGTACCATCCATGAATACAGCAGAATCAAAAAGCAATGGATTTGGACACTGGAATAAAAAAAAAAACATTTTCATTATTGTATTCGCAAATGTCTGTATTTAGGCAACATATGGCAGGATAATGATGTATGAAAAAAAATTCTGTAATACATGTGATAAAATGGAAAGGACAGAAGTATTTCTCACACGAGAATCATGCTTAGTGTTTCTAAATAAAACTTTTCATTCAGCTGTGAAATGTCTGTGAAATTTTCTTGATGAGCATATGAAATATCACATACCGGTACATCAAAATAGTGGGAGTTTTATCAAGAGCCAAATGCACAAAATGTGTGAGGTTATTACAATGTATGCCAGTTAGAAATAATAGTAGATTTTAAAATCAACGACATGTCTCAATTGGTCAACTGTCAAAATAATTTTAATTGGGATTGTTAATTAGCTGAAAAAAATCAATGTTCATTTAAACAGGCTACATGTAACTGTTGTATTTATTACTGTTGAATTTTACAGTTGAGGATATTGGCTAATCGCTATATTTCCCCTCCGTATAAAGAACCGGTACATTGTGCATTTGTTGCATCTCATAAATTTACCTTCCTATTTATTGTCCAGCAAGGCAGACAAGAATGCCTACCTACATGCCAAACTGCTACTCCATCTGTTTTTTTTCCCTCTGCCAAGTCCCATGCAACTTCCAGCTTACAATCCAAATTTGAGGTGACAGACACATTGCCATGGCAACCCGGCAGCCCCTGGGATCTCGCTTGTCTGTCACTGCTTCCCTCTGCACATTTCTTTGGGGCGGACTCAATCCCCAGGGTCTTGGGCAGGGTTGATGCCACATTTCCTTGGTCGTTGACCTTTGAGGGGGGTACCAGATATACATGTCTTAAAGGTGGAACACATGACAGTTATGATATGGTCGCACAGACAGTTAAAGCTATAGTCCATCATTTGCAGCTGGCGTAATTATTGTTGAAAAACATACTTGGTTGAAAGACAGTAAGAGGACTAAACTCCCTGTGAAATTTTTCTTTCTGGCAAGCTGTCATTTTCAAGTAATCGACGAAAGAAGGCCTTTCCAACGGTGCTTCTTAAGACGCACCGTAGGAAAATTTAAATTAGTAGTTCGTTTTGTTATTCGGCGAAGCGCGCGCAAGCATTGGCATGACGCACACGCATGCGGTTTGCTATAATTCGTCGGATCAGTGCGCGTGACATCGCGTAGCTGCATTCGGCTCAGCGAGAACGTGTCTCGGACGCTGAATTTAGGCGCAATTCAAAACATGATTCAGCAACTTTTGATTTGAAATTGAGATCTTAGAATGCTGTTTTTCTCAGGATATACAGCTGAAGCTGAGCTGAAACTTTATCAGGTTAGTTGTTCAGTACCCTTCTTTAGATTTTGAGCACTTTTGTTGCTTCAAACGAACAAAATGCACAAATTACAAATGATGGACTATAACTTTAAATCCTGTTATTGTCAAACTGACCTTGTTACGTGTACAAGCACCTGCAGTCGCAAAACTCAGTTAAATTTTATCTCATATTAATCAATAAGTTCAAAACCAATGTTTGTAAAGTACATGGACGTTCTTTATTTTCAGGCTTGCTGCAAGAAACAAAAGGTTGCTCTCCAAAAGTTGTTGGACAAGTGTTTTTAATAAGTAACTTTTAAAGCAGATCTGAATATATTTTGCCAATTGCAAAATTAAAAAAGGAAAATAACAGAAAAGCAAAGCAAGTGCTGAAGAAATTGCTTTTACAAAAGGGTAACAAATACAGAACAATATTTTTATTTCATAGGTTCAATAATATATAATAGAAAATTCCCCTAGCATTGAATACAGTTTTAGTTTATCATTGACTTTTAAAACTGTAGCAATTGCTTCCTTTCTGTATCAGTAATTCAGTGTAGTTTGATACTTACTTGGAATTAAAATAATCTTTAAACAATTTCTTCCATTTTGCGAAAAAAATATCATTAGATTTGAAGGTTCCTGGTTGACCTCGTAAAAATGTCCCTCTTTTGAGTCCCTTTAATAACATCCCCTTGCTTTAACTGTCAACAGAGGGCTCACTTCATAACTACACATGTTAATAGTAGACAACCTTCCTGGACGTGCCACATACCGTACATTGTCCTCATTTTCATCTCTCGATAAACTTTCATAGTTTTCTCGAAGGACAGCATTCAACTAAAATCTCTGTGCATTTGGATATGAGTTTCATGTTGTGTATTGAGTATGTCTGATACCATGAGCAAATGCACTATGATACATGTAGGTCTTGGCCGGCCGTTGACCCCAAACATCATTAAAATCTTTTTCACAGTTTTTTTCCCCCACACACATACTGTTGTTGAACTCATTGGCCCACTTTTCTTTATATAGAGTGACATGTCAGAGGCCAGCCAGTGAACTTCACTGAACTGCCATAAAGGTTTTTGAGTAAATTGCTGGAGAAAATGATTTGACTGGTTGCTCACATGCATGTAGGAGTTGGGGGAATAATTAAAAGTTTCACGCATTTAAAAAAAAATGCTGGTACTCTCATAAAAGAGTACCAGCATTTTTTTTTAAATGCGTGAAACTTTCAGATGGATTCACCATGACCTGGGCAAGATAATTTTGCAATGGTTTGAGGAAACAAGATATTTATTTAGGAAAAACCTGTTCAGGTTTTTCATCTTATTTTAGAAAAGTATATTTCACTTATCTTAGGAAACAGTGTTTATCCTGGAAATTGTGTCTATTAATTTACTCTAAATTTATCTCTAAATAGTCTTTTGTAACCAATGCCCACTTTGTTAAATTAATGAGACTCTTTTTCTCTTTCTTGTTAATGTTATGCAGAGGAGTTACAAGTCCTGAGAGTGGTGCAGAATTGAAGGCAGCCAGTCTCGTACAGCAGTTGAGCAAACTCAAGACAGAGATGAAGGAAATGAAAACGGATCTTATCAAGGTATTGAGAGAGAAATCCATACCGGTGGCAATCAAATCTTCATCTCAAAATTGTTCTGCTTTTCAAGATCATCAGTTCAGTAGTTGTAGTAAAGCCTGTTTTCAGGTGATTCTGTTAATGACTTAAGTCCATTTCACGGTATCAAAAATATTTGTGTTGAGCGAAGTCAAATCCTGAGATTTTGAGAACCCCTTACACATTAGCAAGATTCCAACACGGGTTCAGTGCTCTACTCCACTAAAATTCAACCCTGGTCCTGGCTCTACTCAGGTAGGAAATCCTAAAGTTATGTCTGACCCATTTTCAACCTATGTTCGATGAGACCTGATTCAGCTCCAGATGGACCCATGTTGATCGCTACATGGGTATAGGCAAGACAGTAGTGTGAGATCAAGATCCAATTTTTTGGTGTGATTGTTATCTTACCGCAATGAAACCACGAGTCGCGTTCCCACTTATGCTTGATCCACTTTTTTGAACGGAAATGTCGAGTCCGAAAGGTCACTGAGTTCAGTATAACGCATGCGCTAGCTTGCTGAGCTCGCGCTCTGTGACAGTGTTGCATGCTGGGACGGACAAATACGCAACGAAAATTTTACAAAATCAGTCTAGTTAAGTACATAGTACAATGTACATGTACATATTCATTTTTTCATGTGTAGTGGAAAGAGCACTTTTTTTCATGTGCCTAGTGTAGTATTAGGATATGTACACATGCACTGCATGCATGCATCGCGCATGCGCGGTGACACATTTGCTAGACCGTAGTTCAGCAGTCGTTTGCTGTACATGAGCTACATGCCTAAAAACTTATTTCTTGGTTCATCAGACCGCAAAATTTGCACGCTTCTCGTGCACAGATCGACCTTTTGCATTCCCATTTGATCATAATCTGCCATTTGCAGGATCTGATCCACCAATTGGGGGACCTGCATGTGTATCCTAGTCGAAAGGTGGATCAAGAAAGGTGGATCTGATCCTGATCCACCTTATAACGGTTAGCGTTCCCACACGACACACAATTGCAGGATCCGATCCACCAATTGGGGGATCTGATCCGGCAATTTGGCAAATGGTGGATCAGATCCCCCAATTAGTGGATCTAATGGGAACGGGGTCAAATAAAAGTCTTTAGTCAGCCTGCACATTATTGGCAAGCATATATTTAGAGGCAATTCATCTTTTTATATTCAACAAATATTAATTGCCTGGGGGAAGAGGAAACGATGGAATAGGGAACCACATGAAATTTCCTTCTCACGTTTCACAGAACACGCTCTCAACCCAAAAGGGATTATCTGCTGTCCATGTAACGTATCACAGACACTCACCTCGTTACCTGACTGTTGCTCACAGGGGAATAATTTGGACCTTCCATCATCCAGAACGAATGAAAAGTAGTGCAATGGGAGTCATCCATCATTAGCCATTGGGGAACACCGGGCATATTTGTGCACTTTGATCAGTCACAAAGGAATTGGATGTATTGCATGCACTTCATCAACCAATGTACTGATGTAGATTGAGAGACCATTTAGTCAGCCCAAAAAAAGTAGTCTCTACAGACGAGATCACCCAACTTATTGAAACCTCATTTGACTTTAAATTTATCATTGCTCCTTCTTACTGTGCACATGGTTGGGCAATGTGCACATCTTCTATGCCATACTGCGTATTCCAGCTGTGCACGTCAAATGCATGTGCACACATGTAGTACTCAGCTTTTGTAAGCATGTCAGGACATAAATCTCAGTGACTGCTCAACGCATCAGGGGTTAGGGCTTAAAAGATTAGTGTATTGTGACCGAATCCCACAAAATCAGTCTTGTTAAGGACATATTCATTTTTTTCATGTGCAGATGGAAAGAGCACATTTTTTTTAATGTGCAGTGGAAAGCGCATACATGTACTCTCCTCTTTTTGACTTGTCAATCAGTTTGACATCTTAATACGTGCTATATGCAGGTTTTGTGGGAATGTTGACTGTTTCTATTGATTTCCATTATACTGGATTTATTAAAAGTCAATCCTCTCATGTTGGATCACTGAAGGATTTTTGAATATTAACACTGCAGTGATATGGAATTCCAGCTCCTGTAATTCCAGCTTTACAAAATTTATATTAATAATCATTAGTGGAGCACAAGGAAGTTGCTAGCAACTGCCCAATAAACATCATAATCTGTTCATCTAATCTAAATAGTCTGCATGCACTAAAAGGGGTAATGATTGTTTCTTTTTTGTAGAATCTTCATTCTGAAGGGAGAGATGGCAGAGTTCGACAGAGCCACCTCCATTCACCGACTAGGAGGAGACGTGCCGAATTGCATGAGGTAAAGAATGAGAATTTGGAAGTACATGTATGTTGTTCATTGGTTATCTCATAGGAGTAACAAAGTAACAATCGGCCAACCAAATATAAGTTTGATTTCACCAGAGTTGTCATTTAAAGCTATAGTCCATCATTTGCAGCCATCCGAAAAAGTAACTGGCGTATTATTGTTGAAAAACATACTTGGTTGAAAGATAGTAAGTGGACTAAACTCCCTGTGAAATTAATCTTTCTGGCAAGCTATCATTTTGAAGTAATCAACAAAAGAAGGCCTTTCCAACGGTGAGTCTTAAGACACACCGTAGGAAAATTTAAATTAGTAGTTCGTTTTGTTATTCGGCGCAGCGCGCGCAAGCATTGGAACGACGCACAGGCATGCGCGGTTGCTATAATTCGTCGGATCAGTGCGCGACATCGCGTATAGCTGCAATTCAAAACAATTCAAAAAATGATTCAGCAACTTTTGATCTGAAATTGAGATCCTAGAATGCTGTTTTTCTCGGAATATACAGCTGAAGCTGAGCTGAAACTTCATCAGGTTAGTTGTTCAGTATCCTTCATTAGATTTTGAACACTTTTGTTGCTTCAAACGAACAAAATGCACAAATTACAAATGATGGACTATATCTTTAAGCTTGTTTCAATTGCAGGTGGATGGTTTGAGCATTCATACACTCTCACTGACAGTGCAATTAAATATATGTTTCAGTATTGTTGTTATGTCAATGTGAACTGTCCATGTATTATTTAAGGATGTCAAAATAGTACATCAATTTGAGACGCTGTGGAAAGTATCTCCACAAGTAAGTGTAAGTCACAACAGGTTAAAATCTAATTCAGCAATTGGTCTGGTCCATTAGTAATTAATAAGTCTACAAAAACTTCAGCCTCGGGTGACCCACGTTGTCTGGTTTTTTTTACAGTCTTGAGCGACTTACAATTACATGTATTCCTTGAGCTTACCTCTAGTACCTAAAATTGAGTATTCTTGGATGCAATTTGAGTAAAACAAAACAAATGTGAACAAATATTCCTGAAAATATTGAAGGATGCCAAATGTCTGAAAGAGCGAGAGGCAAGGTTCTCAGGGATTGACTTCGGATGACTTTTGTGTGTTCACATGACTGACATGTTGATGGAATGGTTCCCTTATTTCTTTCAGGAGGCTGAGAGGGAATGGGATGAGCTAATGCAGCGACGGCTTCAGCCAGCGCCTGTCGATCTTTATCTGGTAAGATTTTATTGAAGTCAGACATGTACATAATGGAAATTTGTTACGAGTAGGACTATTTTTGTATGGGTAGGATTTAAGGCCCAAAAAACATATTTCTGCTTCTGATTACATGGCATTTGAAAATAGGGTAGGTAGGTAGGGAAATTTCTGCTGGTTTTTTTTTGGCAAATTGTTTTTGTACTATCATATGGAGGTGTCTGCGTGTAGTCGAATGGTAAAAGGTAGTAATTGATGATTTTCGGGGGGGGGGGGGGGGTTCCTCATTTTTCCAAAAAACAAATAAGGGTAGGGGCTGTCAAAATAGGGTAGGTGGGGTAACAGAACTATTACTTTTTTTGGCCTAAGTCGTTTTCTGGAGGGTTATATTTGAAGTACTAGAATTTCAGTTGTGTTTTAAAAACTAAGATGGTTTTAAATGTTGATGTTTCTCAAATAAAATGTTTCACAAATAAATTAATGCCTGTTGTTCATCCAAAGACCATTTGTAAGTCCTTTTTGGCAGTTTCCATAAATCTTTGACTGATTTGAGTGTTAAAAAAGAAAAGAGAAGAAATGTACCTTTTTGTCCTGCAATTTTTTAATATCTTTTGGAAATGTCTTCCCATAACTGTGTGCAGGGTCTAGTTCACAGAAGTGAAAGAAGTTACAGATGGCTTGCCGTTATGAGAATTCGTTATAAATCACAAGTTGTAAATCTGTATCATTGATCAACATTTTGATAACAAATTTAGCTGCAGGAAATGTATCTGTTTAATTGAAATGCTCACCTGATTGCCTGTTTCACAATTAGTTGTTTTACTAGGTATATGTTTATACTCAAAGGGTATACACAGACTGTTAAAAATTGAGAATTCCTGCTAGATTGAAAAAGTGCCTACTCTAGAAAACTATAGACTAATGGCAAACAAAATTAGAGCCATTTTAGGTAGAACCACGTTAGCGTGCATGCCGCACGCTTTCTTGAAGACAAGGCACGCACCATTTTGTTAAGCATAATGGTCAAAAGAGCCCGGAGTGCCTGCGTACTACCTGAGCGTGACTTGTGCAAGCCTGGTTCCACCTCAGAAAATGGCTGTCGCCAAAATTAGTCTATATGCCATTCAGAAAATGAGCAGTGCCACGATCAAAAAATGCAATGCATGCCACACTGCATGTACTCTTTTTACTCCCCCAACCTCAGTGGAAAGTTCCCCACCCTAAACTTTGTGTTAAGCTGCCATTTGATTTCCCTCCACCCTGAATGAAAGTCCCACTTAGTCTGATGTTGACAAGTGTGATTTTTTGTTTCATTTCTCTAGAGGAAACCTCCCACACTGCCAGACACCACCCTCCCTTTCTCCCAACCCAAGCAGCCCCTCTCCCCATCCCATTACAACGCTCCCCTCCACCCCTCCCTGTGTGCGGATGCCAAGGCCGTCCTGGACAAGGTCCAGTCCAGCAAGTCGTGTCTAGAAGCCAACTTGGAGGCAGTTGTTAGAGCCAAGGAGCAAGAAGAGTTCTATAATTACCTCGATAGTCTCCATCTCCACGGGTAAGGAAACACTCACTGATTTCAGATTTGTCGTTTCCATTTAATCCTTCCAGTGTTCTCAAAAGTGTAAGGCTAGGTGACATACCGATAGAGGGTAACAATCTTGATAGCTTTTTCAAGAATAATAATAATAATAATAATAATAACCGTATTTATATAGCGCCTTTTCCAAAGGATACAAAGCGCTGGGGGAGAATGCAACCAAAGACAGGTAAATGAAGTATATGAACATATGAGACCCATTATGTAGCACCTTTTTGCTAGGTGCTGCGGCGCATATAGCTGCCACTGCCAGAAACACCAGGGCAAACCCCTTTTCAATAACGACAAGTGTATACTGGGATCTTTAACGTGCACTACACATCACACGGGACCTACGGCTTTACGTCCCATCCGAAGGACGAAGCAATAATGGTAAAGTGCCTTGCTCAAGAGCACAAGCACCCATGCTCCCACGGTCAGGATTCGAACCCATGTACCACGGCACACGAGTCGAACACCCTAACCATTGGACCACGTACAGCGCCCTACAAATACCAGGGGTACAATAATATAGAGGGTGCTCCTTTTAGACTTAGATTCCCATTTTCATCTTTGCAGTATGCCTGCTGAGGTACTCATTATCTGTTGTGTTTAAAACTTTGTTGTTAACCAAAATGTCAAGCAGAAAAGAAATTTTGGGCAGGGCAGCAAAACTTGAGAAGGGTGGCATACAATTTAGCAGGGCAGGCATCTCCCCCCCCCCTTTTTTTGTTTTTATTAATCCGACTGTCACTGTGCACATCAAATTTTGGCAATTATGTTAATGATATAAACTCAGCAGATAAATGATCACAAGTCCAGGGGATTGTGCATCATTTTCTTATTCAACCTAATACTAATTTGGAGTTCCTGCCAGTCAACTTTGTTCCATTACTCCATCGTGTTTTTCCCCTTTTATTTGGCTACACAGAGAAGCTGCTGAGAAGGCGCAGCTGAGATACAGAGTGGGAAGAATGATTGCTGCGCTAGATGATGAAATTAAGGTAAACATAGGTTGTTGTGGAACCAGTAAGGTTCTGTAACAGAACCAATGCATTTGTAGGCCCCTCTCACAGAATCACAGAATCCCTGTCACCACTTAACACTATTCTGGTCCACCTACAGGGCAACAGTCAGCTTAAGAGAAACAGTAGAGCATTCTTTTCCAGACACCAAGATACTCTGGTTCTTGCAAATCTCAAAAGATATATTACTACAGATTTCATGTGAATTAAGTGCACCTTTTGGTTGGCTGTCTAGTCAGGAAGCTGGCTAACTTTGCAATACATTTATGTGTTGGGAATGACCGGTTTAATAGAAGACTACAGATAAATATCTGATGAAGCTTCGCCTCGCATGCTCCACAGGGGAGTCAGTTTTGCCACCCAGCGTAGGCTTCGCAGGCAAGTCATCCGCTTCGCGGGTGATCAACTTGTCCCACCTCACGGGCGATCATCAACTCCTGAACGATCAACTGGAGTGCACACCAATTTGCATTTTATAGTGTAGTGGTGATGAATGGCTTAAGGCTATCCAATGAACAACTTGTTGACACATCTTGAAGTATTGGAACAAATGTGCTCACGAAATCCTCCCTCTTCCAGATGTTGGCCTCTAAAACTTCTTCAGTCAGTCATATAGAATCTCATTTCATTGACCCAACAGGTTCCATTTGCAGGCCTCATTTTCTGAGTGTTTCTTTAAACATTAAAAAGCTCATTTGTGTTATATTTTTAAGTAGGGGGGCACATTGAGGCGCACAGGCCTCAAGTGGGAAGGGATGTCCATGCCCCTATGCCCCCTCTTAGCTACGCGATTGTCATCTAATCTCTTCCGTCCATTAGCAAGAAGTCAGCAAGCCAAGGAAGCCCCATCCATCAGTACACATTCCAGAGAAAGACACCACAGGAGCAGGACTTGGCCAAGGACCAGCAGCATCAGCTAGATTGGCCAGGGCTGGGGGTAGAAAGAAGCCTGTCTCAGCTAGGATAGACAGCGGCTTGAGGAAGGGGCAACAACCACCATCTGCAGTGGGGGAGAAGGCCGGAACCGTAGGCAGACATAATAAAGAGAATGTGGCACAAACCAAGAAACAGCCGGTAAGGGCTTAATACTGGGGCCAATTTCAGTTTCGGTTATGTAGAGGCAGAAGTTTTTTAAATGGCAATGTGACCAACATTGATAGGCCATTTTCAAATTTCTCAACTTTAATAGCCCAACCATGATCAACTTGAATGTATTTGATTAACAGCGGTTCAAAAGAAGAGGCTGGTAATTCCATCTGACTATTGAAGGCACTGTTCAAAGCAGATGAAAAGTTGGCACTCTTCGTTGCGGCAAGTAAACAAAGTTGTGAATCACCTGTTTGCCTTTTTTTTTTTTTAACTCTTCCACAACTAGGCAAGTCGAGCCAAAAAACAGATGCCAATCGACCACAATCAGGATGAAGCTTATCTCACAAGAATATACGGTAAAGCGTTGTACCAAGCCAGACGATCCACTATGAAGAAAGAGCCTTACCTGAAATATGCAACATCAAGCCCACAGCCAAAGCCTTCCAGGGTACCCTTTGCCTCCCAGGTGAAAGGTGAGACTTCCTTTTCAGATGACTTTTTAATTTAAAAAAAAGCCTATCAAAGAGGCCTGGTAAATGCCAATGAAGGTAAAGGCTAGACAAAGAGGGAAAAGAAAAAGTGAGCTCAGAAATAATTGCAGAGTAGAAAGGTAGTTATATATGTTGAACTGTGGTATTAAAATTATTAAAAAGCGGGGAAGCGGGAATAACAAAGTGAGGCAGTGCAATGGAAGAAACTAAACGCATAAAACTGAATTTGCTTTTGGAAGAGTGTCTGTTGTGGATGTGAAAAAAACAGTTTAGTGCAGCCAAAGGGATTTATAATTAAGTGGAACAAGAGAACGGATAATTTGAGCAGACTTCTTTTTTGTAAAATGCGCAGTGATTCGTCTTTGTCTGAAGATGGAATCAGCTCATTTTTTACATCATGCTGGAGCGCACTGCTGCGCATGGAGAGAACATAATGTGTGCCAAATGATCATGTACACAATGCAGTTACTGATTCGAGGCTGATGATGGAGCAGCCATGTTCCTGGCTATTGAAATACCTTGTCCACATTCTAGGAGGTGTATGCTGTATGCCCACTATGAACTCTGCAGGAAAAGTAGGTGGTGCTGTGTGATAATGATAGCTCCCGTATGGAGGACACATGCATGTGGGCAATGGTTTTTCCTTTGTTTACTGCTTGGGAAGTAGTGTTTCACAAATTACATCCATCAATAGCCTTTCTCACAAGCAGCCAAAGTTAAGATAGAATGAAAGGGAAAGTTTTACCAATTGACCACTTCACGCTGGGATTATTTTCGCTGAAAATTTTGATTTTTGCAAAAGGCAAAATTTTCCAACCAACTTCTGATGTACAGCCAAACGCCACGATACTGATTCGCAAGAGTCATTTCAACAGTATTTGTACGATATGTCTTGCTGAAACCTTAAATGCCTCAATACTCTTGAGGGGTGCACTGGAACGTAAATTGTCGACGGCCAAATCAAGATCAACACACCGTTCGACTCAACAGACTCCACAGACTTTGTGTGTGCGTACAAAAGGCACGAGAGATTAGCGTGTTTAGACGTCACCGGAGGCGAGTTGAGACAATCATGATGCTTTAACCCGTTAGCTGCGCCTGTGTATAAAAACAGCCAGCGCATGTTATCACGTCCTCCGATACGAACTGGTCAATAGAAACGATAAGTGGTTTCATTTTCTTTTTAATCACCAGGAACTGAAATGAAATCGGCCAAGATCCAAACAGAATCCTCGTCGAGAACCATCCAGATCCCAAGACCAGCTAACCAATTCTTCTTTGACCCCTACCCTCTGACATCATCCAGTGTACAGCATCCACAATCAGGACCCACCCCAGTCCTCCCATCTCCCCCAGTCCACCATCAACCCGTGCCCCTGACTGCCCCTAGCCATGGCCAGCTTATACCCATGGCCGTAGCGCTGGCTCCCCCACAGGTCGGTGGACTGACCCAGCCTGTGACCATCCAGACAGATGGTCTGGAGAAAGGGGTGGTCAAGGAGTTGGAGAAGAGGGAGGTTAGGAGCAACGTGGCGGTTGTCAACATACAGTCTGAGGAAAAGAGACCAAAGCTGACAGTACAGGTAAGAGTTCACTATCCATGGGTGCTGATGACCCCCTAACCGTTTTACAATTCTTGTGAAGGAAAAGCGGGCATTTTCAAAGCATTTTGCATGTGTAACTTGCTATAAATGTGCAGTTCATGCATACAGGTCACGTGCACAATGAAGTGCTAACCCCGGGTCACTGGCTATGCAAAATGTACCGGTACCAATGAGAACTCAAAGAAAATTAAACGTCACCAATGCCCCTGGATAGAGCAGTTGTTACAAGCAAAATGTAGGTGTACATTCCTCTGAAATATGAGTTTACACTAGGGACAAATTTCAAGGAATTGCTTACCGTAGCCACGAAATCTTTGCTAACAATAGCAGAAAACTCATTAAATGTATATCAAGGATCAGCAAGGAAATTTGGCTTGTGCTGTTATGCTCATCCCATAACTAAGGGCCATGTCACACAAGGCAGTTTGAATGCAGTTAGTTCCAGGCACTCTCGTGCAAAAAAAAAAGTGACAGGCTCATTTTCATTTACTTGTAAGCTCCTCAGAATCATTTGTTAAAGAGGTTGTGGAATGCTCGAAAACACTTCCGTCATTTTTTGGGTATATGTAGCCTAAGGTGTGATGAAATAAAAATGACTATTGTTTCTGTCATGAAATGAGTACAAAGGGTACTTTTGAGGGCTATTTTTCAGGTCCTGTTTCGACCCGAACGTGCAATTTGTGTAAAAGTCGTCGTTGCGGGCAGCAAACAAAACACAGTAAATCGTGAAGTAATAAACAGGACTCTTTATGCTACTCTGCATCGGGAGTCCTGTTTATTACGTCACGATTTACTGTGTTTTGTTTGCTGCCCGCAACGACGACTTTTACACAAATTGCACGTTCGGGTCGAAACAGGCATGACACGACTTGAAAAACAGCTCTTGTACTACCTTTTGTACTCATTTTATGACAGAAACAATAGTCGTTTTTATTTCATCAAACCTTAGGCTACATATACCCCAAAAATGACGGAAATGTCTTTGAGCATTCCACAACCTCTTTAATTATTTGAAAACTGTACTTCATTCTTTCTGGGGGTTCCTTTAAGTTGCTGTGAATTTGGTCTCCAAGTTGTCTGTGACAATTGCATTGTTAACCTGACCATGAAGATTGTGCAGTTACATATTAGCACAGATTTTCTATGCTTGTGCTGTAACAAGCACAGCATTATGATCATACGTGCAGAATTCTGTTGTTTAGCAGAGCCATGAAACTGGGCCATGGTCTTCATTTTGTGGAGCTGTTTGCCAGAAAGTGTTGCTTAGCAAAATGCGCTAAGTTCTATATTCAGCTAAAAATCAGTCTAAGTGGGTATTTTTGTGCTTTTAGCAAATTTCTTTGCTTAGTACAGTAGTTGCATAAAAGTGGCTCCTGTTACTTGTTTAGTTTAAACAGTTGAGTGTCTTGTTCCTGTAAGTAGTTTTAGAATTTCTTTGTGAAAGACAGATTATGCACAGTTTCGTCATCCACCTCTGCACCTCCAGACTTAGCAATGGAATCACACAATTTAAATTTAAACTTCTCAATCCTGTACTCTACATACTTGTATATCAAGAGGCCCATGTGTGTGAGAAAGTTGCTGAACCACTTAACATATCACTGCCAATGACTAATATTAAGGTCATTTTTCTGGCTTTGATATTAAAGCATCTTCCAGCTGTTGACATAGACACGGAACTGTCCAGTCAGGCCTCGAGTGTGGCAGAGCATGATAGAGTACCAGAGGGAGGAACGCCAAAAGATAGAAGAGCGGAAATCACTCCACCGGTAAATACTTTGGCATAAAGTGTGCTGATCTATTTTTATTTTAATAACCAACCAAATAAAACACTGTAGAGGTTCCATTTATTCTGGCCAGACTTATCACAGGGATCACTGGCCCTGCTTATCATCTCTGCCTCAATCCCCACTATTAAGACATTTTGTGTTGATGAAACAATTTTGAGTATTTTTTATCAGTCGTTCATTGAAAGTGTGTCGTGTTTTTCATTCTTTTCCTGGTATTTTTTACTTAAGTGTTAAGAACAGTTTGCAAAAGATTATTCACCTTGGGTCTAAAATTATTGGAGAGCCACAGAGATGATCTTAGGCATTTCTGCGAACAGCAAGTACTAAAGCCAACTCCATCTTAGCCAGTGACTGTCAGGTGCCGAAAACCATGTTTTGAGTTTCTTCCATGAGGACGCCGTCTCAGATGCCCTCCATGTAAAACTAACAGAAGGAAGTTCTCATTCATTTCAGTGGCTACCAGACTTTCAAATAACTGATATGTGTATTTTTAAATGCCAATCACTTGTGTATTCATCATCACTTGTGAATTCATCATCATATTTTAAAGTAAAAATAATATTTTAGAGTAGTTTCCAATCATATCAATATGAAATCTACAAGTAGGTCATAATTGTACAAAATTTGACTTATTAATTTGTTGTGTAATTAACTTTTAGTGTTTTAATAGTGAGCTGTCCCACCTCATGTAATCACCTTTTTAAGGATAAATTTGCCTCTGAAGAAGATCTTGGTGAGATCGGAACTTAAGGCCCTCTTAGTTTGTTTGATAAATAAAGTATTTGAATTGAATTGAATTGAACTGAACTGTAGCAGAAACGTCCACCCTACAGCCACAGTGTTTACTGGTCAGGTAGGCAATTTTGGCTTGCAGGCACACGTACATCCCAAAACTAAGTTGGAATAGTTAGAATGTCTGTGCTAAGCCATGAAATTAGGCCATGGCAGGAGGCTGAACCTGTAACCACCAGATCTGCAGGGAGCTGACTTTCTCTCAGTTCTTGTTACATTGTTGCATTTGAAAAATTGATCAGGGCTTAAGGTGGATAATCTAATGATTTGCTATGAACAAAACTCTGTTAATAAACGTGTATTCATATGTCAGGTTGTTTGATCTAGTTCAGTTTGTTGTCCACAGGCTATGGACTCCATGCACAAGGGTTTGTTGCACACTCACATGAAAAACAGTCTGCCTGAGCACAAATTTCATTTTGTTTTTTGCAGGATGAAGAGAATCTCCCCGGTCAAACACAGTTTTCCCACTACCTAGCTGTTACTGAAGATGCAGAGGTAATGCACATTTCTATGGTTCAAAACGTGACCAGTTGACAATGGGTTAAAGGGAATGTACATCATTGGCTTTTGCTGTAATTTTCAGAAATGAACTATTTGAGGGGTTAGTATAATAGACCAAATATTGTTACACTGACATGTTTGAAGTTTTGTGTTCGAAAATGCTTGAAAAACCAAGAAAAACACAACTGTTTATGTAGTCTGGTTCCCTGACTCCACTTAAGATAAAATGGATCAATTATAGATGTCGGAAAATTGTAAGATAAGGGAACCAGTCTAGCTGGCCTGCACCCGTTCATGAACATGTAACCAATAGCAAACAAAATTTGGACTGAAAAAAAATTGTAAATTTGGAGCAGTAGTTGAAAAATAGTTGGGTTTTTCCAACGGTGGTAGGCCGACCACCGTTGGAAATGTATACAAAAATACTATTTTCTTGAGAATGACTCGACACCAGGTGCCATAATTGTACAGGATGCTTTAGACTGTCATTTACCAACATCCTAGTAAGGTATTTCGTAAAAACTTGGTAGTTTTATTTTTCGATGTTTGCAAATGTTGTATATTCCCTTTAAGGATAATATTTGCTTAGAGCAGAAACATTTTGCTCAGTATAAGTAGCTTCCCATCAAAAACAAAGTGTTATGTTTATTACTTTTTTTTCTTTGTTTTGGCTCTCTACTTAGCAGCTCCCTGCAATTGAATTTTATTCATCACTATGTCAGTTAGCTTGATGACAAATGAGCAGGGATGTAGTCAAGTCCATCACAAGTCTAGTCTGGTTCCCAGACCAAAAGATTCTGACTATTCCCGATGAATCTTAGGTCCGGTAGCCTCCGGTAATACATTGTATTACAATTTACGTCACGTGACTAAAACGGGAGGAATTCCTCCTTTTTCCGAAAATTCCCGAAGTTTGCCGAATTCGTTTCGTCGACAATCGGATAGCGCCCGATTATTTCCGAATATAATATAGGTTTAATTAAATGCTTATTGCTTATTAATTTCTTTTTAAAATGAGTTGATAATTAATATTCATTGCTTTCATTTAGAAAACTGGAATTCAACGACGATTTTGTGCATCAAATATACTCGGATCGTATGGGCGAAATTTTTGCTGCGTCATGTACAATTTTGAATTTGAAGACCGTTACTGAGATTTTCCAAAACTCGGTCTTCATTCGGCTCCGCCTGCTAACAGTGCTATTTGGGTGCCTACTTTTGAAGATTCCAGATCAACATTAGTCAATGTTATCTTACAGAAACATCAAACTGTATTATCATAACTGTATGATATTACGAAGCAAGTGATTTACTTAAAAATTTGATCAGATCGAACATTAAAAGCTAAAAGTGATAAAGCGAAATCGGAAACGAAGCCGAGCTTTGAAAAAGGGCCATCAATGTCGTCATGTTTGTTTTTAGCCACGGAGGCTGCCTGACCTAAGATTCATCAGGAATAGTCAGAATCTTTTGACTTTTTGACCAATCACAAGTCCAGTCTCAAGTTAATCACATGTCCATTCACAAGTCCAGTTACAAGAAACACTGGATGAACAATAACAAAGGAATGCCTTTGTCAAAGCTCATTTTAATAGCTTGTGATTTGTATTGGGACTAAAGGACAAGTGATGGACTTGCAGGGACTTGTGATGGACTAAAATGAGGGATGGTGGATGATGTATCCTTTTTAAATATTCTCAGGCTGAAATTGATAAGGTGGACACATCTTTTACAAGAAATCCTTCTTTTTTCTTATTTGCAGCCGGAGGAAGAATCAGAAGATGAGCTGCCTACTCCTGGTATCTCGTTGCCAGGCCGTTACACAGAGACAAGACGACCCTATCATGGCCCGCCCTTCCCTCCCCAAGCCCCACACCCCAATCCATCCAATGTAGGACCATCCTCAGATCAACTGGCCGGTGGCATCCGCAAAGACATCATGGAGAACGCAGCAATGGAATGGTATGGAATTTAAGGGTCTGTGTCATGGAACTGCTGAGAATAGAAATGTATAAGCACAGAAATAATTTGCTTAAAAACAAAAGTGGTTACCCGCCAGCGGTCTTGCAATGAATTTAAGGCTTGTGACTTAATCTCAGGTTATTTTATGCTTAGCACATTAATTTGTAAAGCAATATTGCCTACTTAATAGCAGGCCCACAAAATTAGGCCCATCATGTTTATAGTCATGAGCAGAGGGAGAATTGGAGACATCATCAGTTAACACACGAAACAATCCATCAGATCCGACTGTGTTCACAACTTTTGTTAAAACTAAACAGAAAAGATTTGCTAAGCAAAAGAACTGACTGGAATAGCAGAAATGGGCTGAGAACCAGTTACAAGTATTACAGTCGAATCTCGTTAGTACAAACTCTGTTAAAGCTATAGTCCATCATTTGCAGCCATCCGAAAAAGTAAATGGCTTATTATTGTTGAAAAACATACTTGGTTGAAAGATAGTAAGTGGACTAAACTCCCTGTGAAATTAATCTTTCTGGCAAGCTATCATTTTGAAGTAATCAACGAAAGAAGGCCTTTCCAACGGTGCATCTTAAGACGCACCATAGGAAAATTTAAGTTAGTAGTTCGTTTTGTTATTCGGCGCAGTGCGCGCAAGCATTGGCACGACGCGAGGGCGCGCGTGGTTGCTATAATTCGTCAGATCAGTGTGCGACATCGCGTATAGCTGCAATTCAAAACAATTAAAAACATTATTCAGCAACTTTTGATTTGAAATTGAGATCCTAGAATGCTGTTTTTCTCGGAATATACAGCTGAAGCTGAGCTGAAACTTCATCATGTTAGTTGTTCAGTATCCTTCATTAGATTTTGAACACTTTTGTTGCTTCAAAAAAAAAATGCACAAATTACAAATGATGGACTGTATCTTTAATACAAAATTCTGGTTATAACAAACATAAAGCCTTAGTCCCGACTGTGCATTTATGTGCACAATGAATGGGACTGATGTTCCTCTTAATACAAAATTCTGATATAACAAACAATTTGGCTAGGTCCGAACGAGTTTGTATTAACGAGACTCGACTGTACATGAAAATGCCATGACAGTTGTCTATGCATGAGGCCTGCAGTTCTATTGTCGTAGCTAGGCAAATAACTACATGAGATGTTGAATCACACAATTTATTTCTCATTGCGATTCTTGGCTTTCAGTGTAGTGTAATTTTCCGAGCATATACATATTATGTAGTCCTTCAGATCATTTGTCCTCTGTAGGCTCCTTGTGGAATCAATACATTAATGTGCTCTCAGTTTGTTAAAAAGGTCTGTTTGTTAAAAAGCTCTAGCAGCTTTGGTAATGTTATCTTTAAGGTAGTACAAGTTTAACTGCAAACAGTAGTTTGTTTTTAAAATAAATACAAGCATTCTGGTTTGCGGTCGGGCATACACGTATCTGCAGCAGATCTGCTGGGTTCAGATCTAGGTCAAATGTCGACTTAAGGTCTTTGATGACTTAAGTGACTCATCATCAAGCGAAACAAAAAAAAAATACTGACTTCATTATGGTTTGCCCTCTTCACCCCCTGTTTGCCGTTCTAAGTGCATTCGCCCACTGTCAACTTCCGATTAATTCTGGTTCTCCCCTTGCAGTCCCATTTATGGTCCCAGGTGGAAAATGTAGTTCTGTGAATCCCGTACTGAGATTGATTTTTCTTGTATTGGAACAAGCTGTGAGAAGCACGACTAGCTAGGAAATACTTGACAAGTTAACGTGTTCCATATTGCATCAATAAATCACCAGCTTAACGACAAAAAGCTTCAGTGTGTCAGTTTATATTTTCAACTCCCTGAAAGGCGGCATGACTGATTTCTGTGGTTGAAATTGAATGGGCACATCTGCCTGAGGTTTTTTTGCCAAAACGTGCCTGTGGCAGTGAAATGATACATGAAACATTTTCTTTTTCCAACCCAAATATGTTTAGGAGAGAACATGAAAAACGGGACGTTTAATTTCCTTTTTAGTTTGAGATCAATTTCAGACACCTAGTCTGTTTTAACTTTTCAATGTTCTGTTGAAATTTTCCAGGATTTTATTCACCTTTTCGAAAAATTATTAAGAAACTTTTGACTTACCTTATTTTCACAATATCTAGATTTCTTAATAGTACATTTTTTTTGCAGCTATGTTGTAAAATTTACTAAGTAAAATTGTGTTTGGTATTTGACTTTCTCTGACTGATCTCGTAATTATTGTTTGGATATTTTGGAAAATATACAAACCTGAACCTGAACCTGAAATCTGAATAATAAGAAATAACAAGAGTGAAGTTCTACCAAGAAGGGAATGACTGCTTTTGTCAAGCTTGACTGATTTTAGTGGAAAGAATTATATATTACAAGTGTAACATACTCTTTGTTAGTTTATTGAACCAAAACCAGTAACAAAATCAGGCTGTATACTGTGTGAATAAAATAGTAATCCAAAAATCATCTTAAAGGGAAGTTTGACTGCTCTTCATAAATATCTCTCAATTGCACCCCTGCAGTCATAGATAACTGAGCCCTGTTTATCTCAGAACAAAAGCTAACATCGTGCTATTGTTGGGTTGACACCATCGTGAGATGAGCTAACCATATTCAGGAGTGGAAATTAAAAGGAAAAAAATCCCTCCTTTTGTAAATTGTTGCAAGTTTGCAGCAGCACCATGGAAACATATTTAGTTTTCAAAAGATGGTCCTAAAAAGAATGAGTTAGTTCCATAGAGCTATATTAAATTACTAGAGCGCTAACTCCTCATTCTTGTGCGCAGAGACGCTTTGAAGCCGTCTTGTGCGCAGACATTTTGAATTCATGTGCGTGTTTGTAGAACACAATGAACTTAGATGGATTGAATTTTGAAAGTGTACTCTAAATGCAACGCGCAAGTACAATGTACACAAAATTTCTTACGCGTGTAACGGTTTAAAAAAACACGGTTAATCAAGGCTGCAGCAGATACGCACACTTGTTGCACTCATTTGCTGATCGTGCACTTCGGTTTTTGGCGTATCGGCTTCGATGACGCACCGGTATGGAATATAAACGCAGATATGCAAATAGATGTACAAAATGTCTAGTTCTCCAAATGTTTGTGTACAAACATGGATGCGCTCAGCAGGCATCACTTTGTACATGAGTTAGCGCTCTAGTAATTTATAGCTCTATGGTTAGTTCAGAATTTATGATCATAGAACTTCCTCTGACCACCAAAGAGATATCTTTGCATGGTTCTACTGCAGATGTCATAATTGTTTTTTTCATGCAAGCTTTCAAGTCTCACTAATTACATCTTTCTTTGTTGATTGTCAGGATTGAGCAGGAGTTGATGGCTCGAATGATCAGTGAGTTATACAGTCGGCAACCAGTCCAAGAACCAAGACCTGTCTCCCCTGATTCTAGCATGGCCTCATCAGCAAACGATTCCATTGGTGAGATTTGTACACGTATTATCTTTTATAGTTTAAAAGTCCAAGATGTGGAGTGTAGCACACTGAGAATTGAATTTTCAAATTGAATTGCTAAATTTTTAGCAATTTCTGTTTTTATCATCATCAATAGAATGATATCTTTTAAATAAGTTGTTATCTTTTAAATAAGTTGTTTATCTTTTAAATAAGTTGTAAGCAAAGCTATTGCATAAAAACAATTGGCTCAAGATAAGTGAAAGTTTGAATAAGTTTCAATTTTTAAAACAGGAAAAAAAAAATTTCAATCTTGAAATTTCAGAGTTAATTACCAAACATTGAATTTCACACTGCAGTTGAGACCATAGGCCCGGCCGGACTGCAGCTATTTGTGGATGCCGGTCAAGCTGTGGACCACACGCTGGTCAGCGCCTTGGTCCGAGAGGTGCTAGAAGAGAAAGTGACCGCTGCCGTTGGCCAGCACGACCGGGATATTCCTGGCAGGCAGCCAACAACACCAACACCTCCAGTCATGCCACAAACTGTAAGTCCTCCAAGTGTAGTCAAAGAGTAAAATGTTTTCTAAAAGTTGGAAAGATTTGTTGAGATCTATAGTTGCTTAATACATCTACTACTCGGGCAAATACAGTCAGACTCTACATCGGATCCGCCAATCATCTCTATCCTCCATGCAGAGAGGAAGAAATCACTAGTATTGATACATTGGCTTGATAAAATTCGATGTGTCACCTATAGTGAATGGTATTTAACCTATTGGCACCTGTACTTTATTGTATTACATTGTATTCACTAAAAATCATTAAAACTATAGCATGCTCCCGCCGTTTTGGATACAATAATAGGCAGGGCGGTACAGGTACTAAACTTCCATAGTACCCGACGGTACGGGTACTAAACTTCCATGCAGAGAGGAACAACTCACTAGCATTGATACATTGGCTTGATAAAATTCAATGTGTCACCTATAGTGAATGGTATTTAACCTATTGGCACCTGTACTTTATTGTATTACATTGTATTCACTAAAAATCTTCAAAACTATAGCATTCTCCCGCCGTTTTGGGTACAATAAACTAATAGGCAGGGCGGTACGGGTACTAAACTTAAAGAGGTTGTGGAATGCTCGAAGACATTTCCGTCATTTTTTTGGGTATATGTAGCCTAAGGTGTGATGAAATAAAAACGACTATTGTTTCTGTCATAAAATGAGTACAAAAGGTACTTTTGAGAGCTGTTTTTCAAGTCCTGTCATGCCTGTTTCGACCCGAACGTGCAATTTGTGTAAAAGTCGTCGTTGCGGGCAGCAAACAAAACAGTAAATCGTGACGTAATAAACAGGACTCCCAATGCAGAGTAGCATAAACGAGTCCTGTTTATTACGTCACGATTTACTGTGTTTTGTTTGCTGCCCGCAACGACGACTTTTACACAAATTGCACGTTCGGGTCGAAACAGGACCTGAAAAATAGCTCTCAAAAGTACCCTTTGTACTCATTTTATGACAGAAACAATAGTCGTTTTTATTTCATCACACCTTAGGCTACATATACCCAAAAAATGACGGAAATGTCTTCGAGCATTCCACAACCTCTTTAAGGGTTAAATCAAAATCACAAAAGGCAGTTTGTTCACTCTTCTCATTTGGTTTCCCTTCAGGATTCCAAGTCGCCAATTCCAACTCCCGAGGTGACTCCTAAAGCAAGCCCAGTACACACCCCACCCCTGATGGCCTCAAGGGTTGCCACACCCCTGGCCAGTCCCAGTGGGGCATCCCCTGTCGAATCGGAGACAGAGAGTGTGAAAGAGCTGGCGCTGACTCAGAACACCACAACCGGTAAGGGCAAGACGTGTTTGCTTTACAAAGATGACAAGGAGTGAGCCATACTCCACTGTGCAATTGCTGTGATGTGGTCCATGGCATTTTGTATGCCCACGTATACCCAAGGAAAAACTGGGGCTGTCATTTGCCCAAATTCCTATGATTGAATCATTACTTTGCAAGTGCGCCCTCATTTGTAAAAAAAAATGTGAAAAATAATACAGCGGGCACACAAAAGAACAAATAATTGTGATTTTAAAGCTATAGTCCATCATTTGTAATTAGTGCATTTTGTTCGTTTGAAGCAACAAAAGTGTTCGAAATCTAATGAAGGATACTGAACAACTTAATTGATGAAGTTTGAGCTCAGCTTCAGCTTCATATTCCGAGAAAAACAGCATTCTAGGATCTCAATTTAAAATCAAAAGTTGCTAAATCATGTTTCGAATTGTTTTGAATTGCAGCTTTACGCGATGGTTGCACACTGATCCGACGAATTATAGCAACCGCACGCGCCTGTGCGTCGTGCCAATGCTTGTGCGCGCTGCGCCGAATAACAAAGCGAACAACTAATTTAAATTTTCCTACGGTGCTTCTAATGCCTTCTTTCGTCGATTTCTTCAAAATGAGAGCTTGCCAGAAAGAATAATTTCACAGGGAGTTTAGTTCCCTTACTATCATTCAACCAGTATGTTTTTCAACAATAATTACGCCGGTTACTTTTTTGGATAGCTGCAAATGATGGACTCCGGCTTTAAGTCAAAAATACCCCTGTTGTTTTGTTCAAATTATTCTGGTAGCATTAATATCTGCCACAAAACTGTTCATTTCACTTTCACTTTAAGACTTGAAATTAACATTTCTAATCTACAAACCCATACACCAAAACAAGTCTACAAATATTAAACATGTTTCCGTACATGTTTATTCACTGTAACAAAATTGCATGAAGCCCAATGGTGCATATACTGAAGAACATCTCTAAACTGAATAAATTTCATACTTGTAAATTATCATTTGTACTTTTGTATTCTTCCCACAGATGAGCCCATAGCTGCCCCACGCACCCATGTCACAACTCCCATCAATACCCCAGCCCCGTCCCCACCACCTGACATCCCTACCCCAGAGAGGTCCCCCAGGGAGTCGCCAAAGCTGATCTCAGTGGCAGATGGTTTTGTCGTTACTCCGGTCAGAACGCCTGAGCCTGTCAGTCCAGAGCCAGAAGTTGAGGAGTCTGTGGTTCTGCCACCGTCACCAGAACCTGTGTAAGCTTAGGCAAAGCTCGGGCAAGGACCATTAGTCGACTAGTGGTTGATTTGTGACGTACCTTACGCCTGCGCACTAATAGCAACGTGCGAACGTCTCTAGTCAAACGCTGGTCAAAATGTCATTGCAAAACGTCTGGAACCTGGCTCCCTGCTGTACGTTAAGAATGCGCGCGGCTATGGTTACCAGCGATGCAACCAGCCCCATTAGGTTGGTTCCAAATAGTCGACTAGCGTAGTCAACCATTGTAGACAGAGTTCTGGCAAGCGTTAGTCGAACAATGGTTAACTATAGTCCTTGCGCAAACTTGCCCCTAGTTGTCAAAGGCTGGTGCTTCATATCAAGCATGAATGGAATGCGTGTGCATGCATGGGCCTTATGCACAAGTTGGCCATTTTTGTCATGTTCCCTGAATGTATTTCATAAGTTGTGAACTGTTGAATGGGATGGTGCCAGACTGTTTATTCACTATCGCCTCACTTACCTTTTTTTTTTAAATGTGGCTTAAAACATTAAAGTATGTTTAATCAAAAATTTTAAATTATTCATCAGAGCAGACTGGTATTAATTTGTAACGTCATTGCTTTCATTTCTCTACACAAATTCCATAAATGAAGATTTTACCTCACTCTTAATCCAATATGGCCGACTCGTGAATAAGGCCCGTTGTGCAAAGTTGTTTTGCTATGCTACATAGTTGGGTGCAAACATTTTATCATTTGGGTGGTTTGATAAGTGAATTTTGTTTAAGGGTGAAATGTTGTAAAGTTGCATTTGGCTTATACTTCAATTATAAACTGGACATCTCACAAACTCTGCAGATTATATATGTAATAAGGTGTTATAAATAAAATGTTTGACTGGCTTAACTCATGGTGAAGTAAAGCCAGCCTCTCTTGTTGATCTTTGGAGCATTCTGTTTTCCATCGGCAGATCATCTTTGAGGCTGGTTTTACCACATCACTTCGACAAATCCATATTTGTTTTTATATAATCTCACAAGTACCTACATGTATATTAGTATTTTACTTACAAAAATCTGCATTTATTGCAATGAGATAAGGACCCTAGAAAGTAAAAGATCTAATACCTCATCATAGTAACCAAGTATCCTTCAAGACAGAATTGTGAGGAAAATGTGGTTATTTTTTAAATTTAAAGATGAAAAATCAAAGGATGTGGTAATCAAAGATTGAACGTAGATTCACCAGTTAAAAAGGCCAGCTTTGGGTGTAAATTGATTCTTGATTTTGTCTGGTTCTAATTCAACAGAGTTGTTGAAGAGGAGCCAGTACCACCAACACCGTCCCCCTCCCTTCCTACTCCTTCAACTCCCACCCCTACACCTAGCTCGGATACTACCACCCAGCCTACTCCAAGCACAGAAACGGCGGGACACACCATTTCGGAAGGGGAGTGGCTCATCAGCGTGAAGAGTGAGGGGCAAGTTGAAGAGTCTACAGAAGGTACACTTTTTGAAGCAGATAGGATACGGCTTGTTTATAATCCTGAAAGGACATTATACAACATATTAGGTTTCTCATAATTTGCTTTTTCTCTTCATGACATTATGTACTACAGTCCCTTACTTACAGGACATGTAATGAATATGGCTTCCAGAGAAAACAAAACAAAAACTTGTTTGAAAGATATCAACTGAAGCTCATTTCAGCACTAGATGTAAAGTTCTGGGATTTGGCGTTCAGGTCCCAAATCAGTAATTTAAAAAAAAACTATTGGAAAATATTTGTCAAAATATTCTTGTTATCAGAGTCTGATAGTATGATTGACAAGGTGTCCATCTGGAAAGGTACCAACTTGGGACTTCATTTATAAGACAACATTATCAGAAATAAACTCAACTTGAGAAATGAATGTCTAATTATTTGTGTTCACTGTATTTATTTCAGCATGTGGCATGTATAATTTGCAGGGTTCAAAATTAGCGGTAGCCTGCTAGCCAAATGCTAGTCAAAACAGCGGCGGGCTAGTCAAACTTTTCCTTAAGTAGCCCGGCTGGCGAGTGAAACATTTTTGGGATACAGCAAAGATGAACGTACAGGAAGAAATAAATCATTGAATTCAGACAGAAAACCCCATCAATTTAAGTCTAATTTTATCAACTGTTTTAAAGGGTTAAATTATTAGATCTGTAATAATCAAAAACACTGACAAAATTGCCTCAGTATTGAGCCTGAAAATACGTCATTTTGTATTTGAGATAAGAAAAAAATGCAGGCAAGTGAAAATGCCGGCGGGCTAGTTAAGAGTCCGTTTCAGTAGCCAGGCTAGCTAGTGAACAAAAAAGTTAAGGTCGAACCCTGATTTGTCGTGCCTTGAAATCATTATCATCATAAAGGGGCTTTTCCATTGTTTTCATTGACTTGCAGACGAGCCTGGTGTTGTTGCTATGCGTGAAGTTTCCAACTCTAGCAGCATTGACAGCACTCTCATGGGAGCAGAAGACATTGAAAAAGATATGCAGGTGTGACTCCTTCAAGTCTACCTTATCTCAGCTAATGTCTTTGATCCAACATGCTATGTTAAAGCTTGAATATTTTTGTCTAACAGATTGAGCACAGGGAGTATAAAAATAACCAAAGTTTGATTCCAAAATACATGTAATCTGTTCTAAATCTATGCTTATAGGTCTTTTTTAAAGGACGTCACTTCCTACAGATTGCCAATTGCATCGGCATTTTGGGGGTAAAATTTTCATGACGCGCATTGGCTGCGCCATATTTCAAAGAAATTTCGAGCAACAGGCATTTGTGTTTAGAACATTTTGCACGCTACGCGCGCACATATCTGATGGCGTTGAATACACAGTTATTATTTCCTACGAAGATGGCGTCCAGTGAGAGAGATCTATTCTTATCAAGTGTGCTGATTATATTCAGTTACCACTCTTTGAGCAAATTTAATGCTCAGTAAAGATGGAACATGTAGACGGTGGCTGCTATTGAACAGTCAACTTAGTACATGCAGCAGGAAGTATGCACGTAGTTGCACGCGATACATACCGTGCAAAATGGATTGTACAATATGGGAAATATACTCGCACTGTTGTTGCCATTGATTGACCAATCAGGATTGAGGAGTAAAAAGTCTGCTTGAAGATAACATCTGTTGCTTGATGTGTTTTGTGTGTGTGTGTGTTTTCTATTTAGGAATATGAACTCAGTGAGGGTGAAATCTCACCCATCAAGCGCACTCCCAAACTCCACAGCCAAGACCCTGTGGTAGCCATCCTGGCCCATATGAGACAACGACCGGATCCCTCAGCCGGCCCTATTGGTATCCCGCCCTATCCGACAGCCTCACAGACCCTCAACAACAATGACACCAAGAGCCTGGGAGAGGTCAGTCTGGGCCAATGCCCAGCCCTGACCCCATCCTCTGAGAGACTGCTTTTCAAAGAGGCGTATGGTGCAGAGCCTCCCGAGGTGACCCCAAGGTCAGGGGTTGCCAAGAGGTCACCAGGAGAGGTTGGTAGCGAGGAGGAACAAGTCAGGGCAGGGAAGCAAACAGTTGAGGACTCTACCATGAGGATGTCACAACTTGATGGGACGAAACGTGAAGAGCCTACTCGTGACAAGGAATCGGACACTGCAGGACAGAGGACCACAGTAACCAGACCACTCCCAGCTCAAAGAATCATTCAGGTAGCTGATACACTTACGATTGTGCTTGGCCCAATGCAGCTGACAAGCAGAAAATATTAGTTAGCAATTTTATATGCTGAGCAGAAAATCAACACAAAAAAGATGCCCATGTTTTGCCCACCAAATCTTTTCCATGCTTTGTAACGCCATGAAATTGGCCCCAATCTTTATGTGTGTTTTTCCCTTGCATTTTTAAACATTTATGATACACATTCATCAATTCTAATAAATTTGTATGGTAAAATCGATACTGTACTTTAAATATTTACTTTTATCTTTGATCGCATTGTATCACTTTTTAGTTTCAAATTTAAACCATGAGCACTCATATTTATCGAGGAGTATTGATTTCATGTCTACTAACAGTATATTCTGAAAACAAATTTGTCTTATTTCATGCAATTTAATCGTAAATTTTGTCCCACGTACTTTGTGTGCCATCTTCCATTTTTTTGCCCTTGGTCTTTTTTTTCTTTTGGTGACTGTTATGTTCTCAGAGTTCAGAACTTCTACTTGGTGTAATAATATGAATGAGTGGGCGAAAGTGTGCTTGAGGACGTAAGAACATGCTTAACCTCACATCAGACTAATTTACTTCATAGTATTAAAGTGATTGATATAAAACAAATTCAATTCCTGAATGATGCCATTTGGCAACATGTGAGATAAATTCAATAAGTATTGACGCATACTCATGACCTAGTGCTAACATGTAATACCTTAGGTTAACCCAACTGCAATTTTACCAAAATGCAACTTCTTCTTGGACAAATTTGAATATTACAAATGATAATTCAAATTCTAAGCTGGGAAAATGTATGTAAAAATGAAGATAATAAGATGACATTTTGTCCCCAATATTCTTTGCATTTTGAAATTCAAGGGGCATGTAAAGTATAACTGCCGGTGCTCTACTTTTCGTAATGTTCTAAAACCTTCGAAAACTTCCTGGAGATTTTTAATGATTTCGGAGGATATATGATGTAATGCCGGTACATACTTTGTCTTCTTTATGCACATGAAGGTTGTTGGGAAATCTTCCAGCCCTGAACCTGCACAGAGGGACAGGACAAAGGATCTCAGCGAAATGATACCTAGACAAGAATCAGATGACATCAGTGAAGGAAGCATCGACGGTGAAGATAATGATGATGATGAAGGTGGTGTCAACCAGTCTGGAGTAAGAGAGAAGATTACATCTCGTGCTCCCATACCATCCAGTGAGTAGTCCTTACTTCCTATGCTACACCAGATTTCTGAAGTTCTTGTTTTGAGACTAATGCCATTTTTTTTTGACAAGTTTAGATTAGGTCTTACTGGGTTGATTAAAATTGAAAACAAGTTACCGGTTTGTGTTGTTAAAACTGCATTTTTTTAAGAATGGCTATAATCTTCCCTTTTTAAAAGAAATGCAACTGGTAATTCCTCTAATTCATCTCATGTGTAGTGATGAACTTTGTGTGGTATGTTTATGTTTCTTCTACACTCTAGAGGGTCTAAGCCATTCACTATTCCACAGTACCTTGCAGCCCACCCGCCATGACACATCCTCTCTTCTCTTGTGCACACTACAGGAAAAACATCCTTTCATATTGCTCTTTTCTGGTCGTCTTCCATAGTTACCTTATAGTTTTTGTCTATTTCTTGATATCTTCATGATTTTTAGTGATTTTTAGTGCAATTTTGCAGGAATTTTATCAGAGTAGCGCTTGCCCTCGTTTTATGACAGCAGAGCTGTGCTTGCCCCACCTAAGCAATTCACATGTCCCCACTCGACATTCTAGCGATTCACGTGTCCTGTCAAACAGGGCTGCAGCTGCCCCACCTCAGCAACCCATGATGTACAACCGTTCTGTACAGTTTTACTTAAACTGAACCTCGTAATGTTTCATGAAAAGGATTATCTGCTAGTTTTCGGGCTTTCCAGCTATATCCGGACTCGCGCCCTGGAATATATTGGCACTTCTGTCCGTGCTTGTAGTCAAGTGGAGCTGTGCTTGACCCATCTCGTCAACTCCCACTCCCCATCGCAGGCAATCAGTCATGCTGCTGTGCCTACAAGGGATTGACTCACGCATTGGCCCACACTACAAACTGCCCTGTCAAACAGAGCTGCACTTGGCCAATCTCGACAACTCACAAAAAAGATTATCCGCTTGTTTCTTGATGTTCTGGATATAATTACACTTACATGTACCGTCCCAGAATGCACTGCCGCTTGTGCCATGCTTTTTCGTGCTTCTGCCCATGTTAGACTTGAAAGCAAGTCGGTAATTGGCCTCAGTGGTTTTGTTTTGCACCATGCTGTGATATGTACGCAATATCACATACCGTCCCACGTTTCACTTGCAAATTGTGGCGTGCGATATACTTACATGCGGGGACGGTTTGTGCATCCTCCAATCCCAATATGCATGCTCCGACATGGTTAACTTGTTTTCGGCTTAAATGTACACAACCTATGGGACTCCCTAGCAGATTTGGACGAAAGCAGTCTAAGTGGTTAAGAATCAAGAACATATGAATATTCATGTTGCACCGTGTGCCGTACATGGTGATACCCTGGCTGCCCAAATACACAGGCTGGCTGCCAGCACTGACTGTATCTCTAGACCTCTGTCCTCTATCCATAGACCTCTTGTCATATGCTCAAACCCACCTTCCTATTCTGCATATTATGAAGTAATGCTCTATAGGTAAGACAAGACCACAAGAATCCCCTAACAGGAGTGTGGGCTGATTCTACTATCAAGTTCTTACCCATAGAGGCCCCCCCCCCCCCACCTCCCCGCTCTCACATACGTGTGAGAAAAGATGATGTGTCATGGCTGTTTGGCCGCAAGGTACTGTGGAAAATAAATCGTAGCAAGTGTCTTGTGCCCTCTAGGGGGATATTGTATATGCGCTCCACGAGTATGTACTCGCTAGTAGAACCAGCCCACACTTCTATAGGGGAGGGGATTTTCAGTGCATTTCTTCTGCATTTAAATGCGTCAACCTTTCATTAGACTTAAGATAATCTTTTCTTACTCTTCTAATCCAGATCTATTTGGGACACAGACCATGAGTGACCTGGACACACGAACACTGACCCCAGACGCCCTCAATCTGGAGGCTCTCCTCCAATCAGGATACCTGAGTCAGACCTTCAGCCAATCAGAGGGAGGCACCAGTGAATTTGAGTTCACAAAGCCCTCCATGGTCCCTGTGGGGGTCTCATCAGGGATCCAACTCCCAGCCACTAGACCTCGGGCGTTTGAAGCAGATTCCCCTGAGGGACCACATAAGCGAAAGGACGATGGCACCAAGGCTGGAGGTGGGATGTCCTTCTCTGTGACGCTTCCATCCGCGGTAGAGTCTGCGGGTTTGGATTTGAGTCAGACTATTAGCGAGGGGGAGATACCTGCCGCGGATACAACCAGCGATATCTCAGAAATCTCTGGTGGACCAATATTATGAGGGTTGTTGGCCTCGGTAATCTAGGTTCTTCTGTGAGATGTACACACCAGCCATGCTTGACAGTGGTGTCTTACTATTGGGAGCACATTTAGATGGTCCTAACCAAAAACTGGTTGGTTTTTTGTCATTGGTTTAATGTTTTGACAATGGAATTGTGAAGTGGTGACACGTGAATTACTGCGCTTCCAAAATTGACAAAATGCTTAACCAGTGAGAATGACAAAACCAGTTTTGGACTGCGAAACATACACATCCATGCATGATGAACACCATTATCTATATACTGACTGGATAGTGCTCATTGTCGTAAACAAAGAAGTGAAGCTCCTTTGCGTTACTTTTTGACTTCAGCCCTTTGATCTTGACATTCTTTCCAGTAAGTATTTAGATTATTTAGGCCTAATATAGACCTTATGCGTAGCAGCCATCTTAGAGTGCAATGTCTTTGTTTTGCTGGGATTTGCATGAGTGAACCTTTTGTGCATTAATTGTTACTGAATTCAAATAACAAAATATGCCCTCTAGCTAAGATGGCGACTATGCGTTTATAAGTCTATTCATGGCATCACAACGACTGCATCTTAATTGTTATGTCAAATAGAGATAAGTATATATGTATGCTTTTAGTGTGTAGGCATAGGCTAAATGCCACTCAAAATGTCACAAAATTGGGTCTATAGTATACTTTATTCAAGTGTATAATCACATGATATTGCCCGGGTCAAATCATGTCAGCAGCTAAGATGCATAAACATCAATGGGTGTGTCATATTAGTATTAAACCAAAGATATTGTTAAAACAAATAATACGAGTTGGCACATTAGCTACACATGAACAAATGTATTACATGTACTATTAACATTCTAGATGATTGCACACGTAAAGGGCATCTACTTACACTGATTTACCATATGTCACTTCTTGTGGCAAACAGTAGCCTGTGTCCAAATTTGGTGATATGGGGAGACCTTGTATTTTGACAAAGTTGATATCAAGTTCTGATGTATATATATACATTTTTGTAACCTAGGATATCCTGGGTGTTGGAGTTGAAAGCATGAAAAGCTACCTAGTATACAATAAACCAATTCGGTATTTCATTCCCGCGTAGTATAGTAGCGTAGTATGCAAGAATAACCTGGGTTTGTTTGGCTGAAATATACTGCCACTTCCAGTTAGTTGCACCATAGTCTCTGGAGGGTGACAAGGACAATAAATTTGGGAACTGAAAATATCTGGTTCATTGAATTACTGAAAGGGGTGTGCAGATCTGATTGTGCTTCCTATAGTAACCTATTGCATATTGGGCACGTCTCTGCCTTTCCTCTGCTCTCTGACCACGCTACCCGGTCCTGCTCCTTGCAGCCTCCCTTCAGATGTCACTCTCAGATGGCGTCCGTAAAATGTCCCTTTGCGAGACGGTACCTTCCTGCCTCCTCAAACTCTGGTACCTCAATTAAGAGGTTTTTTGCCAACTGCCCAGGCCCGAGACAGGCATTCAGCAGGCCCATGAGCTTGTCAAGGTTGTACGGTTTAACTCGTCTATCTCCCCATACAATTCGGCAGCATCTGCAGCACCACACCCTTTAGACTTGCTGCCAGAAAACGGCAGCCTCATATTCATCCCAACCATTAACCAACCTGCAAGACTCAAAGTGGCCCCGGTAGTCGATCAATGGTTGTTGACCGTCAAAACAATCGGGTGGTTTGCACCTCTGGTGTCCCAATTGCTGTCCCAGAATTTGGTACTGGAGCATTACTAGTGTTCCTATCAGTCTCCTGCTCCAGGTTAGTTGAGGCGTATCATGTTACCTCCTGGTGTGGAAAGAGCCTCTCTGTTCCAAAAGTTGGTCCATATACCAAAGAGTTGCAGCCTCCTCTGGTGGGGGAGTGTCTCACCCAAACTCTAGTCTGTTAGTCCACACCTCTGGTGTTGGTCCTTATCTGTCCTCGTTACTGCTACATGAGGTGTACCAGGAAATCATTCCCTAGTTACATCCTCTTCAGTTGTATTAGGCATGCATCTCATTGCCTTGTGCTCCGGTAACCATGCTGCCTTTTTCTTCAAGTTGACAGCAATGGATTGTATTTGTAGTGGTGTCCACAATGGAGATAACTGCGCCCTGACTTCACGTTCACAACCATCAGCCTCCTGCGCTGCCTCCTGGTCAGCAACTCGATCCTGACTGCTGACTGTGCAGTTTCCCAATCCAAGGTAGGGGATGGTCTGAAGGTCACCCCTGATGGCCGAAGCTCCCACGGCAGGGTCTTCATGATGCACTCCGGCCATACTACCCAAGTCCTGCTCCCAGCAGCCTCCTAATTAGGATCCTAACTGATCAGACTCCCATGTCTTGCTCCGATCCTGTTTTCCCCAGTATTTGGTCCCAAGATCTCCGATCTTGGTTTCTGCTTGGAAACCGGCTGATACAAAGTTCCCTAAGTCTCTGATGCCTGCCATGCAAAGCGCAAGTGGAGTTGCGCTCCTATCAGTTTGAGGGAGTTCAGCTGACCAGCTACATGTACTCACCAAGATAGCTCCATAAATGCGTCTCACCAGAGAGACGACGTGCAATGCGCACAGTTTTAAAAGCCTTGCTATTGATGTAGCCTTAAAATGTTACCTTATACAGAAGTGGAAGAATCCACTACAATACTGCACACCAAGCGTTCGGCAACTGCACCCTTTTGCGACACCTGCAATGCATAGGCGATGTCAATAGTTTGGGTAGTTTGGGTCAAGGGTTGTTTGGGATAAAGACGTCTGACAGCATACACGTACCAGAGGTCGGTGCTTACCTTAAAATTGGTTAAACGTGGCACTTACCAAAATCAATTGAAGATAATACCATAAAGCACCAATACGACTTTGTCTTGGAGATCACTGTTGATGTTTATCTCGAATGACCTATGACCCACCATATTTACTACATGCAGAGTTCAGATACTGAATTGGATTATTGTCTGTTACATGCAAGTCTTCTGATCCCAGTTGTTTGTTAAAACATTGACTCTCTTTATTAAATGATTGTCTCAAATAAAACCTGAAATTTGATGAAGTTATTTTGACCATTAGGAAACTGTACCAATTTCTTGTTACCATTCTTGTAGATTTTTATGTCATAAAATTGTTATATTTGCACCATCCCTGTGCTAAACAGGAGATGGCAATGTGAATTTGTATATTGGCATCACAAAGTGTTTAGAAACCATGTGTTTTTTTGTGACACTGTAATATAACGACCACTCGTATGTGAATAAACATACATGTATTCATGATGGTTGGAGAACAAATGCTTTTCAGTTTCAATTCATGTCCTTGCGTGTTTAATAAAACACTTATGTCATGCCGGACCCCCTCTCCCCACCCCTAAACAGAAATAATTAGTGACGTAACTACATGCATACATATGTATTAATTTTTATCAATTTATGCATTTTTTACCCTTTGGTGCACACATTATTTAGATTGCATGCACAGAATTTAAGTTTTTTGGGCAGTCGCTAGCAACCACCTTGCGCATTAAAAGGTTAACATGAATTCAAGTGCGAAAAAGGTAATTTAATTGGTCATCTGTTATCTTCCTTGTCCGTGAACTTGTTGGTCTTTACATGTGGCTAGGAGAAGATAGTTTTGGTATTCTCCAGTGTTACAACTGATAATGAAGCAACCAACGGATAATGTATCACCAACTGATAATGTCACACAAGTTGACCGATACTGTATCACTAACCGATAATGTAACAGAAATTTACCGATAGTGTAGTAAAAATGTACTACACTATCAATCGATTGTTGTTACATTATCGGGCTTAACCAATAATGTAACAAATATTGACCGATAGAGTAGTAACATTTACTACACTATCGGTCAATTTCTGTTACGTTATCGGTTAGTGATACAGTATTGGTCAATTTGTGTGACATTATCTGTTGGTGATACATTATCAGTTGGTTACTACATTATCAGTTGTAACACCCCAGTTTAACAGCCTTGTTCACATTGCCTCAACCTTCATTCCTATTATACACCAATTTACACTAAATAGTACATCAAACACTTTAATACATACTCGACATACTAGAAAAATGATTTTCACATTGTATTTTATTATCAAACATGTCCAAAATACCACCCATCCTTTTTTCACTACCAACACCAGTGTTAAATTTAATATATCACATTATTTTTTTCATAAATTCATAAGCTACATTTTGTGAAGTTGCTCAAAGTTTTAACAAGACAATAAAAGATAAAAGACACTTCATGAGTAAATAAATTACATTTGCCATCACATATGCATCCATGTCAAATTTCAAAGAAGGAAAATGCAACTCATCAAGGTATATGTTACTAAGACAAAGGCACCTATAAATTTCAGAGCATCATTTGTTCAGTATTTCAACCGCCGGCACAAATAAAAGGGAATTCCCGTAGTCGAGAAAAAATCTCATAAGAAATGCATAATATGTTAACTGATCTCAACTTTGACCAATCAGAATGCTTGTTCCAACCCATGGACCAATCAGAGTGGTGCCAAGTATGAAGAAGCGAGGTCAAAAGTCTGGCATGCATTCCGAGCCAACAGGAATATTGGTCAAAAATTAAACGCATCCACTTTAATAAACGCACTATTCAACATGCCGTTACAAAGATATGGAAGAAGAAAAAAGGGGATTTATAGATACCACATAGAATAATGCAAAGAGAGGAAAACCCCAAACCACAAGCATTTGTGATAATTCATTAATTTCAAGCAATCAAACAAGGCACTTTTACACTGCAGCTACATGTACAAATCAGACTACATTAATTTGATACTTTTTAATTTCAGCCTCATTAATGTGCACGGTCTACTGCTTAATACGTGTGCGCCATTACATTTTTTTCAGTGAAAAATTCAAACAAGTGTTACACAGTAGTGAGATGAGAGTAGAACAGGGAGTCCACAAAACATCCCAGTCAAGCTGAAGTCATCTGGTCTGTAAATACTCTAGAAGTTCACCACGTGCGTGGGTGACAATCGTAATAGTCTGATTCAAACATTGTCTTCAAGGAATATGACCAAGATAGCTGCAGTTTTTACATAAGTTACCAGCAAAAGTTTCTTTTTAATGTTACGGGATTAAGCACAATCATAGAATGATTTCAAGCAACATTGCTTTTTATATCAATTTACTGTTAAAAAATAACAAAACAAAAAAAACACTCTATGATTTAAAGCCTACAAAATAAATACCAATTCTAGATCACAATTTGTTTCATTTTGATGGAAATATAATTTGACAAAACATACAAAAAAAATCACAACAGGTCTTTGCATACTTTATTTCCGTTTGTAGAATTCCATTTGTGCACTGCCAAAATCACTCATTTTGATTTCATAACAACTACCCTTGACAAATCCACACGTGGAATTCAAATTTGACTTCAAGATTATGAAACCGGCTGATTGTTATTTGCTTGACTTTTCTCAACGTATGATATCCAGAGAGGTGACTGACATGCGACTAATTGTCTCTTGTACTGCCTTCAACAGTACAAATTCCAAAACACTGTGTAAATACCATGAATCTGGTTGTAACTTGTAACGGCACTTATTAGACTTCAACAACCGATCACCTCTGCAATTCACAACTAGGCCAAATTTCATAGGGATGCCAAGCAGAAAATGTTGCTTATTATCAACTTTACGTGCTCAGCAAAAATTAAGCAGAGAAAAACTGCATTACTTTTCATCATTACTTTTGCTTAGCAATTTGTGTGTGTGTGCTTAGCACACTTCTGTGCTTAGAAGCTCTGTGAAATTACCCTAGTTCTGGTAAGCTTAGTTCGAAGTCTTGCTACTCTGCTACAGTTTCCTAAATGTGAAATCCAGTAGCAAGAATACATGCTTAGCACAATGATTACAAAAGAGTGACCAGTTACAGTTACAACGTGTTCATGATCCACATTGAATAATTATCTCAATTGACAGAGAAATACATAATAAGTACACCGAATCTAAGGAAAAAGATCACTTTAAAGACTGGCCACTTTCCCACAGGCAATGTAGAGTGATCTCTGCTCATTTTAAAATAGAGTTTTGTACTTGTACTTCTTGTAAAATCCTCTATGATTCAATTTTCGCAGCTTACACATAAAGAACAGTAGACAAAAAGTAACATTTTTTGAAAAGATTTTAGTAAACGGACAAATGTCAACTGAAAACAGAGATTAGATGATTTTTTGTTTATACTTATTTTAGACAAAATCTGCCTCTATAGTTTAACCCAAATATGAACAGTTTGAATTCAACACTATTTATACAGTTACTGTTAGACGAACTGGCATACAAGGAACTTGCTCAGAACTTTGCCAGAAATTGCGTGCATTGTGAAATATCTTCAAAGAAGCATCAAGTTGTACATTTTATTGGCACTCCAGGTATTATGCTGCATAAATTAGATACGGTAGAGATCATGATCATGAGATGTACATGTACATGGGAGTCGACAGTTGAATAAATGATAGGATGACGTCACCTATAGGTATAATCTAGGAAAAACAATACCACTGACAAATTGACGCATGCTTGATGTACCAGCACCTAAAATGCATGTTAACTCTTTCAAAATCACATCTCAATCTTTGAACCTGTGTCCAAAGGTGTTTATGTGTCATAACCTTTGAATCTTTTGGCAAAATGATTCACCATCAGACGAAAGGGTGACCTCCCAATATTATCACTGAGAGATTGCATTGCGCAACAAGATATTCCACATTGCGCACTATTTGCATTTCTTGTGCTGAAGATCACCAAATCTCTTCACTTTTCTTACACAAATATATTTGTTTTGAAAAGGGTATGTCATGAGACTTTTCACGGCAATGACATTCTGCCTATCTTCTGTCAATTGACTTTTTCGGCATTCACAATGGCACTACAGTCCAAGGTTCGTTTGACAGGGCAAACATGCATGTCCATGTTGTCTAAAACGTGCGAATAAGCGTTAACTCTGAGCAGACCTACACCATATGCCTTGATCAAGCAGGCATGCACACATGCATGGAACAAGCAGAGCTGCATACAACCAATACAACAATACCATGGAACAAATGATATGACAGTAGGACACCACTAGCCAAGGACACTGCAGGGATGTTAACACCAAAACATGGCTTTTATCTCCATACTGGATCTGCAGTATTTGATTTTTTTTTGATTTTTTTTACGCAAACATTTTGTTCAATCATTACCTCCCCTTCCCATTTCCATAAACATGTTTGGCATTTCCATATTCCTGTTCGTTTTTCACAATAAAAATTCATGAGGCGTATGAACTGTGAAAACTGTAGTGTCTACAGATGCAACAACCTTCATGTGCTTAACATGAACATGAATAAAACAGCTGCAAACTGCAAACTGAGTGGATTGAACTGAAATATACAAACCAAACAAATTAACAGGCCTAACATTACGGCAAAATGACTGTGGGTACAAAAACAAACAAGTAGGAGACACATGCATGGAAGGGTGGAGGGAAAAACATAAAAAGAGGCATTAGGCAGGGGAAGGACAAAAGGAGTGTGACTGTGGGTAAAGATCAAAGGGGATGCAGAGAGGGGAGGGGGCAAGGAAGGAACAAATTAAAGGAGTGGTGAAGGGTAAATATCAAAAGGAGGGTGTGAATAGAGGAGAAGATGCAGGGGGAGGAACAGAGGAGTGTGGTAGTGGAAGATGTTAGGCCTGCTAATGTTTCATTTGTTAAAGGCAGAGATAAAATAAAACTTATGGAAAAGGAAACAGAAATGGTTAAATTCTCTTGATATCAAAATGGAAATCATCCTCATTCAACAATTTGGATTAACAAACCATCTGATTCTCTGTGCGCTTTGCAATCTGACAATTTCTTCCGCAAACAATTTTTGAACTTAGAAGAAAAATTTGTTCCAAAATAGACTTTTTGAAATAAGGTCGATACATAAATATCGGCTGTACTTTTACATCGAGCTACAAACACCTAGCCTTCAATAAGAATTTACATATTTGCATGCTTATTACTCCCAAACACCTTAGCGGAAGTTTTTAAATGTTAAACATCATTATCAATTCTTCAAGCAAATCAGTACAAAAATAAGGCTGTTCATAGTATACTACAAATATTTGATAAATTTTACCTTATTGAGAATGTTTTTACATATCCATAACTGAAATTATTTCAACCTTCATTGCCTGTTTATTCTAACAAACACACAAACAATAGTAACTTTGACAGTTTAATACTCAGAAACTTTGAAAGTTTAATAGCAACATTTTACACAATAGCATGTACACATTTATTTGCATAAATTATGCCTAGAAATGGGAAACAAAAACAGGAATTATGAACTGGTCAATTGCAAATCAGTCATAATTCAGATCCCCAAAAACCGGGGATAAAAAGGACAAGGAAATGCCACAGTTCACTTGACGTGATACTGGATGGCTTATGACTGGCTTGCGATAACTTTATCACAACTCGGACAAAAACCCTTCCAAGGAACATGTACATTTACGATAGGTTTCTGCAGATGTTGGTTGTGGATGTTTCCTTTCCATTCTTGATGACACTTTGGCATTAGCAAAAGATATAGGAGCTATGGAAAGAGGGTTGCCATGGAAAAAAAAAAAATGTTCAAAACAGTTGATGTTAGTTTCAATTAGCAGTTATCATTTCATATCTGGTATTAAGTCATGAATACAAAGGTTTTACGATTAAATAATACATTTCAAAATATCCATACTTTGAAACCAAACGTAAGGGTAATGACATTACATGTGGAGTGTTTAAATAGCGGCAGTGAAACAAATGCATTGCTATCACAGGACAACGGCGATTCCATTTCCCTTAACTAAACTTTCGGGAAAAAATGTTGCAACTTGACGCCACTTCAGCGGAGAGTATTGCCTAACAAAATTGGAAATGTTTCTCAGTCCCAGATTCATGTCTTATCATCAGTTTTGCAATGACTGACCTTCATTGAGATGAGATATATGAAGAAAAAAGTGGCGTCAGGTGCAACATTTTTTTCAAACTTTCCCTTAACTAAACTCAATTCCACAAAAACCATCAATAACGGTGTTTCCGTACAAGTGTGGGTACATGTGTAAAAAGAAAAAAAGGATTTTCTCAGGACAGGTTGCACATTATGTCAGCGACCCAACTGTCATGTTGTAGGTTTCACTAACTCATCACGGGTCGAAATGCAGGAGGTAGTAAAACGGCCACTGAATTTGCATGGGAAAGTATTTATTCAGAGTTGCAAAGTCTCGATGTTCACGTTTGGATTCTATTGCATGATCCAATATGGACCCCGTGCATACTAGAGCGCCCTCACATATTTTGAACGACAAAAACCTGTCCTCACAGAGGGCGCTCTGTGCAAGGGGTGTATGTACATGTACGTATATATGAACAAGAGTACTGTTAACATGCATTGGTTCACAGGTTAACCATAATACAGTTCCAAAAAAAAATAATAAATAAATAAATTGACCTTTCAGCTATGTACAGTGCCTTTTGGGCAATTCCACACCAAAGTGGACATGACACCAAAAAATTCAAATACATGTGACTGAAACAAATTTGGCATCAAATGAAAGCTAAAAGTCTATATTTTCAAGATTTGAAGTCGGAATTTTATTTTTTATACATTTCGGTACCAAAAATTAGGATTATGTAATAATTCTGTTTTAATCCTAAAAATGTGATTAATAGTGATATGAAAGTATTCTACCAATAGACACACAAAAATATGTACTAATGCCATCAGTTTCTGTCAGGAGAAAGTATTGGTCTTGAAAAACCGACTAAAACTTGTTTTTAACATTTTGCGTAATTTGTTTCGCTTCAGTGACTTCTAATATTTCAGCCTTCGAAAATGTCCTTCCGTTACCGAAAAAATACATATTTTTAATTTATTTTTAAAACTTGCAGTATGAATGCATTGAAAGTTATTGTGCAAAGCAAGTTTAGGTAGGCCTTCAATATGACATTATAACTGACACTGCTGTACTTATCGTTTTTTAATTACAATTAATTAAATCACGTCCTTCCGTTACCAAATTGGTAACGGAAGGACGGTAACGGAAGGACAAATCGTATTTTTATCAAATGTTACGACATTTGCGCTCATATTTGAAAAATGAAAATCACTGCAAATACATGCATGTATAATGAGCATTGAAAGGACATTCATGTGACCCACCTTCACAAAAGTGGGATAAGCAGGGCAAGGTGTTTATTACAAAGGATGGCACAGGCATGTACAACATGTACAATGTACATGTACATATATGCCGATGTACCAGTACTTGTACACATATGGAGTTGTTGCAGAAAATCAAATCATAAAGTTGCTGCCATCAGCATTCATGGACAATAGAGAAAGATACGAATTCTGTGAAGCCATTCCAGAAGCAAATTAAGTCAAAAATGAGATGGCAGAAAGTACCGGTACTTTGGGGCACTTTCATTCAATTTACATGTGTAAGACATGTGAGGTGCAATCTTTGACAAATTATGCCCAAGTTAACAATTTCAGTTTGGATGTTTATTACTAAATTGTTACTACTCTAAATCATTGTAATTTGATTTCAAACATTGATTTGAGAGTTCAATTAAAAGCAACACCTAACTGAAGCCATCAATTCTACCGGTAGATGTTTTTACCTTAAATGTACATGTAGGCTGGTCGCCCCCCTCCCCCCCCCCCCCCCCACCCTTTAGGTAAACCTTTGAACCTACCGGTATTATTATTAAAAGTTGTTGGTGAACATGTAACCAATATACTCAAGAGTTCAAATACTGTGTATTTAGACTTTTAAGGATTGAGGTGATGGGTTTGAAGTCTATTTCTGTAGTAGTCCTGTGTTCATGAATTATGTGTTTTGGGTTGTTTTCGTGTTTCTTTTGTTATCATTAATTAGCAGGCTTCTATCTTTATCTCAATAGTTTCTTGGGTATAATTATTTATGCCAGGTCTGCATATTGTTGATTTCACATTCAGTTACACATTTCAGCAATTTGTTTCACTTGTATAATTAGTGTAAATTCACATTTTGTTCATGCTATAATTGAGTAAACCTTTTGTCCTTCCGTTACCGTCCTTCCGTTACCAAATTATAATCTGCTTAAAACGTTGTAATTATATTACCGAAACACTTAAAGTCAAATGAAAGGCGGTATAGTATAGATAAAGCTTCAGGGATTCCATTTCCTACCTTTAAAATATAATTGCCCCATAAAATTCACAGAGTTTACGCAAAACGCGAGTAAGTTGGAAAACCCTTGTCCGTTTTACCGTCCTTCCGTTACCGACCTCATTAATATTCATAATTCATAAACGGGAGGCATTCATGCCCCCCAAAAGTGTGGGAAATGAAAGTAGCATTATAGCAATACAATTGTGACATTTGTTTGCTGTAACTATGAACAGTGTCTGTGATACACACATTTGAAATTTTATTTAATGAGTGAAAACGTCCTTCCGTTACCGTGGAATTGCCCTTTTCTCAATAGCTGAGCACTGGATAGTACATTTCAGAATCAACTGCATCTGTTTGCATGCAATTTGTTTTTATGAACAATATTATTTTGTAACCAAAAAAACGGGATTTTAAGGCCAAAAAAAAAAAAGTCTCCGGTTTCTGGTATGGAGCTTGCCCCAAAAGTGGTGCGGCGACGCTGCTTTTTTTTTTTTTTTTTACCTGATTTTTTTGCTTCAAATGTCGGCTGATGACTGCAAATGGTGCCCGACTAAACTTAGTGCAAATATATGGGAGTCCAGAGAGGCCACATAAAGCTTATTCTCGACCATAACCCAATCTAAAAACATGTTAAAATTGTGCAGCAGCAGGATTCCAGTCAAACCAGTGAGTTTGGCAGTTTTGAGACATCATCTTTCATTGAAAAAAAACTTTTTCATTTTGCCGACGCGCATGGCTACGGCGACACGCGCGCATACCAGAAACCAGAGACTTTTTTTTTTTGGCTTAACAAACAATGTTTGTATGTACAATGTACGTATTCAATACAAGTTAACGTTAGCACTCACGACCTGCGGTACGGTATGAATGCACACAAATTCTGTGCTGAAATGTCAGCCAACAATTTGGTGCTTACACAAATGTTCACAGGCAAATCCACGAATCTGGAGGCAGATACTTTTAAATGCCACCTTTTGTTATTTGAACACAAGCGCCCGTGCAGACAGCATTTTAAAATTTGTCGACATGTCTACTAACTTAAGTCTCTTGACTTGAGTTGTATTATACCTCATACAAGAATGAAACTACCGGTAGATCAATTTCATTTTTTCCTTCCAGTTTTCAAAGGATGTCTGGGTGTAACTGTAAAACATTTCAGCCAGAATCGTAAGTTTAACAGAAGAGTTTGGACACACTGAAACACCTGGGCAGTGGGGGTGGTTCCGATAAATCTGGTTCAAATGCTGCCTGTGTCCTCCCATATTTTTTTAAGTTATATTTTTCACCCAAAACAAATTACAATCGTGAATTCTGTAACCTGTCGTCACAAATTCGCCATCATATGAGATAGATGTTGCCGTTTGCCCCAAAATGTGAGATATGGGTTCAAATATAAATGTGGATGTACTGAATTGATTGAATCCGAGCCCAAATCAAAAGCTCTTCTTATACCATCAGTGAAGACAAATGCAATTTTGCTACTTGAAAAAAATATAATAAAAGCATGTTGATACTTATGAGGGAGTTGTGAAAGTTCCATACCTTTCAATCAATTCTAAATACATACACGTATGAACACTGTGTGGTTATAATAAAAAGAAAATTCCAAGTCATTCTGTATTCTGTAAAAATGGTTTCGCATGGTAACTCTTATAATGAGATGACAGGTCACACACAGTGACCAAAAAGTTGTTTTCTGTTACGCAAAGAAAAAAATTACTCTTACTTTGAAAGTTCATCAGAGATGTTTGTTAGTCTACATCGCTCTAAACCATTAGCTCTCCCAACCTCTGCTTTAATGTTATATTATTTACAAGTTTCCTTCCGAATAATCTGCAAAAAAATATACATCTTTGTCTTGGAGTTTCATCCCCTTCTCACTTCCTGGTCTAAACGGGCGATGATCTCGCCATCAACCAAACATCTCTTGTGAGGCGTAGACCATATACAAGAAGCCGTCTTCGTCCTTTTCATCCCGGTAGACCTCTGATAACGTGATTGACATACTGGCCAGGCTCTTATTGTTGACGATGAGATAGAAGGCCTGCGTGGCGCTCAGCTGCATACGATTTCTGTATAGTGGAGGGGGAGAGAGAGAGGCAATCATTAAAGGAGCAATTCTTCAGAAAGTGTACCTAAATTATTTTTTGGGGGGGAGGGAGTTTTTTATGTAATGTAATACAAATGATTTTGTTCACTAAAGTGTTGCTAGTACAGTTAATCAAGATGCAAATTTCTTGAGAAGTTTTATAAGTTGGTCTTTCCGTGCATAAATTAGCATAATTTTAATCACAACATGTCACACACGTGACCGATCAAAATGTCACGCACGTGACCACAGCACAATTCCCAGCAAAACTAAAGCAGAGGCTGTACGTTGTTTATGCATTCTAAATCACAAAAGACTAGTCTCACTAGAATATCCGATGAATAGCCCGGATAACATTTTTTCGTCTGATGTCACACTGAAAGTACAAACTACATGTATACTCTGAGGCAGGGAGTAAAAAACACTAACTTGATGAATCACTGAAAGTAATATGTCAGATGTACCGTAGTTAACAAGGGGTAAAGCTTCAATAATCAGACAAGCCCAATTTTACGTCACACAATGACCAAAGAATGGCCCAAAGACCATGTACAGTACATGTGTAATCATTATGGAACCAGTTTTGGGGCAGTTTTTAAGTCGGAGTGTATCCCTGCATGCCTTTTCATGGTTCATTGATTCCAGTATGTGAACAAAGAAGATTAACAGTCAGTCAGTCCAGCAAGGAGAAAAGACTCAATTTTGCTGCACTGCACATAAAGCTGATCTCCCCTCTAAAGCTGGATGAGCTAGCAGACGTACATGTACATACATATTTTGTACAGGTTTGCTCCATACTGTAGATGCACATGTACGGGTACACTGTACATGATGTGGTTGATGTGGTACCGGTATTGTCTTACATGTAATTCTGGTTTGGGCTTTTTTTTAATGAATTTTTCTTCCCTTACAATTTCTTTGCAATGTCTTGGAGGGAAAATCGGAACATTTCTACAGGCAATCATGCAAACTAATCAAACATTTCAAAATATATATCAATATCCTTTCTTTTCCATTTTTATAGAGCTTATATGTACATGCATGTCCACATGATCCCAAAAATATGAGTATGCGTCATGGTACACGGGACTGCATCATGCATGCTGCCATGCTCTATAACGTGCAATGTACCAGTATGTTTGGGCCAAACAAGGCACAATAAACAAGCTCATTATAATTTCCACCTCATCTGACCCGCTCTGTTTCAGTTTGTACTTAAAAATATACACAATGTAGTTCTTATTCCCTGAATCAACATCGCCAACAACTTTAACCATTTTAGATTTTGTCAGTTCCAGTTTCCAGGAATCTTACTGCAATTTCAAAATCCAACAAATTCTTCAAGGTTAGTAATTGTTCATTCTAACTTCCAAGAATTGTTTTTCTAATGCACACCCCCCGACTTGGGTGGAAACAACCACAGACGCTCGTGCATTTCCTGTCATAAAAACAAGCTTGTGCAACAACTCTTTGCCTTTAATAATTCAAGTGCATATCCACACTGTTGCAGTAACTCATGCAGTTCAAGTATACCACTGGAGTTACGAAATATACATGTACATAGGATATGAGTGGTCTGGAGTCACCTCATGACAACAAGTCTGTCAAGTGGTTAGAAAAAAAGTCAGCCCTGACCTGGCAGTCAACCGCAATCAATTGGACTGGGTGATTGTTAATCATGACCTAGCTAGTCTGATCAAACACAATTGAAGGCTGTACCAAATCTGACTGAGGACAGGAGTGTTGTTATCAAGTTGATGAACTCATCGCCTGATTTCATCAAGCAGTAAAAAAGTTCATTCAATCTAAATGTGTTATTGTACAAGAGTGTACCGGTACATCCACCATTTGGGAGGGGAAATTGTGCAACAAACTGAATTAATCACGTACATGTAGGCCCTATAGTTTTATGGATGCTCTTTAAACACAAATTCTTTGCACTTTCTTTCTTCGGTCATAGTCATAAACAATATGCCCAGACTTAATTACCTAGAAATATTTTGAACGCATTTACCAGTACAACCTTTTGCAATGAAATGTTTTTTTTCTAAGATGCCATAACAAGACCATTATGTACTTGCATTGTATATATGCTACTATTCCATTGTCGTCAAGATGACCAACCAATTCCTAAAAACCTTAAGTTATAGAAAAAAAATGTTGATAAACATTGACACCTGTTTCAGACCGTCATTTTATAATTACGTCATATATTAAACCAAAGGGTATTTAGTGAGACTCAAGTTGAAGTGACATTTATGAACTACCAGTAGATTTGTTTAAAGCTACAGTCCATCATTTGCAGCTATCCGAAAAGTAACTGGCGTAATTATTGTTGAAAAACAAACTTGGTTGAAAGATAGTAAGGGAACTAAACTCCCTGTGAAATTATTCTTTCTGGGAAGCTGTCATTTTGAAGTAATCAACGAAAGAAAGCCTTTACGGTGCGTCTTAAGACGCACCGTTGGAAAATTTAAATTTGTAGCTCGTTTTGTTATTCGATGAAGCGCGCGCAAGCATTGGCATGACGCACACGCGCGCGCGGGGTTGCTATAATTCATCGGATCAGTGCGCGACGTCGCGTATAGCTGCAATTCAAAACAATTCAAAACATGATTCAGTAACTTTTGATTTGAAATTGAGATCCTAGAATGCTGTTTTTCTCGGAATATACAGCTGAAGCTTACCTGAAACTTCATCAGGTTAGTTGTTCAGTATCCTTCATCAGATTTTGAACACTTTTGTTGCTTCAAACGAACAAAATGCACAAATTACAAATGATGGACTATATTTTTAACTGGATTCTGGAGTCATTTTGAATGACGTGCAACAGTCTATCTTTCACACACGTAAACATTGCCACTGATGTTTTGAATGTTGAAGATAATTCTTAGCTTTGGAATAAGTTAGTCGTAAGATGGGATTTTAGTTTGGCTCAACATTGGCACACAGAATCACAAGCTTACATACAAACTGTACATGTACAGGTACATGTACATGTACCTGACATTGCATGCTTTGACTTAAACTTACTTTCGTCTAACACTTACATGTAGGCCTAATTTACTACAATTGTCCTTTAACAACGGAAAAAAACTGCCCTTCAACTGTACCATAACGTAAGGCTGGCCAGCAATTTTGACACTAAGGAATGTTTATTTCCAAGGCATAGCCTTGATCTTCCATTCACATTTTCCACCCATCATCACACGCATTATTTATTTTTGTGGAAAAATCTTGTGATTGATCAATACCGGTAATTACGACAAATACCTTTTTTTTTGTTACATGCAAGCTACATGTAGAACCTTTTGTGCATTATATTGATCTGGCAGATTTGGACATCGGACTTTGACGTCATTGTGAATCGTATATCTGCCATGTGTTTGTGCTTGACAACTCACCATATTGCAGATTCTCAGCAGGGTCATTCCGTGTCAAATCAACACGCTTTTGGACCCGACCCTCACAGATTGAAACAATATTTGGTGTGATGATTGGCCTATATGAGAAACCCCCAGAACTGATTTTTTTTGTAAATTGACTCGTTAGTTTTTGAGATACGGGTCAACGAACTTTTGACTAATTAGCATGACCTCCGAACTTTAAATACTTGTATCTCAAAAACTATAGCGCCTACAAAGCCAAGTTGTACATCATATTAAAGTTCTTTGAATGGCCTCCATTTCATAAAATAAAACCAAAATCGTAGCATGAAGTGCAGAGAAAATGCGTAACAAAATGACCTTTGACCTCGAATTACGAAAAACAATATGCTTCAAATTTTGTAATTTTTTTTCAAATGTTAGTTTATGATGTCAGCAACAATCTTAAGAAAAAATTGGGATGGGCGCTTTCAAAGTTTTTAAGTTATGATTTTTTGAAGAAAGCCTGTCCATGAAAAAGTATGCATAATATTAAATGTACATGTACAAGTAAACATGTACATGTACACTTGTACTGTGTACATGTACATGTGCACATTTTACCTGTGCATCATGTTTGCCCTTTACAACCACATAGTCTCAACTCATTTATATTAAGGGCAGAACAAAATTACTTATAAAATATATGTTATACCGGTCTACTTTCATTTTTCGCTCAACCAAAGTCTGTGTTGCAGTGTTCATCTCCTCGGCGAGAGATGAAGAATGAAGCGGATATTCTCAGGCAAAGATTCCAAATTGCACGTACCATTCCAGGAACACAAAAGCTGCACTGTTTTTGTCCGATGTCTAAAGACAATATTAAGGTGCTTGATTTTTCCTCCTCCTCAGACTCAAGGGAGGAACCAGTTTGCCTCCAAGTCCATGGACAAACTGCATGTATTGATTTTGCAGATATCAAGGGGTACATGTATGTTACAGTGATGTATGACTGTTACTGGTGGCTAGCATGTGTTCAGGAGATCCTTCCAGCATCCCAAGAAGTGGAACTGAGTTTCCTTCATCCCCATGGGCCATCTCCATCTTTCAAGTTCCCCTATCGACCAGACACACTTGTAATTCATGGCAAGGATGTATTATAACAGCAGTGGAACCGTTCACTGAAACAGGACGCGTATACAAGATCTCCGCCGAGGAGATGAACACTGCAACACAGACTTTGGTTAAGCGAAAAATGAAAGTAACGTAGACCGGTATAACATATTTTTATGCCCCGCGGCGAAGCCGAAGGGGCATACTGTTTCCGCCTTGTCCTTCCGTGGGTGGGTGGGTGTGTGTGTGTGGGTGGGTGGGTGTGTGTGGGGGTGAGTTTGTCTTACATTCCCTATGTGGACTTGTGAACAAAAGATGTCCACATAATGCAGGTTGTGTTAACATTATGTGGACTAAGCCGTGTCCACATAAGGTTTTGCCCTTTCTGAAAAACAGGTATAAAGGCATTTTTGGGTTAGGTTTATCTGTAGCAGAATGAAGAGAAACACTATAGGGAATCATAGGGAAAAAAATGGGTTAAAAAGTTTTCACAGTTTAAGTAAAGTTATTTTTTGTACCGAGTTTTCTTAACTACACGAAAACAAAGGAATGTCCACATAGCGTATGTAAAACAAACGTGTGTGGGTGTGTGTGTGTGTCCGGACAAATCTTGTCAGCGCATTAACTTGAGAAATACTTAACATATGAATTTCAAATTTGGTTTGTGTATTGTTCTTGGTAATCCTAAGAACCCTTTTGCATTTGGGGCCGAAAGGTCAAGGGTCAAGGTCCCAGTGACTAAAACAAAAGAAATTTTGTCAATACTTTACATGTGAACTTCAAATTTGGTTTGTGGATCGTTCTTGGTAATCCAAATAGGCCTATCGCATTGGGGTCCAAAGGTCAAGGGTCAAGGTCACAGTGGCTAAAACAATAAAAATCTTGTATTTATTCTGAGATCATAGGGATTAGGGATTAATTCATATAAAACCTACAGAAGACACTAATGCTGTCAATGAACGTTCCATGTGACCAAGGTACGTATGTGTAAGTTGATGTTAAAAGAGTGGTGTTATGTCATGGGAACAGTCACGGTTGCGGGGCATTTGTGTTTGTAAACACACCTGACTTGGATATGAGTTGAGACTATGCGGTTGTAAAGGGCAAACATGATGCACAGGTAAAATGTGCACATGTACACAGTACAAGTACAATGTATACATATACATGTACATGTACATGTACATGTACATGTACATGTACATTTAATATTATGCATACTTTTTCATGGACAGGCTTTCTTCAAAAAATCATAACTTAAAAACTTTAAGAGCGCCCATCCCAATTTTTTCTTAAGATTGTTGCCGACATCATAAACTAACATTTGAAAAAAAATTACAAAATTTGAAGCATATTGTTTTTCGTAATTCGAGGTCAAAGGTCATTTTGTTACGCATTTTCTCTGCACTTCATGCTACGATTTTGGTTTTATTTTATGAAATGGAGGCCATTCAAAGAACTTTAATATGATGTACAACTTGGCTTTGTAGGCGCTATAGTTTTTGAGATACAAGTATTTAAAGTTCGGAGGTCATGCTAATTAGTCAAAAGTTCGTTGACCCGTATCTCAAAAACTAACGAGTCAATTTACAAAAAAAATCAGTTCTGGGGGTTTCTCATATAGGCCAATCATCACACCAAATATTGTTTCAATCTGTGAGGGTCGGGTCCAAAAGCGTGTTGATTTGACACGGAATGACCCAGCATGTCATTTTCCAAGCCATTGCATGCTAACCTTATTACACTTGTGATTAACGCAGTTACAATGATGCTATTGTTTAAATCTTTTATTGGCTTAGTTGATTAAATGTACCTTAAATGTTCAGCATTTAAAGCAAATACACGCATATTAATATACGTACATAGAAACACCCCCCCCCCAGAAAAAAATATGTATAGTAATATTAATAATAATTATGTAACATTACTAATGACTAATTATGTAACATTTTATGCAAATAAGCACTTTACCTGATTATTGTTACAAACTGGCTCATTGTCAATTCCTGGGGTACCAGAAATTTGGTCTTGTCTAGAAGAGGTAAGTTGGTCTCTTTGTAGTATCTTTCCACAATGACCTGCAATGTACAAGAAAGAGAGAGAAAAAATAATCAGTTTCAAATGTCAGTTGCTCATACAGTGTATTACAAGTTACAGCATAATTTTTATCTCAATAAATTTGGAAATTACTCGTATTCAACTTTGAGACAGCTTTCTTAGCTCAGAATCCGATAAAAATATATACGGTGCATCTGACTGATTGTTGCCAGACAACTGACAAACTAAAGAGTTCTAGGGGGAGGAGCGTGCCAAAAGAAGGGGGCCAAGTTGGGAGAATGTATCGGTGCGAGTTGGAATAGGCAGCTCCACGGACTGAAGAAAGCAGCCCTCGACCGAGTAGAGTGTAAGGTACTGCACCAGTACAATGTAGGGGGATTGAGTGCAGGTTACATCAAGGTATGAATAAACAACGTACTAGGTATGTGTACAGTACGTCATTTGTACACATTTCAAAATGGAATTTCTTGCGTACATATGATTTTACTACAATTTTTCAGTTCATTTCATTTGCCATATTTTTGCTCCAAGTTAAAGGGAATACATGTATACATCATTTGCTTTTGCTGTAATTTTCAGAAATGGATGGAATTGGGGGGTTGGAAATATATAGCAAATATAGTTACACTGACTTTTTTGAGGTTTTGGGTTCGAAAATGCTATAAAAATTTTCCTGTAGTCTGGTTTCCTGACTCCATATAAGAAGAAACAGAGCAGTTTACATACATTGGGTAATTGTACGGTCAGGGAACCAGTCTAGCTGGCTCGTACCCGTTCATAGGTTTGTAATCGATTGCAAACAAGTGCGATGGTCAATTGGGGCCAGTATTTGAAAAAAGCCAGTTTTTCCAACGCTGATCGGCCGATCAGCTTGGAAATTGATACAAAAATACCACTTTTCTTGAAAATGACAGTATACCAGGTGCCATGATTTTACAGGATGCTTTACACTGTCATTCACTAACAGTCCAGCAAGGTATTTCAAAATGATTTGGTAGTTTTATTTTTTGATGTTTGCAAATGTTGTATTTTCCCTTTAATATTAACACAGACACAGATCCTTCAGTGGTGTAACATCCCAATACCTAACAGTTCTTGAGGTTCAATAAAAAAATCTCAACGGAAATTAAATAAATGCTGGTACGAAAACGAGTTCTTGACTTTGTTTTCCCCAAACTGGTATCCACTGTTTGCCTGTAGTACACGTACCTGACCCCAAAAAAAAACAGATATGAAAAACAGATAAGCCATCGTGAAAAAAATTAGCACTAATCGTGCCTGAATAATTTTTGTGCTGGTAACTGGTACACGCAGAGACAAAACAAAAATAGATAACAGCTTCACTTGCCCACAACAATGTGTGTGACAATTCTATTATGTTCCTGCTCACAAGTTACATAAAATACAAACATCTGACTCAAAATACATTAACCCTTACCCTACTAGACCCTCCAACGCATGCCAATATGTGCCTCAAGAAAATCTCCTATGTTTTTTGCACGGCCCTCCAATATCTGCCATGTTATTTCAAGGGTAACTGGACAGGCACTCCAATACATGCCACAGAGAACAATGAGAGTCCTCTGATAACAAAGTGAGTGCCCCCAGCTGGTCAGTATCAGGCACCCTCCAGGGCCTCCAACTCCTGCCAATTGGAGCCTTCACTGTTAAGACAAACTATCTGCCAATAAACTGCAGCTGGAGGGCATTGGCATAACCAACTGACATGCAGTAAACTACCCTCAGAGAGTAAGGGTTAATCTCTGTGAACAACAAATTTGAGTTGACCCATTCTAGCCAAGCCAGGCTATAAGAAGACTGAAGACAGTTTGAATATATAGACAAAAACAAAAACAAGGCCTAGTGGTATATAATACCAGTTTTGGGAATCACAAAGAGTCCTTTTTTGGCAACGGTACTGTGCGCACAGGCTCTGATACATTCTTCTTTTCAGCAGACACTACGTTTTTATGCACATCATACATGTAGAAGTTGGTTGCTTGTACCACTGCACACCATATGCCCCTAAACCATGTTCCAGCATGTACTGTACAAACATAAGGGGCCTTTCACACTATCCAACTATCTGTGTTGGATCCCAATCCAATACAGAGATTTTGGGAACCCCATTCACACTACATTGTAGCAAGAATTCAGTACAGATTCTGCATGGGTCCAGTGATCTACAAGTATAAAATCCAAAACCTGACCAGGGTCGAAAGGATCCACAGGTTCTGTAGATAATCCCAAATCTAAAGCCGATCCATGCACACCAGTGTACCTGTACTGTACACATCAATATGCACAGTATTTGTATGAAAAGTATGCCTTGCCTACCCATGTTTGATCACGGACCATTATGTGGTTTGATACATTGTAAACCCCTGTGCTGCTCAGGGTGGACCTTAACCCTAACCCACCTCACTCCTCCAAAATCCTCCTGGCGGTTTTGGAGGATTCTAGAGGATTGAGGATGAATGGTGATTGAATCAAATGAGGATTCTGGAGGATTGAGGATGAATGGTGATTGAAGCACATGAGGATTTTGGAGGATTGAGGATGAATGGTGCATGAAGCACAAGAGGATTTTGGAGGATTGAGGATGAATGCATTTTGAGGCAGGACTGTCTGATGATTTGGAAGGATTTGGCGTTGGTTATCCTTCATTTAAACACGAGTGCAAAGTTTTGGGATGAGGAGGATTTTGGAGGATTGAGGATGAATGCATTTTGAGGCAGGACTGTCTGACAATTTTGAAAAATTTAGGCGGAGTTGAAAAATTTTGGAGGATTTTGGAGGATTGAGGATGGTTGTAAGCAACAAGGGCCTAGGGGGTTAGGGTTTTAATAGAGGGACAGTAAAGACGATAGTGTGAGAAGGCCTCACACATTAGGAGGGTGTGCATTATGCTAATTAATGCATTTTGTAAATTATTTTCAGGAGATGTTGAAGCAGCTGGCAGACTGCAATTCCCAGGAGACATTGCCTCCCAAATGAGTATCAGCTTGTCAGGTGTCATCACAGAGACATTAGCTCATGATTTATTGTACTTGTAGGAATATTCATTAACTGACAGGGTGTTATACCGGTATGAACTCTCCTGTCCAGTCAGGCCTGATCCCTGAGAGAAGATCTGCAGCAGGTGCTTTTCTTATTAAACATGTGACTTGATTTTATGGCAAAGCCACTACTGACAAATTTTTGCGTGCAGGTAAAAGTATGGACAAACATTGAAATACATTGTAAATACATGTCCTGGTGTTTCTCAATTGCTGAAACAATGCCACGTAAAGTTACAAAGCTAACAGTATTATGATCAATTCTCAAAATATCTATCAAGTGAAAGGATGTTCTGAATTTGAGAAAACACCTTAGATTTACCGTACATGTATTTAATTAAGTTCCTCAAGAAAATGTGCAGCATGCACTGTAGACACCAAACTACATGTAGCAAATGACATGCATCTAGACACGTACCGGTATACGCATACATGTACGATGCATGTACGCATACCAGTATAAACATTAGAATGACAAAAACCAGGGTAGACTTTTTTTTAAAAGTTGCATGAATTCAATTCTTGTAGTCAACAACATATCGTTTGTTATCAAAATTCTTTTTGTCCCCATTCAACAAAGCGTACATTCAGCACGTTCTGTCGTGCACACAATCAGTTTGAATGAAGCTTTGGACTGGATTTCTTAAACCCAGTACCCAGTTCCAAGTGTTGCTCTGATTGGTGCAATTCTCTATGGTGTGATGTAATTTGTACGTGTAATTCCACAGTCACATTCTTCAACAAACATTCTTCATACATATGTAAATGACTCTGTAACAAATGACTAATGTGCGCATGAAACATGTACAGTAATGACAAAATCATAATAAACGTTTGGTGGCTGTTTGGTGAGTGTCACACAATTCCTACATAGAACACGGCGCTCTATCTGTACCATAGAGCAGTCGAGGCTAATAACAGACTGTAAGTTCCTTTTTTTTCCTTTTGAATGGATGTTTGTCAAGCCCTACCCACTGTCGTGGGTTAGAGGTAACAGTTCACCAAGAGGCTTCTCTTTCATACAATTCCATTGTACCAATCCAATCACAAAGCAAGCTTGTTTGCGAGTTGTAGGCCCTATGCCAGTGGTTGAATATTTCCATGAAAACTGCTGCATTTCATATCAGTCACTGGCCTTGATCCACTGACCACTGCAACAATGGGTGACTCCTCAGGCCAAGGTCACTCCAAACACTGTGTTCTTATTTAAGGTCAGAGCATACACCTAAAGCAGCAACTACATGTACTGTACATTGTACAAAAATGTACCTATAGGCCTACATTGTGTACATACATGTTGTGTGCTGTACCATGTACATGTACATGTACATGAAGTAAACTGTTTTTTCTTAACCTTGTACATGTACAGTTTTGTACATGTACATAGGTACAAGAGCAATTTGTATAAGATCTTTCATGGAATACAAAATAAAACATTTCAACTAAAAATATGTACACAACCATCCAAATCCCAATAAAACCCATTTATCATGTTTATAAGCCTTGATACTGCACACATGCACCGGTACTTGATACAAATGTACTGCATACATAAACAATGAAGCAGGTTTAAGATGCAGACATTTTGCACGTGCAACATAATTTGTGTACAAGTTTCACATTGTTCACCTGCCTACTGTTATTATAATCAACATGCTTCTGAAAACCATCCAAGATTTAATACACCATTAACCTTAAATTTGCTGGTACCATCTACACATGTATGCTTCATACCCGTACATGGATACGGTATGTATGTACCGGTACTGTACTCAAACACATTTTGTGCCATGTATGTATACATGTACATGAGTAGCAGCAGCTCAAATTTATTCTTCATTATAAGTTCACCTTGAGTTTCTTCAAAGCCTATCAATGTATGTGCACAGTGTATGTCACGTACAATGTACTCAGTATTGTATGGCAAGAAATCTCATGAACTGTATTGAAAACAAGTATTTCAACACAAAATACTAGGAAGAATCTCATACGGTCTGCATTTGTCTTAGATTAGCTTGAAAAAAATGTATTTCATTGCAAAAATATAGGGCTTAGAACTCTGATATCTTAATCAGAAAAAAAATTAAAAAGGATATTTTTTGTAACATATTTAGTGACTTTATACATGTTCAATGTGTGAACTCTGCCATGGGATGCATTTTTGTACAAATAAGGAAAGGTACCATGGATGACACCGTGAGTCTTGTATTCATTTTTTACAAGCCTGAACTTAACAGAGACTGTACAACACAGTGTGCATAATGTACATGTAGGTCAGTCACCCTATGAAGTGATGGAAATGGCCATATGGTACAATGTTCCTCAGTGACTCACTACACATGGCCACCTACTGCTGTGAAACAGTAGTCACTTCCTGGAAATTTTACAATCTATGGGACCTCCTCTTAAAAGTGCATGAACCCTGCATGGAAAACAAGTCTACCTTTCATTTCTACATTGTACATGACAGTCAAGCGTACATGTACATCTACATCCATGTAAGCAAATCTCCCTCACCTGGGTTTGCAAAAGTGCCATATTTTTCAGGATATGTGACTTTGCTCCTACCATCAAACACACAAGCACAGAGACACCCAATATAAAGACCTACCGGGCGGTACACAATGTAACCAACCCACCCTGCAGAGGTGATTTATCAAATTCTTCATTCCACCAAACAATGTGTCATTTTTACTTTTTTTCTGAACCATTGTTGAGAACACAGAGGCATGGAACAAAACATCAATGGAGGTCAGGGTTGTATTTGACCCAGGGAAGGCTGTTCAACCCAATGTTCATAAACTACCCAAGTTCCTTCTACATTGTAAATGCATCAGGTGAACTGGAAGTTTTGCAAGATTGATGAGGCCTGGGTAATTGGGCACAGGTTTGTTTGGTTCCTAGATGTGTTAGCACAACGGGTGCCATGCAAAGAATGAATTCATGCAAATTTAAAGTCTTAGAGAACGCTCCATACTGTATGTGATAAATGTAGAAGGCATCGCACCTTCAATATGAATACTCATGGTCGCAATTTTTGTCTGATTATATACACTAGTGCAGTGCCATCTAAAATGTGCATGTTCGGGAAACGCAAATTGCTTTGCCGCTGGTATACATTGTAAGTTGCATACTTGCAGAGTTTTTGAGAACTGCTCGTGCAAACAACGCACACTTGCGTCAAAGTTTGTGCCAAGTTTGAAGTTCGACCACCTACAATGGTCGCTTAGTCGACTGCAAAAATAACGTGTCCGTGTACATACGAAATATGGTATGCAGTGCTATTCACCAATACTGGACAATGGTATCGCCCTACAATGCACGTGCGCGTGCCCGTCCTTTTTGCATTGTTTGCGTCATATTGAGCACGCGCGCTTTAGCTTAAACATGACGTTAACAATTGAAAAGAACGGCAGTGCGTGGTGTTATGTTCTAAGCTGCCACGTTTGCCTTTGGAAATACTGCTTTTTTGCAGCTTTTTCGAGAACCGCTCATCCAAACCACTTCAAACTTGGCACTGCACATTCTGTGGCCCCGAGCAATACACCTGCCGATTTTCAACTTCATACGGTGCCCGGTTCTGGAGATAATCGACGGACAGACAGACAGACAGAGATTCCTTGAATTATAGTAAGATGTACGTACAGTATACAAGTCTGCTAAATTTTAATTTCATTATTCTGTAAAATACATGTAGGGCCCTCATTAGTAGGTGTTTACCTTACATTTGTTAAATATGGCAACATTCTTAGTTTTATGTATAGCAGGCACACCGCACTGATGCCTATGAACAAACATTCTACCCGTCCAAAACCCTGACATCAATTTTCACTCACTGGGATTTTGTTGGGGAATTTCGCTCTTATACCAGCCACTTCATCTTTTCTTGAAGCTGAAATAGAAAAACAACAACAATAATATCAAGTTAATAAATGAGTAAAATTTACTTTCGTTGTTGAATTCATTGTAAATGAATGGCTTTATAAATTATAATAAGGAAATAAATGTGTGCTTGAGAGGTTTTAATCACTCTGTTTAAGACCGCTTAGAGTCTGGGTGCTGATAATTAACCCGAGCCGGAGGCGAGGGTAATTATCAGCACCCAGACGGCCAGACTCTAAGCGGTCTTAAACAGAGTGATTAATACCGACCGAACACACATTTATTCCCATTCATAAATACCTTTTTAGGTCAAAAATATATAATATTTCGGTCAAAAAATCCCGATTTTGTTCAACAAGTTCACTTCATGCTTTTTGAAACATCCCTCTAGCTAAAAAATGGAGTGTTCAGCTGGCGATTAAGATGTAAACAACCCTTTTATGGAGATTGACGCGCGCGTGGCACGTTCTGTGCGATGTCGCGCAGAACGCACCTGAGGCGTTGCGATTTGAATTTAGAACTATAAAATTCTGACTCACTGGTAGTGTTGCGCATGCCTACGTGAGGACTGTGAACGTTCAACCAATAAAACGGTAAGAGGCACTGGATTTTTAGGAGTCCACATTTAATGTGACACTGGAAAAGTGTTTAAGACCAGCTAGCCATGTCTTTATCATCCGTTTAAGACCGGCCACGTGACGGACTCTCGACCAATAGGAATGGCTCAACTGTCTGAGGTATTTATGAATAAGAAATAAAGAAATGCTTGAGTAGCACGCTCGATCACAGTCTACATACATGTACCGGTACATGTACATGTATGTGCCACTTGCTTTCGAACAGTACAATAATGTACATATTCAGACTGATACTCTGCCCTGCCCCTGTCAAAATTCATGAATGGAAATTTGTAACTCCGCCCACATATGTACATGTATGTAAGATTATCATCTGGTTTCAGCAACCATTGACTTCCCTTCAGTGAAGTACTTTACTCCAACCCACTCCGGTGAACGCACTGGTACCATCTGGCTTTTACAACAAATGCCTTTACTCCCTTTGTTTTAAATGCATTTCATACGAAGGCTACACATGACTGTGGCTATTGTATTAGTGATTTTCCAGATCAACAAGTGCAATTGATTGTAACAGCAACTTTGTGAACAGTCACCCTAAAGTCGCCACCTAAATGTGGTTGACTTTGACGCTTTGTATCTTTGAAATTATTTGAGGCAGTATAACAGGACGATGTCGAAATGGAAGCAAACATGCCATGGTATGCTGTGAAAATCTGGGAAAAAAAGATACAAACACCACCAAAAATTGGCGTTTGGGCGGCGACTATAAGGTCGCGCACGTTAGAAGGATTGCATGACTAGAGCTGGTAATCCTTAGGTTAAAAGACTCACCAAAACAGCTGACTAAATGACACTCAAAAGTGACATTCTGATATTTTTTGACACATTTGAACAGTTGGCAATGACACCTTCTTGAATATCAGCAGGTTTAATTTTGTGGAAAGAGGGCAGGGCTTTGATTTAGGAGGGATAAAAGATGACGATGACAAACAGAAAATATATTTAAAAAGCAAGATGGCGAACTGCAAAAAAGGTAGGAAAGTCATATTTTCTTTGAAAATGATTTCAAAGTAAAAGTCGGACTCCATATTATCGCAGCATTCCTATTATTGCGGCATGGGAAATTTCTTTTATTACGCTGCCAAAACTCCCTCAAGTGGCGATTTTTATCCAGTTCACCAGGCATTAAGGACTTTCTGCAGAGTTGTATAAAAAAAATTGTTGTGTCTTTTGGGACTTTTAACAATTTTTATTAAATATTAAATTTTCCCTCACCGTGTCTGCTAAAACTAAAAAGGTACTGTCTATATTTTAACATAAATCTTTAATGGTGCTCTGTCCATGAACGTTCAAACACAAAAAGAAGTCAAAGGACGATATTTCCACCACGAAATCGTAAAAACTTTTACGGGATCAAAATATGGACGGCGCGTTATAAAAAATCAAACGGCACACCGTGTAAAGTGAATGGCGCCCCCAATCGCCAATCAGTAGACTTGTCTCAGTGATTTGTGTTCTCCTTTCCGGGGAGGGGCAGGGTATTAAGAAATCATCCTGCAGGCATGTAGTCTTTAATCAACTTGAACGTTACAGGGAAAATATCAGACTTTATGCAGGGGTTGTTTGCGTCAAACATTAACTATGAAAAAAAAGTTGGGATCATTATTAAAAAAAACACTTCCCGCATAGGGAGTCCACCTCCGTTCGCATACATGTACTCCGAGCATAGGCCCCTATCTATTTTCACAGGCAACGTACACGGAATAAACCACACCACCGGCACCGTCGGATTTGTTTATAAAAAAAGGAAGAGTTATTCAGTTAACACAAAAGACAAGACAATCATGACAATTCGGGAAGGTTAGTGGGCAATCTCTATTCCGAACGAGAAACGATTAAAACCGCGATTAATACGGAGTCCCATCCTACAGTACAACTAACATGACTCGAGTTTATCGGAAGAAAAAAGACTGCTTAGCCTGCGAAAGTCACTGGTCAATGGTACTGGACAGTCACCTGCAAAAGTCAGTTTGAACAGAACTCGTAAAAATAGAGGTGTCCTGGCCTAGAGCTTGTCCCCAAACGAAATGGAGTTAAAAAAAAAACTAAAGTAGGCCTATGGGGGGGGGGGCAAGTGACATATGCGTGCACATTATTGAAGGTGGCACCATGTACAGCATACGGCCATGACGGACGAAGAAACTCGTAAAATAACTTAGCTTTGTGACTCACCAAAACTCTTTCTCTGTTTGAAGGATTTACTCGACGTGTTTCGGTCTGTCATGGTGGCGTTGATCAGTGTTATTATTTAAAAAGCACCAATTAAACACCTGTTGATACGCAGCACTCCAGCTTACATTGGCTAAGTCCTTTCGTTTGCTTGCTCGACGATTTCACTGCAGAAAGCAGTTTTACTTTACCGCATAATTAGCACATTACAGATTTCACTACTGCCACTCTATACTATACTGCACACAATACTATTGAACACGAACCACCTCGCTCAGCTAGTTTATAGTAGGAATAGTACTGCTGGTGACCCTGATCTGCATACGTCACATATACTGCCACCAAAATGGCGATCAATAATGACGTCACTGTACTTTCTCCGATTCTGATTGGTCACTTGATAGATTGAGGTCGCTGTGTAGGGTAGGCTAGCCATCAACAACCTTACTTATTATACTCTAATTGTTTGTATCACTTGAAAAAGGGAAAAACGATGCTTTCGAGGTCAACTAACTATGCACAACCGCTGAAATGGCCTTCAACTTTCTGCACAGCTTCCGGTTGTACAGTAATCAGTATTGTTTAATATACAAAGTGGAGTGCCAGCGTGTATCAACCGTCTTTTTTATTCCATAAAAATGGCGAATATTGGTTTTGTTTAAATAAAAAATAAAAAAATAAGGCAACTGTTGCTTTTAATAGTACGTAAAAGATATATTATTATAAGTATTCAATTCAGCACCATTACTTATGCCGGGCAGGGATAACCATGGATGAACCTAGCTCAAATTTCCTCCCAAGTATGTTGCGTAAATTGAAGGACTCCTAGCTCCAGGACGAGTGTTAGAATTAAGTCCTTGAAATTGCACCTTTGTGTCACATTTGCATCTATTCTGCTTTATAGTGTTTGTATTGTATGAATGTTTCATGGCCTCCGCTATTATATGCTAATACAATTTCCCATACAAACGTGCATGTACTACTGAGTAGAGTGACGCTTAGGCCTACTTATTTAACTTTACTTATTACTACACCAGCGCCAAAAAAATGGTAGTACATGAAGTCTGCGTGACACCAAAATCCGTTTGATTCGACTCGATATTGAGTCGTTCAACCATGGTTCAACATACTAATTTGATCCGCGCCAAAATGTTTTTTCTTAATTTCTACAGACACTGGGGCGCTCTTCAAAACTGACCTATGATTACACATACTGCAAATTATATGCCCACTGTCACGGCGCATTGTTATGGTTTTTGAGCGGGTTTCGTTTTGGGGATTGATGTGAGAACTTTCCATCTATTTTTATTGATTATTGAAATACTTCCTGAAAACAAATGTCACAAAAATCTGCCGGGGGGGGGGGGGGGGGGGGCAAGGTGCGCCACTGCATGAACGCCAGGTGTCGTTTTAACTTCCAACAAAAATTAACGTAAAATTGGGATATAGCACACGTCTTGTGAAATTGTGGTTCAATGTTTCATTTTGAAATTCTGCTTACGAACGAAGGTCTCATGCCATTTTCAGATGTGGTGGGAGACATGTTTTACATCATTTCCTATTGCAATTTTCCTTCCCTTTCAGTGTTTCATTTCCTTCCTATTTTTTTTTTATTGCAAAACGGGGTCGGGTATTACACATCCTGGGACACATTTTGCAAAGAGGACGAAATGATTAAAGGAAATAATTTGGGTTGTTTCAGAATGGAGGCGAAAAATTCCTTCCCTCGACCTCCTCCGTCCATCCAACCCTACGATTAAGAACGTTCCTCTACCTACCTCTGTTTTGCCCACTCTTCAGCCACTGAGATGCGATGACCAACTTCCAAAAGAGGGTGTGAATTTTGTTTCGGCCAACGGTGAAAAATTTGATGAACAAAATTGTCATCTCAACTTTTATGTTTAGTTAAAAAATAGACCTGGGGCATTGTGAGTGTCTTAGAAGGTATATTCCTTGAAGCATTATTGGATTATCCCAAAAGTAACCTACCAAATTATTGTCAAAAAGCTTACTTGCATTAAAGATCGTATACTGGTGCATGTACTAAACACTCAGTGAAATTATTCCGTCTGGCTTGGCTTACCGTTTTAGGAGACAACAAGAAATAACGGTGATTTCCAACATCAATTCATCAATATTGACTGATTTTTAGAAATAAGGAGTGATACGGACGAGATCGTGTTCCGTGATCCAAAGGTTGTGCATGGTTTTTCACCGTCTTCTCGAAAAGGGTAATATCCACTGAACTGAAACTTAACAGGTTAGATTTTGAACATTCTTCTTTGGATTTTGAGTTGTGTTACATTTGTATTACGGGAAACGAACAAAATGCATTAAAGCAAATGGTCTACCTTGAACAATATGCAGTGCACATAGGTTCCCCCCCCCCCAAGTATCGAAGTTTTATCGGACAGTTCACCAACTGGAACATGCAAGTACAGTAGAAATGAAACTACATGTACGCATCTATTTGAATGACGTACAGATTCGTCATAGTTTGAGGAAGCAGGGGTTGCCGGTTGCAAACAGTCACATGCGAAAACCATTACCTAAGAGTTTTCGAGATCAACCAGCTAGCAGTGCACTATAATACGTTGTTTTTCGAAAACAGAAGTTCATGAGTCGTCCCAAAAGAAAAATTATCACGTGTGCTAGTGTGTGGGCGATTCCATGAAATCAAATATGTTTAAAAAAAAAACAGGGTCGACAAACGACTCATTTATCTTGATCGCATCACATTTGTTTCACTAGAATTACCAATATTTAACTATCTACAAATGATTTTAGTTGCTTAAATTAAAGTACTTGTACCTAAATATCTGGTAGCAAAGGATGAAACATCTAACTAATTTACTGACAGTGTGGGTTCCATCTTATGAATAGTGTGGGTTTCCTAAATAGGTCACGGTTCACGCGTAAAGGGACACGAAAGTTATGATATTTTAAAACTGCTTTTGGAATGTGTTTTTTGGTTCATTATGTAATCAAAATAATACCATGTACATATGCGTATGAAAAATTGCCCTTGATTATGTTAGAGCAACTTGATACTGCTTTATTATGGCACTTTATGTAAATGATTTTAATATAACTAGTTCAGGGAGATTCACAGCGCGTTAGCCCAAATGTTTCATGCGTAGACACGACCCACTTTTTTGTGTCCTTTTTACACGGGAAATTTGTGTAGGCCTAATGTTTCCGAGAAATACAAAAAAATATTGGCTTCACTGGCAATCCAAACGTATCGCCATTAGTTACATGTCCCACTGATGCTTCGGGTGTACCCTTGCACGTGAAATCGTGAATGGGTTTTGACATGGTACTTTGGCAATTCTGGAGTAAAATGTCTGATTTTGGCTGCAATGAGGAAATGTCAATATTTTTAAGTTAATAGACTGAATGCCGTCCATCAATGTTTCCATCGGGATCAAAATGTCACGAGTTGGTAGGTACATGTACCCAAATATTTATGGAATAACCCACATACATTGTATTTATGAGCGCATTAACACAAAACACGAAAAGTTTGAATGAAAGAGGGATTAACATGTGAAAGGCACCGCTGCATGTATTTGAAATTTTTCTACATTCGTTTCTGGCCCCCTGCTCGTATCACTAATTCACCATTACTAAGAGAAAAACCACCAAAGACAGCTCACACTCGACAGTAAATTCAATTTAAAAAAAAAAGGCACGTACAGCTGGACAATTATTTATATGCAATCGCGGATAAAGAGGTGATGTGGACGGTCAAAAATGTACAGGGTGTGATTGGTACATTTAAAATTGGTTGACAGCAGAGAGGTACAGTCGAACCCTGATAAGAAGAGCACTGTTAATTCAACAATATAACAAGAACAATTTTAGGTCTCAAGTCTTTGGTTTGTTTTTTATTTTCCATTACTGTTAATACAAGGTACCTGGTAAAGTCCCAAGGACCTTGTTATAAAGGTGCTCGACTGTAGTAACTTTCCAGGACAAAAGTAGTGCTTTCCGCAAACAAGTTATTTGCTGTTTTGTATCTTAAAGAGCCTATTTACAATACTCTGGCCAATCATCACAATGAGACAAGGGACGCCACTCCCTTTCAGCCTTCCAGTTTGGCAGGAGACCACGGAGTACCACCAAAGCATCACAGTGGCGCATTGAACATGCAAGAAATATAGAGTATACAATGTATATACATGTAAACGGGAATGCAAACTGGAAATCTGCTGCATAGGTTGTGAAGGATTCCATGACTTTTGTTCTAGCCACAGCAACTTTCTATGACTCCGTGTAAAATAACAGAATTCCATGACTTTGACATGACTTTTCAGGATAGCTTAAATTTATTCCGGGATTTTCCAGGATTTTTTTGTCATGACTTGGGGAACCCTGTCATGAATTCCGAACAACGTTATAATTTGCAATTTTTTTGGTCTGTTAAAAATCACTTTCATAAATGGAAATGATAAGCCTCCTGCAGTCCTGGATCCCTAAAATAGACTTTGAATTACAAGTGCCAAATTGCATTTCCTGCAGATAGTGTGCAGCATCCAGAGATGCAGATATTTTATTTTCAAGCAATTTTAGAACCAACACTTTACTTTTGCAAACAAGGCAATCAGTAGTGGGCGTTTAAATAACTACATGTTTAAATTAACACTCTTACCGAACACAATAAAGAACTGACGATTATTATTTACATAAATACACTAAAATTAAACGTGAAAATGTGCAGTACAGTGCAGTAAACGTAGGTTTTCAATTCAAAGTGGATGCTTCCCAACTGCAAAGATGTGTTCTTTAAGGCCCCCCAAAAAAGTCTCCGGTTTCTGGTATGCACGCGTCGCCGTAACCATGTGCGTCGGCAAAATGAAAAAGTTGTTTTTTTCAATGAAAGATGATGTCTCAAAACCGCCAAACTCACTGGTTTGACTGGAATCCTGCTGCTGCACAATTTTAACATGTTTTTAGATGGGGTTATGATCGAGAATAAGCTTCATGTGGCCTCTCTGGTCTCCAATAATATTTGCACTAAGTTTAGTCCGGCACCATTTGCAGTCATCAGCCGACATTTGAAGGAAAAAAACCAGTGAAAAAACAAAAAAAGCCGCGTCACCGCACCACTTTTTGGGCAAGCTCCATACCAGAAACTGGAGACTTTTTTTTTTGCCTAACCCTAACCATCCTGAATCCTCAAATTTGAGTGTGATTTTTGACACACCCTAAGTTTGGGTTAATCACCCTTCTTTTGAAACTTTCATATGCTGCTGACAAAAATGTCCGGAAAATAATGCCAACTTTGCCAAAATGATGGAAATAAAGATTTACATGGATTAATGAAATCATGATTGGGTAAACCAGGTTTGTTAGAAATCTAACCAAATCATACTTTTTTATTAAGAGATAGCAACTTTCTACTCTGTTCAATTGGTAAATCCATTGTACATCTGAATAAACTTGCAAATCATTCTTCATCCAAGAGGAATCTTAAAAGTAAGTTGAGCACAAAAAGGACATATCAGGTTATGTATATGAACAGATATATACAGTTGTCTTACATGCAACAGTCATTTCAGCTAATTATGTTCCCTGTTTTCAAAGTGTTTTCAAACAAAGAATTGATTAGAAAAGAACAATAAATAAAAACTGATAATAAAATGTCAGAGTTGATCTTTCTTGTGAAAACTCTGTGTAGGCCTAATGGATGTAACAGTTGTTAAATTATTCTAAAGTGCACAAGTGAAATTGTAAAAACCTTTGGTCACATATTAAAAAATTCCACTAATGGTGGGGTATCGTTCAGCAAGTCCATTCCTGACTCCTACACAGCCACACACCATGGTTGTACCGATATTCCACTTTCATACGCCAACAATGCAAATCTTGCCAACTATTTCCCACTGGCTACGCACAAACAGACTGCGAATGTTGTCAACGTTTGCTTGAATGGAATGTCACCCACAAGTAAGATTCAAAAGTTTGCGGGGAAAACGGCTTAGACCAAAGTATAAATGTCAAGATGCCTTTTTTGGCCTTTTTGAAATATGCCAACCCCATGAGCACGCAAGTTGACCTCAAAAACATGCGAGATTTTAACGGGAATAGAGTACATACCGGTACGGGCACCATGTGTACGTCTACAGCGTGTGTAATGTCCTATTTTTTTTGCATTTATTTTCAGTCCTGATGACTAGGCATATGCATTCAAGGGCAATAGATGGACTCTTGAGAAAGAAAAGAAATTACAATGTACAACATATTGAAAGTATTGTGAATTATTGACGATAATGAAATGATCACGCAGATAACAATTGGGTAAATTCTACAATGGGAATCTGTGACTGGACTAGTCGGTGTTTGGTAACGAGATGTTCGCATGACACTTGCACGCTCTATAGGAAGGTGCCATTTTGGTTTGGGTAATTTTGGTACATACAAAATTGGGCACCAACAATGAGTGGCCCCCTCAAATAAAACATTTGACTCAAAACAGTAACGATACAAAAATCCCTGCTGTTACTGTATTTGGCAGTTTTCTTCCTTGTCGCCGTCCGTCCCACCGGCAGTCCTTTGCCTCTTGGAGTCCTTCGGGGATCTGTTCAGGCTCAGCCTGCGTCTGGGCCTGCCGATCTGACGCTGTTTGGCTGCTTCAGTTGTCATTGCGGGCACCTTCCTGGGGCTGTTTGTGATGGTTCCCAAGGCAGCGGGATGAAGTCCAACCTGTTTGAAAATACAAATTTGAAATAAAAGAGAAAAGTCAGATCTTGACTGTAAAAGGTGAAAAACAAGTCTTGAAATGCGATGGTTTCTGGAGAAATATGTTGGCCTAAAGGAAATAAAAACAGAAGTGCACTTAAAGATTAGTTTTACAAAGATTAACCCTAACTGCCCTGAATCCTTCAAAATCCTCTTTGCCAAAGTGGAGGAATTTGAAGGATTGAGGTTACATGGCAAAGTGCGTTACTGATTTCATAGGATGCACTTTGTCAAGGTCTTGGGCCGGACCTTGTGTTGTTTTTGCTCAGCCATGCATAAATATAGGCCTGGATAATGCTTGAAATCCTCCGTGCGGCTCCAGGATGTCGCTGGCCAAGCCTCAACATATTGACAGTCACTGCCGCAGGATTTTGCAGGATTCAGGCAGTGGTCACCCCTCCACGGACCATTTTCAAGAAATAATGAGGAATTTGCAGGATTGAGGCTATAAGCTATTTTTCCATGAGGCCAATTGGAGGATTGAGGCTATATCCTAGCAAAAAAGGCCTAGGGAGTTAGGGTTAAGCCTGTGTCACATGCATTTGAGCAAAGTCATTATGACAATACAAATCTCAGGCATTCTACATGTACATCTATCAATAAGCATATTGTGAATAAAGGAGTATTCTTTATCTAAAAATTACATCACATACCTTTTTGGCATATCGAGGACTTACACTCAGGGCAATTGTTTGTTTAGATTCCGGCACTAATTTAAGCAATGTTACCATCACCTATTTGTTATTTAATGATCCGTTTATCATAAGCTATTGATCTACTCCCAGAGGCACACCTTTAGTGATATTATCTGGGCTCTCTATCAAGAATACCAAGAATTCATTAAAGGATAATTCTAATGATCAGCTTTGGACTAGGAAACGACTGTAACCCTATCTATATATGTTGGCTTTGGTAGGACTACAACACAAGCTTGTGGAGAAAAAAAGTACTTCAGAGAAGTTCCACAAACTTGGATGATCTTACCTCGCCAGATGACTGCTGGCTGCTGCGCGTGAATCGCTGTGGGAGCGTCTCACCCTGTGATGGTCTGAAGGAGATGCCTTGCTGTTTGACATCCTGACTGCTGCTGCTGCTGTTGCTGCTGCTGGTGGCAGGCAGGCTGCTGCTCTTGCTTTGATGCGATGCTGTCTCTTGGGACCTGCTGCTGCGCATGACTCGCTGCGGGAGCGTCTCGCCTTGAGATGATGGCCTAAAGGTGAATCCATGCTGCTTGCTGTCTTGGCTGGTTGTGCTGCTGCTACCGGCAGGCAAGATGCTGTCCTTGGTTTGCTGCTGCGTTGTCAAACCCTGGACCTTGCTGGGGTTGGTAGTTGCGGCACGTAAGGCAGTCGGCGGTTTTAGACGACTCCTCATCAGTCTCCCAGCTGAAAGAGAGCAATCGAAATCAATCAAAATCAAACTTTCCAAATTTATTTGCATCCAACGCCTGGAGCCAATTTTATGGAGCAGATCAGTACAGAGCTTTGCTAAGCATCAAAGACTATATTTGCTCAGCAGAAACAACATCCTGGTCAAAACTGTGATAGCTTGTGACTGGCTCTCAAAGCTTACATGTACTTTTGCAAAGCACCGAACTCTACAGGGTGAGTCAAAAAAAGCGGAACCCAAACCCCCAAAAAATATATTGCATATTAAAACAAAATATTTAGCAACAGAAAAAGTAATGACTGGAAAGCCAATTTCATAAGCTACTTTTAGATGAAAATAGTTAATTTGCTCAATTCGTTCAAAGAACATCACCATTTAAACGCAATGACCATGAAACCTGTCTCGTCCAAAAAAAGGCAATTTATTGTGTGTTTTGACTGTTTTGGACAACAAAGGAAATGACACAGAATACATGTTTCAAAACTGTCACCAACTGTAGTACACAATATCTTTTTTTAACAACCCTGGTTAGGCAAACAATATGATTTATAGAATCTATCGTTTTTAAAAGACGGGCCTTCAAAAGGACTTTGTTGAATATTTTTAACGTTTAAATTGAGATTTTATCACTGGTGGTGTTTGAAGACAATTGTCACGACGTTTCTTGAAACCACATTTTTTGGACGAGACAGCTTTTAGGGTCATTGTGTTTAAATGGTAATTTTTTTTAACAGATAGACCAATTCAGTAATTTTTTCATCTCAATGTTGCTTTTGAATTTTATTTATTATTTTTGGTGCTACATATTTTTTTTAAATATGAAATATAATTTTTGGGTTTTGGGTTCCGCTTTTTTTGACTCACGCTGTACTATGAACTATTTCCTTCTTATAATTAACAGCTCTATAAAACTGGGTGCCATCTTTAAAAGCCAGTGGAGCGATAGATTCAGTACATGTACAATCCACCCTCTACCATTCTACTTGAGGATTGCCATGCCCATTTTGATGCGGAAAGCTGAATGTGACGTTGATTTTCAGACACGCAGCAGCGTTGCATTTTGGACGATGCAGGAGTTACAGTAAAACCATTAGACTGAAGTAACGATGACTACTCATTCGAACTGAGATTTATTTCAGCTACTGCAACAGGGATTTTCTGACTTTGTATAACATGTCATCGCATATGAACATATAATTCCTCAACCTAAAATGAGATCAAGGTTGCCGATTCAAAATGTGTTAAACTGCAAAGTGTTATTCCATGTACATGAAAAATGAAACGACTCTTTAAGTTTGAACAAACCAAGGAAAAACGATTGGGACCCCATTTGGGAATTAAGTACTCATTATCAAATTTGTGTCCATCATCTTGGTCATTTTTAGGAAACATTTTTTTGATATCTTCCATAGGTGATTTTTTTTCTTCCCACCAATAATATGTACATCCTGTACTGGTTGAAGGGCATCCTCAATGCTTTCTTTAAAAATGCCACCATTGAAATAAAGCACTGCCAAGAGAACAGATTACTCGAGACTAACCTCTATTCTTGGGCTCAGCAAGTTGTCCATTGGGTTGATCTAGCTGGCTCCCTTCATTGCCACTCTGGTGCCGAGTGCGCTTGGTTTCTGCAGGCTTCACAGGAGTGCTCAGGGGACGTTTGCCAGTCCGTACGGGCAAGTGACTGACATGGTTGCTTGTCATCTTGTCATTTGGGCCAGACAACTTGGATTTGTCAGACTCGTCAGCCTTCTTTGGTCCGTCAGTCACAAGCTCAGTGGTTGGTTCATTCATTGTGAGGCTTGGTTGCGGCACAGAATCTTTATTGTTCGAATGTCTCCTTGTCGACAATCTGGTTCTCCTTCTACCAGGGCTTGGTGTCTTGGTAGGTGCAAGAGAAGCAGCTGGGTCCACTGTAGGTGCTGCTGATGTTGGTTGAATCTCAGCTGATGCTTGAACTTCACCCTTAAAGTTCTGACGATGGTTTGACAGAGAGTTCGGCTGGACTGCATCATTATCTGGTACACTCTGAGACACTTCAGTTGGTTTGACATCATTTGAATTGGGTTTCTTGGCAGCTTTCACCATTTTCTTCAGGGCATTCACTTGGCTACTCAGTGTCTCGTTGATCCCTTCCTGTTTCTGATAGCGCTTGATCAGCTGGACGTATTTCTTCAGCTGTTGGTTGGCTTCTTTTTCATTAGCCTCGGCCAGCTCCCTGAGACTCGCGGCTTCCTCTGTCTTGTCAGCTAGCTCCTTCCTCAGCTCTTCCACGTCCTGACTGATCCCACCTCTGCCACCATCACAGACATTGGCATCGTTTGCTGGTTGCCCAGACCCCAATTTCAGATCTCTCATCTCAGCTTCCATCTGAGCGACGTGATTTTGAAGGTTGGACAAGTCTTTCTCCAAGCGGCGGGAGTTGTTGATGGAGAACTGAAGCTTCCCTTGTAGAGATTCTTTGTCCTTTCGCAGCTCCTCAGCATCCCTCATCAATTCTTTCACTTTGGCATCGCTAGTTTTCAAAGACTGCTCACCACGGCCTTTCGCCTTTTCTAGATTTTCCTCAGCTCTGGCGCGAGCAGATTTTTCATCAGCCAGCTGGCCTCGTAGTTTAGTACACTGTGCCTCCATCTTCTTGAGGTCTTGCAGCTGCTTCTTTCCAGGCGATAGTTCCTGTTCAGCTCGCTTCAGCTTAATACTCATCGTCTTCATGGCTTGGTTGGCTTTCTCGGCAGACAATTTCAGCTGTTCGCATTCTGATTTCTTCTCCTGCAATTTCTCCTCCTGCAAGCAACACACATTAAATAACAAAAGGTTTTCTTTTAAAGGTACTGATTTAAAGCAAACTTAAACAAGGGAGTTTTGCGCCAGTTACACTACAGGCAAAGGTGACCGTGAGCCTTCTCAAGCACCTTCTGGCTATAAAGCAAATTAAACAATCCCATTTCTGATAAAGCCACATATACAGGTGCCTCTCAAAAGTACACAGCCTTAGTGATGTCATTTTGACAGTATTTAGGAAGGGTTGATCAATGAGCATCAGTGCTATCACTTTTGAAGGTGGAGGGAAGGAATTGGTGACAAAATATCTTACCCAGGGAGACCTGATTTTATTACCTGGGTTCTACACACACCAAACTCCCCTACCATCTGACAAAATGGACTCCATGAACAAGTATCCCCTCAACAGTTATTAACAGTTAGGCAAGACTCTTGAATGCATTTACCATCGTACATCTTGCACTCGTGTGAAATTGACATGTGTCTGTGCGCACTTGAATGAAAGTTTAATCATGCGAACTTTGCAGTGTATTTGTGCAAATGTGTGCGGCTACACAATGTGTCCCGTACACTGAACTCTCACAAGTGGTCACAAGGCATGACCTACTGCTCACGTTAGAGTCCGTACCACAACACCCACCCCACTCTACACTGACCTGTTGCAAAGCTTGGCTTCGTAGTTTCTCCAGCTGTTCCTGGGTACTTGCGTGAGATTCCTCCGACTTGCATTTCTCAACGCGCAATGTCTCCAGCAGCTTTTCGAGATCGGATGCCTTTGTCTTCTCCGTCTCGAGCTTCTCGTCCAACTTGGCAATTTGATTACCGTGCTGCGAATGCATTTTTATTAGTAAAAGGAGAAAAGCCACACTTTATTAAACACTCGCGCATAAAAAATAATCTACACTCTATGTGTGCTAGGCATTGTTTCTTTTAATCAGTTCGAGGCCGGGTTCATTTTGACAGGTGACCAGACCCAGGTGCGGGATTATTTTTCACAAACCTCGATGCCAGACGGGTTCAGGCCATGATCTGCGGGAAGCAAACCCTGATTTTTCCAGCCTCGCTCGTTGCAAGCGGGTCACTGACAGATGTTTTCGGACTCACTCGTTGCAGGTTTATCAGTCATCCCATCTAAATTTCGGAAAACTTTTGCATGTATAAACGTCCTCCGGCGCGAACTGGTTAACTCTAAAATATACTCTAAAATATACAATCAACTAATACTGCTGGTATTGGTTGATTGTAGGTCTTGTAATTTTTGCAAGATTCAATATTTTTTTCTTCTAAAGTATTCAATGACATATTCAACAAACTGACTCCATGTTTGGATATTCACTTTTATATAACCGACATACAGATCCTTGTCATTTGATTGGTGGAACTCACATCACGAGTCATTCGTTATTACTGCCATTCACGCCGCGGCTCAAAAAGTCCCATTCGCCCATGGGGAATGGGAAATACTATTGAACAGTTAGGATCAGTCTTGTTCCATGACGCGGTGTTTGTGTGCAAACGCAGGCTGGTGTGCGCATTCAGCGTTGCGCGTATTGTTCCAAAGAGCCAGCGCTACTGTGAGCATTGGGTTCAAATATTTTCGTGAAGGGGTGGTTTGGAAGAGAGAAATACATTTTTCATCAATTTTGTATTGAAATAAAAGTTTGAATATATCAAATGACAAGGATCTATGTCAGTTATATAAAACAAATATTGAGTGGTTTTAAATTGTGAAATGGGAGGAATATTATTGCTCGGTAAAATCTGGACTTTTCCAGTTCACTCGGCTTATATATTCCTCCCATTCCACGCTGATCCACTCAATATTTGTATACCATTAATGAAAGCAAGCTATGAATGTTGAATTCCACATCGACCTTTTTCACAGAAAATAGCCCATAAGTGTTTCTGAAGCCACAGTAGGGGGTGAGTGCACAGCCTATGCCTGTGTTAAAAAAAAAAACAAGTGGTACACCGACCTCTTCCTGCACAGTGGTGACCTCAATCTTAGACTCCTCCTCCAGTGTCATGAGCCTCCTCTCAAATCCCTCCACCTCTGTCCTCAGATTGGCTTGGATTCTCAGCAGGTCTTCGTGTTTTATCTGTAGACTCTTCTCAAGCTCTTTCTTTTCACTTTGAACAGCTTCAAGCTCCAGCTGCAAAAAAAGTCAGTCAGGTTATAAAATTTGAGCAAAATTTTACGCGCTGAATTAATTTCTGTACAACCGAATTAATTTCGGTACAACCATTAACGTCATGATTTAAAAACAAAACGTTTTCAATGTTTTCTTTCTCACTATAATGCCTTATGTCCCGCAAATGTCATTTTTTTTACCAAGAATTTGAAGATAGCTATTGCAAAAAGGGTAGAGTAGAAAGTTTAATATCTTAAAGCTATAGTCCATCATTTGTAGCAATCTGAAAAGTAACTGGCATAATAATTGTTGAAAAACATACTTGGTTGAAAGATAGTAAGTGGACTAAACTCCCTGTAAAATTATTCTTTCTGGCAAGCTGTCATTTTGAAGTAATCAACAAAAGAAGGCCTTTCCAACAGTACGTCTTAAGACGCACCGTAGGAAAATTTTAAATAGTAGTTCGTTTTGGTATTCGGCAAGCATTGGCATGACGCACACGCGCGCGCGGTTGCTATAATTCGTCGGATCAGTGCACGACATCGCGTATAGCTGCACGACATCGCGTATAGCTGCAATCAGCTCAGTGAGAACGTGTCTCGGACGCTGAATTTAGGCCCAATTCAAAACATGATTCAGCAACTTTTGGTTTGAAATTAAGATCTTAGAATGCTGTTTTTCTCAGAATATACAGCTGAAGCCGAGCTGAAACTTCATCAGGTTAGTTGTTCAGCATCCTTCATTAGATTTTGAACACTTTTGTTGCTTCAAACGAACAAAATGCACAAATTACATATGATGGACTATATCTTTAAATATCATTACATGTTAGTGCAGCCCTTGAGGTCCTTCAACATCAAAAGAATATCTTTTTAGTCCAAATAAAATTCAACGCAATAAAAAAATATCCCTTGATCTGAATTCATGGGATGCTGTCATCATTCTAAGATTTGCAAATTTGGAACCAACCGGTGGAGCACCAACCTGTTTGCTCTTAATTTCTGCATCCTTTGCCTCAAGGTTCATCCTTGCCTCCTCAAGCTCAACTGTCAACACCTCCATCCTTTGCCTGGTTCCACTCTCCGTCTCACTGAGAGCTTCTTCCAGGCTCGTGCGTTGTTTATCGCCCTCCTCAAGCTGTGTCCTGAGACGAGACAGCTCGGCCTCATGTGCAGCACTTGACTCCTGCACTTGCACCTCAATCGACTGCAATTCTGCTTTCTCTGACATCAGCAATGTCACCTGTTCCTCCATTGCTTGATTCTCTGATTGCAGGGTCTTCAACCGAGATTCCAAATCGACCTGTTCTGCCTCAAACTGGAGTGCCTTGGTCTGAGAGGCATTAAGCTGCTTTTCCATTTCATATTTCTTAGACTCGCTCATCTGCAATTGACTTTTCAGGTCCTCAAGTGTTCGACCCATTTCACTACGTTCATATTCCAACGTCTTGATCTGATCGGCCAATTCTGTCCTGGACGACTTCAAGGTGTTTTCTTCAGCTTCCAGGAGGCTAAGTCTATTCTCTAACGTTTCCTCCTGGGCTTGGAACTCCTCGTTCTGCTGCTTCAAATTCTGGTTGTCTTCTTGCACATTCTTGAAGCTATGAGACAAATCTTTCAGTTGATCTTGCAGGTTGGCGATTTCTGTGCTCAGAGCTGAAATTTCTTCCTCTGTACCTTGTTCCATCTTATACTGCAGCGTCTTTAAGGATTCTAACTGGTGTTCCAACTGCTTGACCTGTTCCTTACTGTCAGCCAGCTCAGTCTGCAGTGTTCTAAGGCCATCATTCTCTTCAGCTCTTTCAATCTTCACACTTTCATTCTCCGACATGACTTGGCCAAATCTGGATTCAAGGCTCTGGAGTTCCAACTTCAAGGCTGCATTGTTATCTTCAAGAAGACCCTTTTCACATGAAACTTTCTCAAGTTGCTCGGCATTGTACTGCAGTTCTTCTTTCAGCTTGTCGTTTTCGGCCTGGTGAGTAGTCGCCATTTCTTTAATGCTTTTGGACATTTCTGCTTTTTCTGATTCCAGAGTTTGGATATTTTGACCGAGATCAGTGATTTTTTCTTCTGCAGCAGACAACTCAGAGAGTTTATCTTGAAGGCTCTCTGTTACATCCCAGTTGTCATTATTTGCTTCCTCTAGATTTTTCTGTGCAGTTCTCAAAGCTTCGGACAAACCTGCTTCCTCTTTTCCTGCTTCTTCCAAAGACGCTTCGAGACTTGAAATTCTCAAACTCTTTTCGTCAATGTCTCTTTCTTTTGCCTTTATTTCATCTTCAAGTTCACTCCTTTCATATGACTCCAGGTTGTGATTGGAATGTAGAGAGTCCAGTGTCTCCACAGCATGATTCTTCTCTTTCTCCAGCTGGCTGATTTCCAAAGCCAACTGCTCCATTCTTTGTCTAGAATCGGCTTGTTGGAGGTTGAGTTGCATCTTGAGGTCTGCAGTTTCTGTCTCGAGAGTATGAAGCTTAACACTCATCTCCTGGTTCTCTTCAGTGAGTTCATTTCGCTCCTTGGTAACAACATCAAGTTGGTGTTGCATCTCCGAGGTGGAGGTGAGCCCATTCCTCTCAGCTTCTTGCTCAGCTGCTCTTGCTTCCACTAACATTTCAGACAGTTCGGTTAGTTTCCTAGTTTGTTCGGCATGAACTGATTCAGACTTTTCAAGTTGGCATTCCATCGTTGTATGCTCTGCTTCCATGCTGCTGATGTGGTGTTTCAGCTCCTGACATCCCTCTTCAATCTCTTTAACTTCTGCTTGCCTCAACATCAGTTCCTCTTCAATCATGTTCTTCTCTTCAATCTTCAGTGTAACTGCCTGGGTCAAATGCTCTATTTCTTCTCCGCGATCAGTTAATTCGGTCTGCAATGTGTCCAGCTGCTTTTCCAAGTCACATTTTTCATGGAGCAGGGTAGACAGAGCACTTTGGACCTCCTGGGTTTCTTGCTGTGCGGAACAAACCTTTGCTACAGTTGACTGCAGAGAAGAAATGACTTCCTGCTTTTCGGTTTGCAGTGTGCTGATTTGGGTCACAAGTTCATTCACTTTCGTGGTCAGAGACGTTACATCACCGTTTGATATCTTTGCCTGCTCTAAATGATCAAATTTGGCAGCACTCTCTTGAGATATCTCTTCCTTGAGATTTGCTGCAGTTTGTTCAAGATTTTCTATCTTTCTTACAAGGCAGGTATTTTCCTCCTCAACCTGTCTCTTCTCCTCTCGAGTTGATTTCAAAGATTCTTGGACTGCAAGCATCTCTTGATTCACGTTGTCCAATTTACGAATCATGTCGGTATTCTCATCCTGCAAAGATTGAAAAGCACTCGTTCTTTCTTCTGCTCCACCTTGAAGATTGCTACAAATGTCCTGGAGTTTACTTATCTCAATCCTTTGAGATTCCATGTCCATTTCCAAGGATCTTCTCTGTTCTTCCAACTGATCAATTTGTACCAGCAGCTCATTTTCTTTGGATTGATATTGCTCAGATTCAGCCGACAGTGCTTTCAGTTGGCTCAGGGCATCATCCAAATCCGTTTGAAGCCTGGTCCTGTCTCTTCTAATTTTGTCCAGTTCCTCCTTCATGTTTCTATTCTCGGTAACGATACCATCCATTCTTGCCGTTTGGTCCTCACTTGTGAAACCTTGCGACTCAACCTCATTCTTCAGGACACTCAGTTGATACTCGTTTTCTTCACAAACTTTTCTTGACGAATCCAGTTGTTGAAGCAGAGAGGTAATCCGCGATTCTGCATGTTCTTTTTCTTCCTGGGAATGTTGGAGCTTTGTCACAAGATCTTCTTTGATGGCATCTGCAACATCACTGCCTTCTGACATATTCTGTTTCAGCGATACAAGCTCTAGGTGTAGAATCTTTTCACTTTCATGAAGATCCTCTACCTCTCGTTGTTTCATTTCCAGCTTGTGCGACAAAATCTCGTTCTGCTTTTCTTGAAGACTGATTCGGTGTTCGAGTTCTTCTCTCACATCAGTGTGCTCCTTATTGGCAATCGCCAGGGCATCCCGCTGATCACGAATTTCTGTCTGCAGGGCTTCGATTCGTTCAAACCCAGACTGCAACTTCTGACAACTTTCTGTTTGAGCATTTTTCAACTGTTGGACCTCAATGACTTTTTCATTAGTGCAGTGCTTGAGTTCCACAAGTGTCGTTTCGAGCTGAAGCTTCTCGTTCTTCAGTGAGGCAAGATCATTTTCTGCAGATTCCCTCTGTAGCACGGACAGTTCTCTAGTCTTGTCCAGGTCCTCTTGAAGCTTTAAGGTGCGTTGTTTCTCTGCATCCAAAGCCTCTTCATTTTCTTGAGCAAGGGAATCCAACCTCCTTTTCAGAAGCTTAATCTCATCGGTGTGACTTTTATTCATCAGATCCAGTTTCTCTTCACTCTCCGCAAGGGACTCGAGCAGACAGGATTTCTCTTCAATAAGTGAAGTTTTCAAGGATTCCACCTGTTGCTCCAAATGTTCAGACAACTCCATCTTATTTCTGAGCTGTTCCTCAAGATGATTCACTTCAGATTCAGCAGACTGAATCTTGGCATTGAGTTCCTCCACTACACATGTAGAAGTTCTGTCCTGCAAGGAAATGCAATCGCGGAATTCATCCAAAGCTCCTTTTTGTTCTGTGATCACGTCATCTTGTCGTGAAATGCTCTGCTTCAGTTGTGAGATCTCTTCTCTGAGACTATCAATATTCTCTTGTGCATGTGCTTCACGCTCAATAATTTCAAATTCTTTCCTTTCATGCGTTTCTCTGTCAGCTTCCATCTGGGATTTCAGTTGTGCAATTTGGCTGATCAGTCCATCAATTCTATGGTCATCTTCCACATGCTTTTGCTGAGCCGCTTTCATGTTATTCTGTACCTGCTCCAGTTGTTCCATGATGGCCCCAACCTCACTCTTACTTTTTGCCGTCAGAGCTTCAACATCCGCCTCCTTCTCCTTAACTTTATCCTGTTCAGCCTTGAGAGCATTTTGATTCAATTCAAGCACTTCTTGGAGTTGTGTCAACTCTGCTTGAAGGTTACCAACCTCTTTCTTTTTCTCGGCCAACTCTTTTTTGTAATCCCTCTGGCTGTTTGAAAGTTGGTCTTCTGTGTCTTCCAAGTTAGACTTCATCTCTTCAATTTCAGCCTCCTTCTCGCCTACAATTTGCTCCAAGTCACAAATCTGATTTCCCTGCTTGATGATGGTCTTCTCCTGCTGCGTGGATTTCTGGGTGAGTGCTTTGAGATCCGCATCTAAAGATTCTGTTGAGGCCTCCAAGGTGTGGATATGTTCACCGGACGATTCCAGTGACTTTTCAGCCTCTGCTAGCTTGTTCTGTGTTTCAGTCACAAGAGCGTTCGTTAAGGCCAGCTTCTGTGTTAGCTCCGTCATCAAGAGATTTTGATTTTCCTTCTCCAATTCAACTCTTTCCTGAAGGTGATGACGATCATTCTCCTCTTCCGAGAGCTTTTTACTAGTCTGATTGAGAGCTTCCTGGGTTGATTCCAGTTCATCTTGAAGATTTTGAACCTTTTCTTTCAAAGCAGCTGTGGTTGTAATAGAGTTAGTCAGCTGTTGAGTCGTATCAAGTTGAAGCTGTTCTAGATTTTCCTTTGCCAGTTGCTCTTCTTTGGAAACATCTGCAATTAAGAGAAATGGGGAAGATTAAAGCTGCTTCTGAATAAGACTACTATATTACACTCGTAGCCTCTGAAATGACAAGTCCCTTTTCAAGTCTCTTTTTTTCTCATACCTGTAGGGCCTATGGGTAGTTAATGTTACTTTTGGAACTAAAATTGGATTGTGACACGCACTGCCAAGAAATGAGACAACTTAAGATTAGGAGGAATTCGAAACATTCACTGTAAGCTTTGCTGAAAACTGTAGCATGTGAAAAATAAATCAAGAATCAAACGCATTTTCTAGATAATACTACCAGATAAAGCAATGTCTCACATCTTAGGAATAACAGGTGGGTAGTTGAAGGGTGGGTGATTAACCCTAACTCCCTAGGGGGTGTGCAAAATCGTATTGAAATAGGAGGATTCAGGACTGTTAGGGCTATGCGGTGAAATTTTTGAACATGACCAACAGAAGTGTACACGGCATTTCTATATTTCAAAGATAAATGAGTGTTTTTTCTTCTGTGCCTAATTTCTGTTAATTATACAGACTATTTACCTGCGAGTCTTGTAACAGTCTCTTCATAAGTTGTTTTCAGTGACCCGTGTTCACTGCCGAGAGACTGCAATTTTTCTTGTAGCGCTTTCATCTCCATCTGCGAATCAGCATTTTCTTGTTGCTGAGCTGATCTGGTTTCCTCCATTTCCTCTCTTAAGCTGTGGCTGGCTTGGACGAGGGCATCCTTCTGATTAACGACCGCATCAAACTCTTTCTTCAACTCTGTGTGACTGGCTGTGAGATCCTGGTGATGCTGCTGTAGCTGTTCATGTTTCTCATTTGTAACATGAAACTGCTCTGTGAGGCTGTTCAGATCCTCGATGGTGTTCTCTAGGGTAAAGCGTAACCTTTGGAGTTCATCTTCCAAGCTGCGTTTTTGCTCCCCCAGAGTTTCGGTTGTCTGTCTCAAATCACTGACTACACTTTCCTCTCTCTCCAGGGCTGCCTTTGTTTCTGTTTCCATATCAGTCAAAGCTTTCTGAAGGGACGTCTTAGCTGATTCAAGCTCCTCTGCCTTCTTTTGAAGCTCCTCAGACTCCAGTGTGAGGCTGGCGATCCTAGTCTCCTGCTGCTTGCACATCTGCTGTCTCTGTTCAAGCTTTTGAAGTAGCTCTTGATGAGCGCTTTCCCCGTCCTCAACGTCCATTTGACTGACCTCAAGTTTGGAGAGCAAGGCATTCATATCCTGGGTCATCTTACTTGCTGATGCCTCATGTTCTTCGGTTTTATGGGTCAGTTTGCTCTGCAAATCTTTGAACTGGTCCGTTAGCGTTTGCAGAGTGTGCTGCCTGTCCTCAAGCAAGCAGTCCTTTTCTTCCAGATCCTTGGCCATTTTGATTGACTTCTCCTCTAAGATACTGACTGCAGATGCCTTCTCTTGAAAATCAGATTCTAAACAGTTCAGGGTCTGTCTCTGATTTTCCATCTGTATGTTCAATAACTCTACTTCCTGTGTTTTACTGACCACTTCTGAAAGGTTGGCCTCAGACATAGCTCGCAGGCTTTCAATTTCTTCATTGAGAGAAGTGATGTTGCTTTCGTTCTCACTCAGCTCAGACCTCAAGTTCTTGAGAACCTCCAGTTGGTTTGATTCCTTCTTATCACTCTCTGCAATTACTTGTTGTAGACTTTCCTTTTCTCTTCTGAGAACTTCCATTTCTTCCTGCGCCTTTGAGAGTTCCATCTTGCAGTCACTGATGGTGGAGTTGCTTTGCTGCTTTGCTTCTTCCAAAGCTTTTATGCTACTCTCCATTTTCCCCAACTGTTCTGTGTATGCCTCCATGCACTCATCCTTGTCTTCAATGTCCATCTGGATCAGGTCCAGACGACCTTGCATTCTCTGGTTCTCATCCCTGGTTGAGTTCAGGGCATCTGTAGTTTGCTGGAGCTTCTTCTGTGTGGCATGTTGGAGATCCTTGGTCTTCTCCAGTTTGGTTTCAACATCTGAGACCTGATCTCGAAGTGTTGCAACTTCTGAAAGTAAAGCAGCAGTAGCAGATTCATGTTCCTGTTTAAGTTTTTCATAATCTTGCTCAAGACTTGTTAATTGGGCTTCCTTTTGGAGAACAAGAGCTGAACTCTGGTCTAATTTCTCTGTCAGACTAAGGTTGGACGCTTCAAGGTCTTTTAAAGACAACGCATTCTCCGATAAGGTCTGATCAAAAGTCTGTTGCAGCTGTTCAATCTCCTTCAACTTTTCTTGAAGGAGTATCTCTCTACACTGCAGTTGTTCTCGGCTCGTGTCCAATTTGTCTTGAAGCTCGGAGTCGGATGTTTTCAGAAGATCGAGTTCCTTCTCGGTGTCACAGTACCTTATCTGTAACTGAACGTATTCTGCCTCAGTGGACTTTATCTGTAATGACAGTTCATCTACCTGGGCTTGTCTCTGTCTCAGAGCCATCTCCCTCTGCTCAGACTGGTTTGAAGTTTCCGTTTTTAAGTTTTCGATCTGCTCATTCCTGTTTCTCAGATCTTCAAAGGCTTTATCCAAACTGGTTTGCACATGCTGCAGTTCAGCTTGCAGAAAGCACAGCTTGTTATCTTTTTCCAGTAAGAGTTCCTGATGGTCAGCGGCCTGTTGCTGGAGTGTTTCTACTGTCTCCTCTGCAAAAGTCTCACTTTGTTCAAGCTTTTGAACTTTCTTCTGGAGAGCAACAACCTCCGCCTCTGCCTTATCAACCTGACTCATCATCTCCCCAAGACTAGACTCCTTGTTTGCAATGGCCGTCTCGGCATGACTGCACTTCTCAGTCAAGGCTGCTTTCTCCTCCTTCAAACCTGTGATGGATGCCTCAAATTGTTTGGTTGATTCATCAAGTTTAGCCTCCAGATCCTTCCTCTCCTCCATCAGTTGCTTAACATCTTCTTCCTTTCTGGTCGACATGTCTCCAGTAATTTCCAGGTCCTCTTGTGCGGCATGCAGGTCACGTTGCACAGATGACAAGGTCTTTGTTGTATTTTCCAAATCAAGTTTGGCAATACTCAGCTCCTTTTGGGCAAGACTGAGCTCGGACGCCATCTCTGATGATTCTTTAGAGCGTGCCTCTGCAACTGCTGCTGCATTCTCAACGTCAGACTCGGCCTGTTCAAGTTGCTGCTCCATCTGCTGTCCCTTGCTCTCCAGATAAGTCACCTTCTCTACAAGATCAGATATTTCTTTGGACTTCTCCTCTATCCTTGTTTCAGTTCCTGCAAGTCTTTCTTTCAGTGCTGCCATTGCATCTTGGTGTTTCTCTTCAGACTGTTGGAGTTCACTTTTAGCGTTGTCAAGTTCATTTCTGAGTGACTGCAGCAATTCTTCTTTCTCTACAGCAGATTTGGCAAGTTCCAATTCATTTTTCTTGGCATCTCTGAAAGAGATATGAAAAATAAGCGTGCATTGTTGTATTAGCTATTATTAGACAAGTACAGCTGTTTTAAGCAGGTGGATGTTTTGCCCATATCTGGTACATACTGGTGCATGTACATGCAGCAATGTTTTGACACCAATTTCTCCTGCTGCCTCTGTACTTTTTATCGTTACTTCAAACATAATTTGTATGAAATCCGTAGGTGTGACTTGGTCCAAGTGAGAATAAGCCATACGCTTGCTTTGAAGTCCAACACCAACTGTGCATTACATAACTGATCAAATTTGTATTCACATTCGGATTGTTTACAAACCTTCAATACTACTTATGATGCAAAATAAATACTTACTGCTCAGCTGTTCTGGCCAACTCCAAATCTGCTTCTGTCCTGTGCAATCGCTCTCTCAGCTTTTCAACCTCAGACTCAGATTTTTCAAGACTGTTCAGTAGATTTGTCAATTCCATTCCTTTGGTGTTTGCTAGTTCACAGGCTTTCTTGTAGTCTGAATGAAGAGAGCTGTTCTCCTGCCGGATATTGTTGATCACTGATTCAAGATCGGTAGTTTGCTGAGCAAGCAACGTCTTCTGTTTTTTTAGTTCGTCATCCTGGTCTTGCAAGATGCTGTCATGCTTTGACTTCTCAGATTCAAGCTGGTCGTTCTTCAGCTTCAAATCATTATAAGATTCTTGAAGCTGGCTGGAACGAGATTCAAAGAACCTCAGATGTTCATTTGCTTTTTCAAGGTTATTCTGGATGTCTGAAACTTGGGCACATTTAGCAATGAGCTCATCGGCTTTTGCGGCAAGTGCTTGCTCGTGCTGTTGAATCAGGTTTGTTTGTTGGTTGTCCATGTCCCTAAGCCGAGCCTCAGCATCACAGAGGGCCTTCTTCCGTTCATTCTTTTGGGCTGCGAGCTCTTTTTCCAAGGTCTGATATTCATCTCCTTTCAGCTTGAGATTTTTCTCTGCATTGACAAGTTGATCCTGAAGTTCAGCCCTTGTGATTTCCAGTTTGCCAGTTAATGCTTTCTCTTCCTGCAACTGTCTCTCAAGGTTGCCTATTGCTGCCTTGAGATGGTTGGATTCGTTGTTGACTTCTTTGATGGTATTTGTATGTCTGACTTCTGTTTCTTGTAGAGAATTCTCTGCATCTTGCAGCTTCTGTCTCATAGATGCAGTTTCAGCGTCCTTCTTGTCTACGATTTGCTGGTTGTTCTCTTGTTTTGCACTAAGCTCTGCCAGCTTAGACCGGAGGGATTCCACTTCACTCTTTGATTCCGTCAGCTGATTTTGAAGCTCTGCTATCCTGTTATCTTTCTCTTCAAGTTTTCTTTCATGTTGGGTTTGTGCCTCTTTAGCTTTCTCCACCGTTGCCGTCATTTCTTTGCTCTGCTGCCTCAGCGAGGCAACCTCTGTCTTCATGCTGTCAATCTCTTTACATTTGCCATCCATCTGCTCTTGGAGTTTTTGCTTTGCTTCTTCGGATGCTGTAAGCTTCTGATTCAACTGCTCGATCTCGTGTTCTCGTTTCTGGGCTAAATCTTGAGCAGATGAATGCTTGGTTTCCATTGTGGACAACTGGAGCTTTAGATTGTCTGTGATGTTGTTCAGCTCCTTCATGCGGCTGTCTGACTTGGCACTCAGGTTGTCCAAGTCGTTCTCCTTTTGCTGCATTTTCCCTTGCAGGTCGTTCACCAAGCCCTCGTTGTGCTGGCTCTCTCGTTTCAACTGCTTCACCTGGCTCTCAAGGTTGGTGATCTTGCAGTTGCCCTGGTCAAGCTTACACACCAAGTTTTCCTTCTCTCTCTTGAGATCCGCGAGTGCCTTTTCCAGCTGCGCAACTGTTTTATCATGTGAATTGATACTGTGACCGGCTTTATCAAGTTTCTGCTTCAGCTCACCGATTTCCTTGTCTGTTTTCTGAGTAGTAAACTGAGCTTTCTCAAGCTGTGACTGCAGCATGCTGCGCTCCGTCGTTAGTTTGTTCATCTCCTGTTGGTGCTTGTTAGTGGCATCTTTGAATTCTTTATCCAGGGAGGTGAAGGCTTGTGCCTGCTCTGAGAGTTCCTGCTTGTGATGTTTTTCTCGTTCCTTGAAGCGCTGCTCTTGAGATGTACGGGCTGCCTCAGCGTTGTGGCGTTGGCATTCCAGCTCCTGAACTGTTTGCTTGGATTTTCTTTCGTTGTCTTCGAGCTGTAGTGAAAAGAAATGCAATGTGCAAGTAATATAATAATTCATATTGTTTACATCTTGTACATCAGCTCTTGAAAGGTCTTCCTCGAAAATTTGAAGGTGCAGGGAAGTCATTCCAACACATTTCTGAAATCTTTACTTAGTCTGACTGTTCGGGCTTTTTATGCCGTAGTGAAAAACAGACATTTCAAGTCCTATGGTGGTGGCCATGCAGTTCAAAATATATACAATCCAACATCTAATGTGGTTTTTGTTTGATTCTCACAATACCTTTGCATTGGCTTTTTCTAACTGGTTCCGCAATGTATTTGTTTCATCCCTCTGTTTGTTGAATGCAGATTCCTGGTCAGCCAGGGCTTTCCTGACTTCTTTCAATTCTTTCTCGCTGTCTGCCATCTGGGACCGCAGGTTGCTCAGTTCTTTGTCTTTTGCCTGGACCTGCAACTCCAGCTTATGGTTTTCCTGGCCGAGGCCTGTATAACGTGGCAATCACAAGACAACAAAGGGTATAAGTCCTGAAAGAGATATCAAAGCGTGCATAGGGACTGTGCTACATTTCAGTGAAGTGTCAGGTTTTTTCTGTTCAGAATTCAAGTACAAATAAATTACAGGATAAATCATAATAAAAAGGCTTATAATAATTGCAGTGAAAGTATTCATACAATTCACATCTGCATAATTACATTTGCACCTATCTTGAACCTGCACCAAAAATATTCTCCAAATTGGAGCACTTCTTTCAGCATGTATTGGTGTTTTGTGCATCGAATTAAACACGCTATGTTTGGACACCATTGCTTAAAGCTCATTTGCAGCCATCCGAAAAGTAACTGGCGTAATTATTGTTGAAAAACATACTTGGTTGAAAGATAGTAAGGGGACTAAACTCCCTGTGAAATTATTCTTTCTGGGAAGCTGTCATTTTAAAGTAATCAACGAAAGAAGGCATTTCCAACGGTGATTCTTAAGAAGCACCGTAGGAAAATTTAAATTAGTAGTTCGTTTTGTTATTCAGCGCAGCGTGCACAAGTATTGGAACGACGCACACGCGCGCGCCGTTGTTATAATTCGTCGGATCAGTGCACAACGTCGCGTATAGCTGCAATTCAAAACAATTCAAAACATGATTCAGTAACTTTTGATTTGAAATTGAGATCCTAGAGTGCTGTTTTTCTCGGAATGTACAGCTGAAGCTTAGCTGAAACTTCATCAGGTTAGTTGCTCAGTATCCTTCATTAGATTTTGAACTCTTTTGTTGCTTCAAACGGACAAAATGCACAAATTACAAATGATGGACTGTAGCTTTAAATTTCTGCTGTGGTTACACCTACCTTCGTTTTGCTTCTTCAGGTCACAGATGGTCTGCTCCATTTCGCGTAGCGCGCGCTTGTCAGCAAGCTCGTTGTCCGTGGACGGCGTAGCTTGGTTCTGGGGGGGTCGGACGGGGCTGTCAAAGCTCATCAGGTCATTAGCAGGTTTCTCCTTGGGTGGGGCCGGGGAATTGGTCATCTGCGGTGTGCCACAAAAATAAGTAGTTTGTGAGCAGTTTCAAATGATAATCCGATTCTGTACGAGAGAAACAGCTACATGTACCTCACTATCAGGAGTAGCTTGGTTGTCATAATTTGATTACAGAGGGAGCAAAAGTAAACACTTCTTTATTTGTACATGCCACCAGCCGACATCGTGTGGTCCACCGAACTCATCTTTTGAGGGAGCTCTTTACAATGCACCATGATGACAACAACCATCAATCCAGCCCTTGCAGTTCACACATCTCAGCAGATACTGAGAAATGGGTAAATTTAGCTTATTATATTTGAAATATTGATTTGTAGTTCTTCTTGGACATCAACAAAGAACACTACAAATGTCTTCGTACTTAAAAAAAAAACATGCAAATTGCACGTTTATATCATTGGAATGTCTAAATGTGACCGGCTCCACAAAAAAGGGTATTAACAGGGGTGTGAGTGACCACTGATAAAAATAGCTGAAAACAGCTGAAAAAGGTTTAAAAAAGCTGAATTTTGGAAATCTCCTATACTTTTGTACACAGCAAGTGAGGGGAAAAAGCTGAAATCCAAAACAAAAAAAGCTGAGATTTCACATTCCTGATTAAGTCGCGCTGGGCATTATTGTGTAATGGCCCGCTCGGCATTGAGAGGGTGAACATTTTGTCAAAATGTGATTTTCATTCTTTGTCACGAATGACAATACCTACAGTTTCAAGTTTCATTCACAGAAATGATGATTTTGATGAACAAAATGGAAAAGAAAACCATTTTGTGCTCGTATTTCTTTTATTCTACAACAGAGCCAGCTCTTTCAAAGCCTGTTTTCTCAGTTGTGTAATTCGAACTCCGAGGAAGTAATTAATATGCAAATACATAGCTGCCAACTTTTCAAAATCCCAATTAGTAATCAACCCACGCGGTCATTTTCAACTGCTCATTTTATCAAACATCAAGTACAGGTACATGGTTTACATGTACACATACATGTGCATACCCTTCTTGTTGTGAATAATAATGTACTGTAGGCCAAAAGATAATTAAAAAAATAAAAAATAAAAAAAAAATAAAAATAAAATATTTTTTTTTTTTTTTTAATAATTTTGTTTTAATGTCTGTATTTGTTTGTTGAAGTCAAATAAATAATAACAATAATAACATGTGCGCATATCGATGTGGAGTTTTGAGTTCGTATCAATGTTTTTACACACAATGATTTAGGGCCACCGTATGCAATAGAAATATCCCGCCAACATACCTTGCAAACGCATGCTGATTTATCTTTTCTGGATGTTGTGACAAACTCAAACTCTATTACCAATTATTCCAACCATACTCTTATTAAATTCCATGATTAAAATCTCACACTGATGGGTCTCATCCCGGCAATAAGCGACCAAATGTGCTCACGATCGTCACTGAAAAGTACTGCATACAGTACACACAACCACACATCCACGAGATGCACACAAATGACACACCATTGAAAAATAGTTTTAGTCTGGTCCTCAAGTACTCCACTGCGCACACTGCATTGATGTCTATCTGGTGCTTGACTGCATTCTTATTAGACTTGTCACCAGTCCATCCATTATTGCGACATTTCGCCAAAAGTTTTCGGTCAAAAACGATACTTTACAAGTATTTTTTTTTTCGTTAGGTAGAAAATGGGAAATTCGTAATGTTTTAGTGGCAAATCGTATTTTCGTAATTTAACAAACAATTCGTAATAATTACGAAAAATTCGTAACAGTTGGCAGCTATGCAAATACTTCATATCTTCACAACGGGAAAGGCAATGGAGCTCTATTATATACCAAATGAAAGCTTACATTGTGGGCTTTCCAACGATGTGTATACCCCAATTTCACTTTTTTGCAACATAATACCCCTATTTTTTGGAGCCGGTCACAAATATTCAATTCACTTGTAAACATTTGGAGTTCACACATGCTTCCAATGACAGCACAAATGAGAGAAATGATGTAAAAAAAAAAATGAAGGTTGAGCCAGGATTCGGTGCTAATAAAAAGGCTAGTAGGATGATAGCCCATTGCTCAAGCCCCACCTCAAATCAAATCTATACCCTACCTTAGCCTGAGCAAGCAGTTCTTCCAGCTCTCTGACCCTGGCGATCTCTCTCATCCTGGCAGCCTCCATGTCTTTCAGTTGCTGCTTCATGGAGGTGTATTCCTCTTCACTTGCTGAGCTCCCTGTGGCGAAAAAAAAAGTAACAGAAAAGATCTGAAGGTCTGAAAGGGTGAAGTTTACAATGAGAGTAATTCTGAAAATGACATAATTATGTGACGGTTAATCCTCCTGTCAGGTTTTTGTAAATCAGTGACAGGAGTTTTCACAGGTTCTTCTCAGCACCATTCAAAGCGATGACGGTAGGGTATGGGCTGTTAATGTCGACAATTTTCGTCACATTCAGATATACACGAAGAACAAAAATAGGCATTAACCAAACAATGGAAAGAATAGTTCAAAATACACATGCAGATGCATGAACATGCATTTGCATGCAAAGCAGAACTTCTCTATTAATGTGTAACACACTGAGGTCCAGAGAGTTTTGTAAAGCGGTGATCGTTACGACAAATTTTGGCCGCCATCTCTTTGTCACTGCACATAAAATTGGGAGCTAAAGGGTATACTCATAATGGCTAAATACTGGTACAGCAGTGGTCATTATAACGGCATTCTACTGCACTCAACTGACGAATATTTTCTCCTGCCCGCTTAAAAAGTTATCCATCTTCTCCTACGTAGTACACACACCTTGAGATGATGAGCTGTAGTTGCGCTGCCTGCCCTCCTTTAAGTCCAGTTTATCCCTGAGTTGGGACACCTCCTTCTGCAGGGCCTTGACACGGCTGTTCTGGCCTTCCAATCGATGCTGCTGCTGGGCGCAATTCTCCTGTAGCCGGGTGTGGTCGCCGCTCAGTTTCTCCATCTTCTGCAGGCAGGTGTTGTGCTCCATCTGAACCCTCTCCAGCTCATTTTTCACCTGTGTAACAAGCCAGAACATGAATTAACCTTAAATCTAAGAGGGACATTATAAGTCGATAAGCATATGTTTCCTTAGTTTCCTATACAGTGATGGATTCTGTAGAATTCAGGAAATTTCCAAACAAAAGCATTTGGGAGTATTAGACCCCTCTCATAGACAGCCATCTTCGTAGGCAAATTACAACTGCGTATTCAACGACATCAGGTAGGCTATGCATGCGTGCAGTGTGTAAAAATGTTCTAAAAATGTGCACATATGTTGCTAGAAATTTCTTGGAAACACAGCACAGCAGATACACGTCACAAAAATTTGACCCCTAAATTGCCGATGCACGTAACAATCTGTAGGCAGTGACGTCATTTGAGGGATATCTATTTACTATGAGTTAAAAGTGCAGTAGAGGGCAATACAATTGAGATTTCAGTAGTTTAAATGCGGAAATCACAATTAGACACCATCTGCATAATAACAATAATTTGACAGTTATCTCTACATGTCGTATAACTGGCAATAACTGAGCAGCTGGGGCCAATTTCATAGAGCTGCTTTTAAAGCACAAAATTTGCTTAAGCACAAAAACGTCTTGCTTAATAAAATCATGTTACCGGCCAAAACTCCATGCGATTGTTATGCTAAGTAAACAACAGCTAAATACCAGTCACAAGCAATGTACATCTCATGGAGTTTTGGCCGGTAACCTGATTTTACTAAGCAATGTTTTTTCGTGCTTAAGCAAATTTTGTGCCTAAGCAGCTCTATGAAATTGGGCCCTGATAATAGCTAGACTGACAAATTCATTGTGCATGTTATCTTGAAAGTAAAGAAATAGGAGTGAAAACTTTCACTTACCTGTGCAGCACGGTTAGTCTCCACATCCAGCTGTTGTTGAGTGTGAGACAGTTTACCTTCCAGGCAAGAGACCATGGTCTCCTTGGAGTGCAGGTCGTGCGTGACCTTCTCTCGCTTACGCTCCAGCTCCTGGCATGTCTCTGCCAGCGTCTGATTGTCTCGTTTGAGCGTGGCCTGAACGTTCTTTTCCTCGTCTGTTTTTCTCAACTGTAAGGAAATTGAAGAAAAATTATTGAGACTTAAAAAATGCTATATGGTACATACACCTAAAGAGAAGAGGTGATCGTTTCCTGTTAACCTATCACGGTAGAATCGCGTCAGCGCAGCTTGTGAAATTGTGTATTGTCCAATTACATGATATACAAACGGATGCGGAACGCGCACAATCTGAGACAAACAAAACTTCGTCGCATCAGCGCAACAAGGTCGTTATTCCATTATGCAAAAAAAGTTGTATCTCACGGCTCGCGCAAATAAGCTCCGTGCATGATGCAACAAGGTCGTATCTTGACGTCCATTGACTTTGCATGTTCATCCGGGTTATTTTAAGTGAGATATGACATTTTGACATTCTGAAACTCGCGTTTCACGTACGGCCCATTTTAGGAGATACCACCTTGTTACACTGACACGACTACTAAACGTAAAAAAAAAAAGTCCATAGGATTGTCTAAGGGGCGTGGCTACCTTTGATCAACCAGTGAGATTAATCACTCCAACATTAGGCCGTCACAATCACTATTTTAACAGTAATATTTTATTTAACAAGATGGTGAAAGTTGGTCAACTACTTTTCTCCCAAACTTCCCAGGAGTTATCAGAGTTAGCATTTTGTATTCTATGATGCGATGGGTGTGTACTTTTTTTTTTTTAAATGGAAATTAGGCTCCAAGGAAAAACACAATACAGCAGGATTGGTCCTTATTCCACGGAGCTGCTAAGCATCAAATACAATTTAAAGTCAATTTATGTGTGAAACAAAAAGCAGCTGAAAACCAGTAACTCAAAGTATACATTGTATTTGTATTATTTTGCTTAACAATTTTTTCTCTGCAAAGGGCAAATTCTTGCTCCATGAAACTGACCTCATCTCCATGAAACTGAACTGTACTGCATTGCAGTACATATCAACGTGATATCTCATGTTTGGATTTCGATAACTCTCTGCAAATTTAGAATTAAAAGCTGCATTTTTGGTGATGCAATGCTCACAACAGCAACTTTGCTAGGCAGAAGTTTCGGGGATTATTGAAGAAACTGTAGTGAGTAAGAAGCTTGCAAATTTGATTCACACTGGGTTTATTATGCAGCACAAACTTTTGCACGATATGGATACCTTAAGTTTTGGGACTCTCATACACAGTATTGAGAGTCCCAAATTTTCGGACTAGGTTCAAGCCAAACATCCTGGAGGGTTAGGGTTATTTGAGTGCATGCAAGCCATTCCGACCTGTTTCTGATAGGCTGCCTCAAGACTCTCCATCTGGAACTGCTTCTGCTTGTGCTCCTTGCTGAGACGTTCCAACTTGGTCTCCATCTCCCGGATCTTTTGCAGGGCCTTGGCCGGGAGACCATCCTTCCACTCGTCCACTACCCAACTCATTGTGGATCCAAAGAGGGTAGTACTACTTGATAACCTGCAGCAGATGGAAAGATACAAATTAGACCTTGACAATGCGTGGAACTGTCATCGGTTTAAGGGGCACGAGGGGCATGAACCCAAGATAAGAGACACGGAGAGACTGCTTGTTCATGTGTACAGAGATATGAGTAACTCTGCTCTTTTTCAGACAACCATGTAGTGGCTACCGTTATGGCAGACGTAACACAATTTTCAACTGCTATCGTCACAGCACTGCAAATCTATCCAACAAAAACACCATTGCGAATCTATATCACGCCGCAACTGTTTTTGTTTTTGAACCAAAAAAATCACAAGGGCATGAAAGAATTTTTAACAATATTTTTTGTAAATAGACAATTAGCTGTACATCATACATGCTGTAAAATGCAGATTTTTTTTCATTTTTTGCTGAATTCCCCACTAAAACCTGCATTTTCCACATTTTTTTGGCTGCTGGTGAAAGTTTGTGCAAAGGATACGATCCGAGTAAAAGTACGTCATTTTGGGCGATCGTGAAGTGTAGGGCCCCTGTTTTGTTTTGATCAAAATAGAGTCAAAAATGTGTTTATTGAGACTCAAAAATCACCCTTACAATCAAAAGCAGACTTTTCTCAATTCTAATGACACCCTTTTTGCAATTTTAAACAAATTCTTAATCTTGGTGTAGAAATCACGATTTTCCTGTGCCGTTTGTGCCTTGCGATTCAGCGCGCCGTGCGTGCTCACGGCACATCGCGCGGTGATCGCCATCTTTATTTTCGGGTCGTGTGCTGTCGCCGCACTTTCATCGTCATTTTACCCCTCAAATTTCCCTCAAAAAATCAAAACCCTGCCCTCTATCTATGACATGTATGACATACCTGTTTATTTAGAATGTCGTCAACTAAATGAACTAGTTTGGTAGGTCCAATAATTTTAAAGTGGATTTTGTTCCCTTATACTAGGAACCGGGCCCTACACTTCACGATCGCCTCAATAAGTCATTTTGAGGATACACGCATCGCAAAATATTATAAGCAATGATAAGCATAAGCTGAGTGATAAGCAAGATAAGTTAAGTCACGAGTGCGTAGAAATGAGCGCGTAGCTTAGGTCTGATGATTAATAATACCCTGGTCCTGGACGTCAGTCATATTTGCAATGAAGACGTCATCCAACCTGGGCTAGGAAGTGGTAATGGGGCGAAGTGGTAATGGGGCGAAGTGGCAATGGGGCGAAGTGGCAATGGGGCGAAGTGGACTGGATGCATGAAATGGGGCGAACAAATTCGGACATGTCGGAACATGGCGACATTTTTGCTGGACACAACAGCCTTCCAAATCGGTAATTCAATCAAAGACTTCGTACACATTACATGCATTTAGTAAACAAAACAAATCATTGTTGTTATGTCTTTGTTCTCTTACCCGTAATTGAAAATGTGTTGAACGTCAAATCGCGAAAATAACCATTCTTCTTGGCTATATCCACGCACACGAAGGCGTATACAATTTCCCGTGCCGTTGATCCAATTTAAAAAACTGCGCACAAAACTGTAGAATTTTTTTGCGCAGCGCTGATTGGTTAGATTAATAGCCTCTTTCAATTTAAATGTAAAAGTTGCAAATATTTCCTTAGTAATTATTAAATGTTACATTTATTTTCAACATTAAAATATCAAAGTATCTCGATAAAATATTTTGTGGTTTACAATTATGTGCACAAGTGGTGGTGCAAAGTTGTGTGAATATTACAATTTTACGTATCTTTGTAAACGCTGGCAGCACGTATTTTTGAAACGCCGGCTTTGTTTGGTTTTTGGCTCTTCACTTCTTATTATCTCTGAAAAATTGAGACTGAGCAAACCAAATGGAATCATTCCAGGAGTAATTCCATGCAACTGCAGTTTATCATGGACAAAACATTTGCCAGAATACCCAACGATATTCTTAATTGAAACTTTATTATTTTCTAATGTGCACTGATTCCTACGTGTGGAGTTTAAATCAGGTCTCTATCTGTTGGGACGGGGGGGGGGGGGGGGTCCCCCACACACTTATTAAAGTGCATGGGGGATATCATATCGTTTGTCCCCCCCCCCCCCCCCCCACACACACACACACACACACACACACATTTTTTTCGTCCCCAGAATAAAACAAATTGTAGCCTGCTATATAATGATTATAATAGCTCAAAATAGCGAAGTCAATATCTCAATTCATATCAATTTAATTACGTCAGAGGCGGATCTATACTTTTGCTGGGGTGGGGTTGGGAGCTAGGGGGAGTGGTTCAGGCCCGTCAGATTCAGGCCCGTCAGATACATAATGACCACTGCGGAATAGCTTTACTTTTTTTTTGTCAGAGCAGGGGATGGGTTCGACCCAAAAAAAACCCCTCTGGATCCGCGCCTGCATGTCACTGACAGTAAAAAAGCAAGTCTGTAAAAGTCCCATGCATAATGGAATTTTTAAATTCAATCTTTAATGCACATTCGGGTCGTTCTACTTGAGTTTGTTTTTCAAGTTTGTATTCTAGTTTTAAGGGTGAGGGTCTTTGTTTTCTTGCGTTTTTCCTATTTTGCAAATTACTATATTTCTTGGGAATGTTCACAATTAAAGAAACATTATTTGAGAGATGTAATATATATATTACGATGTACATCTCAATTTTTTTCCTAGTTTCTTACGTAAATCGGAAATTGCGTCTTTAATAATGGTTGTCATATTGATCGAACGAAACTCCATGGACAAAAACAAGCCGACCTTTTGGACCTATTTTTTAGGAATAATGAGCTAACTGTGATTTATTTGTTTGGAAGTTGATATCAGAGCCATGATACGAAACAATGAGCTGAGTATTAGGCGGATCATTGCGTAATTGATCAATGAAAACTGCACTGCAGACGCATTATACTCTTTTTTTATCTGGACACACACATATTCTCACAACTTCTACGACTTTGAACGGATATCTTAAAGAGACAAATTCATGATTTTTTTAATTGGTTTGTCAACACTGTCTCCATCGTCTTTCCAAGCATCTCAAATTGCCTTAAATCTGTCCACTGTTTCCTTCATCAGCTGTAAGCAAACACCATCTTTGTAAGAAATAAGCTTGCAAAATAATATCGAGAATGCAAGCAACAAAAGCGTTCTCATCCTAAATTCTAGAAAATCAAAAGTGCAGATGTAGGAAAAGTGAAAAAGCTGAACTAACTGGGTAGAACATTACAAATTAGCCATGCACCGGCCGTAACATTATAACAACAAGCTCAATCACCTACAGGATGCGTCAGCGGAACCCCCAAACATTTTTATTTCATATTTAAAAAAAATGGTAGCACCAAGAATAATATCCAATTTCTACTTTTAGATTAAAAAAATACTGCAATTGCTCAATCCGTTCAAAGAATATCACCATTTAAACGCAATCATGCATGCCCCTAAATTCTGTTTCGCTCCCCCCCCCCCATTTTTTTGTGTGTATTCATTATGTTTGGAACAACAAAGAAAATGACACATGTACCAGAATACCTGTTTCAACAACTGTCAGCAGTATAGTGCACAATATCTTTATCAACAACCCTGGTTAGGTAAACAATTATGATTTATTAAATCCACAGTTTAAAAAAAGAATGTTGTTTTACTTTTATAAACTGAGGTTTTATCGCTCAATAATTAAGCCAATAGTGACGACGATTCTTGAAATCGCATTTTTGTACTAGGTTTTAGGGTCATTGCGCTAATTAAATGGTGCATTCTTTGAACGGATTGAACAATTTCAGTTATTTTTTTTCAAGTGGCTTATGAAATTGGCTATCCAGTCATTGTTATTTTTGGTGCTGCAAATTTTTTTAAATATGAAATATCATTTTTAGGGTTTGGGTTGTTTTTACTCACCCTGTAATTTAGATAACGTTTTTCCTGAGCTCGAAACAGGGACGGCGCCGGGGAATCGAGGAATTTATGGCACAGCACCTCTGGCCTGGACTTGGCTAATTCTGAGCATGTTTTGGACTGCATGATTGGGTTCGAAAGTGGCGCTATTTCAAAATGGCTACACAATAAAAGGCTAAAAAAAAAACCCAGATTGTTAAAATAACCCATATTGGTTCAAATGTGTCCAACCAACCCGATTGGTTGGACACATATATGTATTAATCAATTTTGTTTCAGTCAATGTGCTGGTTATCTTTCATTTTAGGCGGGACAGGTGAGAATTTCTCAAAAAGTCATGGGTCAACCTACCGAAATTTGAAAGAAAAATGACAGACGGCATGTTGACCATCATTTCTCTGTGCAGCTTGAATACCTGTGAGAGTTTTGAGTATTTTAAAAGTATAGTGGAGTATGGGCATAATGCATGGGAATTGTTATGCACCCATAAGAACCGGTTAAGCGTTGTTTTAAAGAATTATGTGCTCTGTTGGTCTCCATGTGAATGATGGACACACTGTTCGATAAGTCGAGTAAAATAGCCTCAATGAAACAAATACTTGTACATGTATATCACTCAGTTTTGTTCGTCTGGTAATAAACTACTATAGCCGAATTGCAAACGAAGCCAATGTTTGAAAACCAAACCCACTAAAAAATATTTCTTGTCTGGTATCCTAGATAACATCATAACACTTGACGTGAAAATATGTCCACGACCAGACTAGCTAAGCCTACCACATTGTAAACATTGCGTTCTATGGAATACCGTTCCGGCTGACGAAAGTTACGTCACCACAGAACGTCAGAACATGTACGATCGAGCGGATCGACTACGAAAGTACACATTTTCATCAGAAATGTAAGTTTACTTTTTGCGAAGAACGAAGTATACTGACGCTACTTATGAAAATGATATAAACAGATTAACCACCATTATACAGCTGTACAGATGGTTGAAACTAACGTCGTTAGACATGTTAGACATGTTTTTTGTTAGACCCGTAGGCGTAGCGTAGCCGTAGGCGTAGTCGTACCCGTCAACGTGGCGCGCGTGTTGTTTAAAGCCTTGTTTAAATGCCACGACCATGGGCATGATGGGTCTATTAATGTTGAAAAACATATGGCTTCACAGGCTTCTGCAATCATAGATAGAGCAAGGAAAAGATGTACGCGTGACACAAAACCTTTCCGATGTAACAGTATCAAACTCGAAGGTCACGTGATCCACAAGGTCAAATTCAAGGTCAAAGTAAAGGTGTCTTGGTCAGCATACTTCAAATAACTCCAACAATAACATTAAAAATAATGGTACATTTGGATTCCTTAAAAAATTGTTATGTTGTAACCTTTCCAAAGAAACCAAGATTAACAAATTTGGCCAACAGCCTGGTTATGGATTAGGTAGATCCGTGAACGTGGCGTCAATAACAACGCCACGCATAACTGTGTAATACAAACTTTCGACGTATGTTTAATCAATGTGACAGCTGATCGTCACATTGTTTTCGATACAGCATGAAACAGTCGTCGATCGATCAGATGATCCGTCAAATGGTATGCAGGCATGCGTTCTACAGAGCTAACAGTAACACTACAGCCTACTCGACAGACAATCATTTTGCGCGTACAACTAGTCAGGGTACCAGAGACTAGTGTGATCATGAAAAGTTGCAAACGTCCGGACCCACCTCCATAATTCCCTCTCCAAAGTCAAATTTATTTGGAATGCCGACTGTTACGTTGATTGAAATATTCACTGTAGGGCCTATTCTTCATTCTTCAGGACATTTTGAACACGTCAAAACTTTTTAATACACAGTTACGCGTGGCATTGTTATTGATGCCACATTCACGGATCTATGGATTAGGTAGGTATAGAGGCCTAGAATCATTTAAAAATTGGCGGAAACACCCATTTGGACCCAAATTTGCCCCAAAAAATGGGAGGCGATATCGCGAAAACCATTTGTCCAATGGCGTTCAATATAAATAACCCCATAAACCAAATAGGAACCAAATCAATTTGAAGGGGGAAGGGTTTAAACTTTTAATTTTGGGGGGTGATTTGACACAGAATGACCCAGTTTCTTCTTTTGAGCAGCAAATTTGAGTAGAAAATGGGATTTTCTTACCACATTTCCAGTAATGCCATGCAAAATGATCAATGCTGTTTTGTGCTTTCTCAGTACAAGGTAAAGATTGCCATCTTTATTTTGGTGCTGCAAGCGCGTCACTGATTTCTTTTACATAACCACATCTGTACCCATTTCCCTTTGTTGTTTTTTTGCACCAAAGATACTCTCTAGACCAGTATGGTGGATAGCATCTATCGGACACGCTCACTCGGTGTAGCGGCCCAGGGTATTCCTGATCAGTATGCTGATGGCAAGGCGGCTAAGGTCTGGGAGTACTACATCGGAAGCCGGACAGAGAGGACGGAGAGCTACCAACATTTCCTGGTGGATCTCTTGAAATCGCGGAAGTGCAATCACTTACTCGATGTAGCTTGTGGAACAGGGTAGGTCTCCGCAAGAGTTTTATGTTGTGGAAATGAACCCTTCCAGATCATTCTTTAAAAAAGCCGTTTTGCATCGAGGCCTTTTTTCTTTGATAAGTCATAGAGGGTCAATTCAAACATTGAAAGGAAATGTAATGTCTGTGACGGAGCCAATTAACCATGATATCTTATTAATGATTCAGAGAAATGATCCAAACCTCTTACTCTGATTGACCACTATATGATTATGATGATGGATGTACATGTATATGATTTGAAGAAAAACCAACATTTTAAGGTTTATTCACTGAGCTCTTTATTAAAGCTATAGTCCATCATTTGCAGCCATCCGAAAAAGTAACTGGCGTATTATTGTTGAAAAACATACTTGGTTGAAAGATAGTAAGTGGACTTAACTCCCTGTGAAATTAATCTTTCTGGCAAGCTATCATTTTGAAGTAATCAACGAAAAAAGGCCTTTCCAACGGTGCGTCTTAAGACGCACCATAGGAAAATTTAAATTAGTAGTTCGTTTTGTTATTCGGCGCAGCGTGCGCAAGCATTGGCACGACGCACAGGCGTGCGCGGTTGCTATAATTCGTCAGATCAGTGCGCGACATCGCATATAGCTGCAATTCAAAACATGATTCAGCAACTTTTGATTTGAAATTGAGATCCTAGAATGCTGTTTTTCTCGGAATACACAGCTGAAGCTGAGCTGAAACTTCATCAGGTTAGTTGTTCAGTATCCTTCATTAGGTTTTGAACACTTTTGTTGCTTCAAACGAACAAAATGCACAAATTACAAATGATGGACTATATCTTTAAAGTTCTACGGACCTTACATAATGCTGGAATTGGCATCTTGGTATAATGTGTTCTCTCTCCAACCATTAAATATTTCTGATGTAGAATTGACTCCATAATGCTGCTTGAAGAAGGCTTTCGGGTCATGAGTTGCGACGCCTCGGATAAGATGGTCCTGCATGCTTTCAGGGAGCGGTGGGCCCGGCGTAAGGAGGAGTGCTTCGACAACTGGGGTAAGCAGTGAGCAACAGCATTCAAGTCGAATCCTAAGCCTTATCCGAGCCTTAAAGTAGGGCCCTGCTGTATATTTGAACATTAGAAAATTTGATGATCCAGTTTGATGATCAATAGTTTAAAAAATACCATCAAGAACCAGGTGTTGGTTTTTTTTCATTAATTGCTAGGATGTGTTTGAAATTATCTTAGAAGTTGTAAATTGAATTGGCTTTAAAGTTTCTAAAACAAAAGAAGCAGACTTGCATTGCATTAAATAAACTCCGGGTTTATTGATTTTTTTAAGGGGGGGGGGTTAGACGTTTAATTTCCTAAGATTTTGTTTAAATCATTTAATTGTTTAAACATTTAAACAATGTTCGAACCAGACCTAAATGGTATTAAATTAAGGAACAGATTGGACATATTTTGGGGCATTTTGAAGTTTAAATGCCAAGCTATATCCTTTTGGTGTTTGTAGGAAAAGTTAAGGGACAGATTGGACATATTTGGGGGAGTTTTGAAGTTTAATTGCCAAGCTATATCTTTTTGGTTTTTGTTGGAAAAAAAAGAAGAACCAGACATAAATGTGTTAGTAAAACTCCTGTTTAATACACACGCTTTGGGTTTTTTTGTGACTTAGCAAAGACGGGCAGAGTTTGCAGACTGCGCAAGCATAATGCCAACCGTGCTTCATGACGGATGAACCTTAACCAAATCTCTTCAAATTTGTTGATTTGTTTCCTCCCACTGCAGAAATCGAGGTGGCCAACTGGCTGACCCTACCGGACGATATCTCCAAGGAAGGGGACGGCTTTGATGCCATCATCTGCCTCGGTAACTCCTTTGCCCACCTTCCAGACTTCGAGGGCACTCAGGAGAACCACCGTGTGGCCCTCACTAACTTTTACGCCATGCTGAAGCCAGGCGGGATCCTGATCATCGACCATCGGAACTACGATGCCATCATAGACACTGGAAGGGCCCCAATAAAGAACATCTATTACAAGGTGGGCTCTGCGAATCAGATTTATTACCTTAGTTCTTGATTGACATGCCTGCTGATGTAACTAACTTTTACACAAGAATTGAAACGCATAACAGCCTAAGAACGGTAAAGTACGATATTTAGAACACCAACAGCAACTACTTTGAGAAAATACGAGTAAATATGTAAACAAATTGTTTTTATATTAATATTATGATGTAATTGTAGCAAATATCATAAAGAATCCAGTGCACCTTCCAATTCACCTTGAACCCTCCTATGCTAACATACTCTCTGTGCCAAATTGTCCTTGCAGACAAAATTAATCAAGTGACTGTTTTCAACCTGTAAGAATTCCCAGCCCACCTAAAGCACGCTTGACTGCCGTGGACTGATTAAGTAACTTGATACAGCTATGTTAGCAGGCATGTGCAACTTTTTCTGCATGATTTTCCTATTTTTTTTGCAGCCGAAGAGGTGGGGTTTAGACACCCTAACAACCCCCTGCCCCACCCTCCTCTCCCCCTCCCTCCCTTCCCCCTGTAGATATGCCAAAGCTGCCCTACCTGTTTCTCCCTGTATGAGCTCCGTGCGCTAACAAAAGAGGGCGCCCTTTTACCTAACAACGACATCCCATGGGCGGGACATTTAGCTGGTTGACGTGCACCGTTCCTTGTGTGTGACGCACGTACACCAGGGGATTTGTACTATGTACACGCAGTGATACGGCCGCGCGTTGTGGCAAAATTGCAGTCAGGCAAGATGGCGTTGGTCGGTCACCCCCAACTGTACTTCCTTTGCCGGTGAGGGGGTACTTGTGAACGGAGCGGATTGCCCTGAAATGCTTTGGCATTGTTGGTTGTATGGATTTATCTGGGAATAAATACAATGTAACACAGTGTGGTCTGGGTAGTAAGTGGTGATTTAAGTCAGTATGGTTGTGTTTCCACAAATATGGGAAATTGTAAGAAGATTTCTGATCTCCAGCAATAAGTTCCCCCTTTGAGTAGTCATCCATACAGTTTATCAATTTTTGCACCACAGGGCAACTGTCTCAAAGACATCCAGACATCAGTGCTGTATGTCAACGGCCGGCCCTCCATGGTGACGCTCGACTACTTCATTGCCGTTGACGAAATGGCCAAGTCGGAAAAAGTCCGCAAGAAATTGGCACTTGATGAATCGGTCTACAAGTGAGTGAGAGATCATAACTCAAACAACGTGCTCCTGTTTTGTGAACAAATACTTTTTGTTTAGTGTTATTACATTGGGCATTGTCAGAAACTTTAATTTGTGTTTGTGAGCAGTAATTACACAATGCACATTGAACCCAAAAGTTGTAAACCGAAAAAAAAGTCATGATTTGAATGCACCATTTGTGCGCAGCATCATTTCACTTGAGACTATTCTTTGTAAATTTTGGTTTGAATATTTTGTTGCAGACTTTGTGGCCAGTTTTAAACTACATGCAAAAGCAAAAGCAATGGGAATTTCACAGTGTCAACTGTTGCAGTTTCTTTGTGACATTTACAGAGTACCATGTGTGTGATAAAATGCACTTTCAAATTCAAGTGTAAAATTCTTGTCTGTTGTCGATGTTAATTTGTTATGCTGTGCAAATTTAGTTGAGGCTGGCTTTTTGTATTCTGTTTGAGTGGTTAGCAAAATGAAACATTTGAATCCATGTAAACATAGCATACAGGGTTGTTAAAAAAAAAAAGGACACCCACATTTGACAGGAATTATCACCTATTTTTGAAAATTGTTTATAACTGTCGATGAGTAGCTATTAAAGTACTGACCTTTAAGCAAATGTGACGAAAAAATCGTTGCATTTGCACATTTCGTCGTTGAGCTATGCCAATTTGAACATTTCATGTGCGAAACCTGTTTGTCCACAGAGGTAAACATTCCGTTCGCTTGACTGAGCTCAGCTATCGGAGCTTTATTTGAAAGGGCATGACATTTTTGATATGTTAAGTTATGCAACAATGAACTTAAGCCAACAGCTCATTGAGTAGATGATCTTAACACTGATTTGAATAATTGGACAGCTTCAATAAAAGTTACTAGGGCAAAGTGTATTTTGGTGGGAAGGTTTTTTAATTGATATGAATTACGAAAACTTCCAATTTACATTGAATAACCCGTGGACAAGACTGAGTTTGGTGACTTGTATTCAAAGTAGCATAATATCACTGTTTTTGCAACTTTTACTAAGCTTTTTTCACCATACATGGTTAAAGGACTATACTTTACTACTGTGTGAAAAAATATTTAAAATAAGTTCATTTGTTGGTAAAACTTGCTGTCAAAAGTGGGTGTCCTTTTTTTTTTAACCACCCTGTAGGTTTTCACACTACTGTGCAAAAAAAAACAGGTTTTGTCTAGCCAGTGTATAACTTGAAAAAACAAAACAATTATACACGGCATATGAATGATTATGCTTAAACTGTATTTTTTATTGATCTTGTGAGTTAGATTTTTATATCAAAATGAACTTTTTCATGAAAAAAAACTTTCTGTGAGCTACAGGCAACCAGAAATCCAATGTCGTTGTATTTCTGTTCTTTCGTTTTCAAGGTTCCGTCTGTCGTACTACCCCCACCGCCTGAACGCCTTCACAGACATTCTCAAGAAGTGCTTTGGAGAAAACTGCAAGCACTCCGTCTACGGGGACTTCAAACCCTTCAAGGAAGGCGATAAGCCGTCCTACTACATTCACGTCATCGAAAAACCCTTGGAATAAACCCCTTCAACGACAACTGTAATTATTCCGATCAATTTCAGCTGGGAGTCACCTCAATAAATATCCAAGAGAAATTGAGGGGAAATCTGGCATTTGATGCAGAATTCTGAACAAACTTGCCCAGAATCTTACAGCAATGAAATGTTCAGTTTGCAAGCAAATGCTGATAACTTCATCACAAGAACATTCCAGGTAAATTGTTCAGAATCGTGCTACTAATACAAAATTGAATGGGCCTTTTGCGGATAAGCTTGTTTGAGACTTGTCACGAATATTTAACCCCCCTGCTATCTGAACACTCACAGACAGTCAAAAAAATCAATCCTCTTCCCTGCCATGCCTTTTACACAGGCTAGTCACCAACAGTCAGATCATATTTCAAGCAAGCACTTGTGGCTTATCAAATCAAGTCTTCAGAACCCACCACCCCACCTTGCGGAGGTCGGGCGACATGTGAGAAATTTCTGGCTACTTTCCAGTATGTATGGTCTATTGACAGATTTGTCGTCACACAAAATTTGCGGCCACTTTTCAGAAAAATTACCCATGTCGCTAAAAAAAAAGAAACAAAAATGTTTGCCACAATTGGAATGTTTACTCCAAAATAAGATAGTTACATTTTTTTAATCAAAATTTATAGCACTGCATAGGCATGTTTATAGACTTAGTTTGTCTTTGAAAATCAAAACAGTTCGTAAAAGTAATGAAGGCTCAGCAGGTCTCAGAAAAGGTCTCAACTACAACACTACGTAAACAAAAACAAATTGTTTACTATAAACAAAATAGTTTGATAGCTTGTTAAAAATCGACCTTATGAGCAGTGATGCCATCCTTGTGATGGAGCATGAACAGTGTTCATATGGTAATGCAAGAGGCTGTTTGGATCAACTGATGAACACAAATATGCATAGAAGCTGCTTTAACAGGAGCGCGCCTGAGCCACTGATGAACACATTTACATGTATATCCTACATAGAAAGAGCTTTACAGTATAGTATACAACTGTTGAATGCTTCGAGTGGTGTAGTAAAACTAGCCTCCCGAGGTGATCCATGGACATTCTATTTTCCCGAGGCGAAGCCGAGGGAAAATAGAATGCTCCATGGATCACCGAGGTAGGCTAGTTATACTTCACCACAAGATTGAAGCATTCAATATTTGTTTTATAACACTTCACCCACAGATTCTGCTTGGTTTTAATATTTTAAATTATTTAAATCTAGATACGGTTTAAATACACCTAAATTTCAATACAAAATTGGTGGAAAATGTGTTTCTCTCTTCCAAAGTACCCCTTCACAAAATGTTTGAACCCAACTCTGCTGCGCGCTCTCTTTGGAACAAAACGCGCTACGCGCACGCCAGCATGCATTTGCACACAAATACCGCGCCGTGGATATAGTACTTTGGTTGCAAATGGTATAGTACTTTGGTTACTACGGGTATAGTACTTTTGGCCGTGCACAGAAAGATAGTGAAAATAGAAAGTATCATGTGACTCGCTCTTGGCCAATCAAGACACAGAATCGTGAGTGAGGTGTTATAACAGTGTTTATAACATGAAGATTTCTCAGATAGTACACACAGGGTATCCTTAGTCAATTATGCACTGCATAATAGACCTTATGGTTGCAGACCAGTAAATAAACTGCCATAGACCCCAATAATAAACGCACCCACTGCAGAAAGTCAGGAAAAATACTCACAACTCACTGAGGTGTTCGAGACACACATCAAATTTAAGCTTATTTCATCATCTTTCATTTTCTGTTCAATTTTTTTGGGGTATTCCAATGACTTTTGGGAGAAATTTCCATCCGAAGATGATCACCCCTTTAAACAGTCCTGAAGCCCATCGTCATTTTGAAAAACGATGTCTACGCTCCATTGCAAAATAGAGTGCCTTTAGAGCCCAATTTCATCCAAATCACAGAAATGCAAGCTTACAGCCCTGTGCACAGCTTCCACCCCTGTGCACAGCTTCCACCCTTCTTTTTTACAAACCCTCAAGTTCATGGCCCACAATATGCTCAAATACTGAAGAATTTGAGGGCATGCAAATCGTGATTTGGCCGTCGTAGGCAATTTCGGACTGATTTACTGGCCTGCTCCCTTATGTGTTAAGACAGGGTTAGAGGACAATAGTTAATACATCACTAGGGTAGGCATGAATAAACCTTTTGCGCATGCATCATTACTAAATTAAAGATGGAGTACATCATTTGTAATTTGTGCATTATGTTCGTTTGAAGCAACAGAAGGGCTCAAAAGCTAAAGACAGGTGCTTACCAACTAACCTGATGAAGTTTTAGCTCAGTTAATGCTGTGTATTCTGAGAAAAACAATATTCTAATGGTAACTACATGTATTGCAGTTGTTAATTTAAGTTTTAAATTTGATTTGTCGAGATTGGAATGGAAAGCTCAAGTCTTTTTATTTGTTCTTGGTTTTGAAGCGGTCTGTGAAATTCAAAGTATGTTTTCCTTTCTGAGGTGTGATGTTTTGATTAAGGTTATACATTGTATCCACACAATTCCGATGGGAATGACGATTCACAAGTCTATTCTCAGTGGTAAGGTTAGGGTAGACGAAACAACGTAAATCTATATTCTGGACTTACTGGGTAAGACATTAGTGTGTCCAAGCAAGTATTTTTCTAGAGTGAGTTTCATGTTTAGTGTTGTTATTTTATAGAGAAGAACTATAACATTAAATCACGTACGAAAAAAGCTGTGTGTGATGAACAGTTGTTTATTATAACTTTGTAAATGATATGGATGCATCGTTAACACAATGAATTCGCTGACAAGCAACTCCAAGCTGTCTGTGTTGATGTAATTGCCCCCGAATGAAAGTTTGGAGGACAGTGTCTAACTTTATAGAAGTATACCTCTTACCGTTTCTTTGTTATTTTTGCTTCAACTTAAGCCTTGTGTAGATATTATTTTATTGTTGTGGATTGTTAGATTTTGTCACGAGTCTTCAAATACTTTGTTACCCTGTACTGTACCCATGTTGATGAGCATGCTAAATATGCCAAGTGGTGTTTCTTGATCATTTGAATTTCAGAAATCGATCAAACAACGAACTTGCAAACCACTTTATGCATTACTTTTATTGACAGGTGAAAAAATAATGATGCCATTTATCCTTCGAACCCAAATGCAAAATGTGGGGTAAATCGTGATTGATTCGAACGTTTTCAGAAATATTTTTCAAAAAGAAATGATTTATCATAATCTTGAAAGTCACAAATAACATCATTGTAAATTGAAAAAAAAGAATGTGTCTATTTTAATTTGATTGCAGAACTAATTGATTTAAATTGTATTTTTTGAAATGAAGGGTGTGATTAAAAGTCATCTGAAATCATTGAAGGTGTTGTGCAATTTGAAAGTTTTTTGGATTTCCGAGTAACTATTCCAGAAAGATAATACATTGGAAAATATTAACAAATAACAAATAAGTGTAGGCCCTACACTTTACCTACATATACCCCCCCCCCCCCCCCAGTATTAGGAGGTATCCGAATGCATGGGAAAACTGCCGGAAGTTGTTTTAGATTTTTTTCAGTTGCTACTTCCAAAGGATTGCAGACGCCCAAAACTGAAAAAGTGGGATGTTGAAAAGTCATTAGGACATTAAATTGAAAAGTCATTGGGACATTATTTTTTGAGGAGCACTATTTGATTTTAAAGGGGGGCGGGACCTAAAATCTACCCTGCTAGAAGTAAATGTGCCGCAAATTCGAAATGTCCCAAATAAATAAAATAATAATTATTAACGTTGGCAGATTTTTTTTCGGTCGATGTCTAATTGAAAATTCAATTTATTTTGCTTAGCTAGGAAAATAGCAAACATGTGTAGGCCAACAACCTTCTTTTTTTCTTCTTTTTTTTTACGGCCTCTTCCTTTTGTTCATTCAAACAATTAATAGGCCTAGGTACATTTTTTTCTGACCGTAAATCCATAGCTTGTCACCGGCACTGAGTGTTTAATAATGATGTTTTTTATCAAAATACATTGATAATTGAATTTCACTTTTAAAGTTATTCGATTAAATTTGCTGAAATCTGGATGACTGGAATTGATCAAAGCAACTCCATTACTAGCACGTTGTCGTAAAAGTTGGTACCCAGATCCTGTCTTAACTTATTCTTTAAAATGGGCTTGCGGTCGCTGCCGATGAGCGTGATCGGGGGAGTAATAAATAGCCGTCTGATATTTTTTACACAAACCCCCGGTGTAGTTTTTGTAAAACGCCGTCCGTCCAAGAGTCCCTGTTGTTGCACGCTTTGGCGGGTCGTTAGTATTATCACCATGATAAAATATCATGTTTTATATTTACTGTTTAAGTTGTATACGTTGACCTTCAAGGAACAGGACCACTTTCCTGGTAATGAGACACATCTAAGGAATGGCCAGTTTAGCCACAAGGTCCGCGTGGGTGGATGCTGGGCTGCACCGGAAGGCCACAGTGATTCAGCCCACAGACTTATAAGGAAATCCGATTGTTCTATTAATTTGCCTAGCCCTGCCCCCAGATACAAGTTGACCAAACACCTTCAATTCTGTATTATTAATATTCAATAGTTACTGAACGACTCCTAATAAGGCAAGAAACCTGTAAGATAGCTGTAAGATTGGAATGTTCATTTACTGAATAAAAACCCAGTAGAATCTAGGAATCAGACAGAGAGCGTCACAGCCAACCGAATAAACCACATCATCCCAAGTACCACTTCGTCTCTTACTGTCTTACTTTGTCTATATAACCTCACGGGTTATATTTGGTGGAGAATCCGGGTACCTCTCTCAACATCGAGTTTTTCATGCTCACGCGATCGAAGTCAAAACAACAATCTGCATCAGCCATGGCCTGTACAGCGCACATCGAGTCTATCCTACCAAAGTTCACCGGGTACGACTCGGAGGACCCCGAGTTATGGATCGACCGGTACGAGAGGTATGCTCTCCAAAAAGCATGGACGGCTGTGCAACAAGCCAGCAATTTCCCCCTCTACCTTGCCAGTTCTGCCAGTTACTGGTACAGGGACTTGCCGAATGCAACAACGGGCACCTTTGCGGCACTAAAACAGGCTTTCCTCAAGAAATACGAGCCTCACGAAGGCATGCGATGGGTTCGTTTGTCGGAGCTGGCCGACAGGAAGCAACAGCCCAACGAAGCGGTCGAAAAATACCTGAGCGACATTGAGAAACTGTGCTGTCAGCTGAAGCGCTCCCAAGAAGAGAGAATGGAGGCATTCATAAGAGGACTGCTGCCCAACCTCAGAGCCCATGTCATCAAATCTCACCCAAAAACCATGGATGAGGCGGTAACGCAAGCAAGAATCGCTCAGTCCACAGCTGCAGCGCAAGAACCAACCTCATCCACTGACGTGAACGTGAACTCAGCAATCAAGCAGCTGTCTGAACAGATCGCTTCCCTCAAAGACCAGATGACGACAGTTTCGGCGGCCACACAGCCATCTCCTCGACAGCCACCAAGCAGGGGATACGAGTTAGGACAGCGTCACTTCCGCCCCCAGCAAACCCAAGTTTTCCGACAGCAGCAAGGCCCAGGACAGCAGCGAGCCCAAGCAGCGGTGCCGCCCATGATGTACCCATGCCGTGGATGTGGAGGTGAGTGTATAAGTAGGCAAACATGTCCGGCCTGGGGTATTGAATGTAACTTTTGTCATAAGATAGGTCATTTTGCTAGGGTGTGCTTCCAACGTAACCGACCAAACAATATCAATGATATTCATCCTTCTAATCAATGACTAGAGACGAGACCCAAAGTTCCACACCTGAGTAATGTTTCTGCCATGTCAGGCGGGAGCAATCTAGTTCAAGTCAGAATTGGCTCAGACTCCCGATTTGCGTTAGTTGACACTGGGGCATTGATTTCGTGCATGACAAGAAAAACATACACGCAGTGTTTCCCCCAAGATCAGTTCCCATTGGGTCAGTCAGATGTTCCCCTAATTTCCGGTGTCGCTGGCCACATAACAAAAGTTGTGGGCAAAGTTGCCCTGCCGATTTTTATCGGGGAGCAAAGTTTGGAACACCCTTTCTACATCCTCGAAACCATGAACCATGAAATTATTCTTGGAGTAGACTTCTTGAAAGAGCAAAAGGCCAAGATATCTTTTGAGGAAAATCACGTAGTGTTCCCCAATGCACCTTCGATTCCTTTAGTAGGTAAAGAGGCAAAGAAAGTGACTGTCAGAGCAGTGTGTAATGTATCGTTGCCAGCTAGAACGCAGACTGTTCTTCCTGTTCAGTGTAATAACATTAAAGCCCAGTACGGTATCATTGAGCCAGTTCCATCTCTGTATGATGATGAGCAATTAGTAGGAGCAAAGTGTGTTGTTAAATCTGTTCAGGGTAAATCAGTATACCAGCTTATGAATCCCACTGACAGTGATGTAGAGATTAAGCGTAACCAAGTAGTTGGCTTTTGGGAACCGTTGTCCACGGACATGTGTATTGAAAGTTTTGAGGTAGACGGAAATGAGACATCTAGGCCTACACAGACAGGCAATGTGTTGCACAAAAATACCGTACCTGTAACTGAAGGTGTTGACCCCCCTGATATCCTTAGTGAGCTTGGTATCACTATGACAGATTCAGATATAACAGCAGATCAAAAGCAAAAACTTGTCACATTTTTGGCTCAGCACAAAGAAGTATTCGCGAAAGACTCAACTGATTTGGGTACAACTGATGCACACTTTCACCGAATAGACACTGGTGATGCAAAACCTGTCCACCAGCGTTTCTATCGCACTTCACCTGTTCATAAGGCAGAAATCGACAAACAAATCCAAGACATGCTAAAAGCTGACATAATCGAACCATCTACGTCGCCCTGGGCTAGCCCAGTAGTGCTTGTGAAAAAGAAGAATGGTGATTTTCGCTTTGCAGTAGATTATCGTCGTCTTAACCAAGTCACAAAACCCATGTCCTTCCCTCTACCTCGACCTGATGATGTATATGATACCATAGGTGAATCCCATGCTATGATATTCACAGTACTTGATCTTGCGTCAGGATTTTGGCAAATACCTCTAGATCAGGGGAGCCGCGCGAAAACTGCGTTCGCATCACATAGTGGCAATTACCAGTTCAAGAAACTTCCGTTTGGTCTCATGAATGCGCCAGTTTCATTTCAAATGGTCATGACTCAGGTGCTGCGGGGTCTAACTTGGAAATTTGCACTTGTATATGTGGATGACATCATCATTTTCTCTCCTGATTTTGACACGCATTTGACGCACCTGCATGCCGTCTTTGACCGCCTTCGTCGTGCGAATCTCAAGTTGAAACCACAGAAGTGTCACTTTGCTGCGAAAGAAGTAACCTATCTGGGGCATGTCATATCGAAGCAAGGGATCAAGGCTGATCCAGCCAAAACGTCAGTAATGACCTCCTTCCCCGTTCCTAAGGACCCGTCTGAAGTTCGAGCATTTCTAGGGATATGTAACTATTACCGTAGATTTGTGAAAGGTTATGCCACCATAGCAGCCCCCCTAAACAAACTCCTGCAGAAAGACGTGCCATTTGTGTGGACAGAAGATTGCAACAATGCTTTCCTCCAGTTAAAGCAAGCGCTCGTCTCTCCACCGATCTTAGGCTATCCTAATTTTGATCGCGAGTTTATTCTGGCTACAGATGCTAGTGGGTTTGCCATCAGTTACATCCTCTCACAAACCGACGAAAACGGTAAAGAGGTTGTCATTCAATACGGTGGGAGAGCGCTCACAAAGGCCGAGCAAAAATGGTCCATAACCGAAAGAGAAGGTCTAGCTGTTGTACAAGGAATTCAGTTTTACCGGGTGTATCTTGCTAACAGAAAGTTTCGCGTCCACACAGATCACGTTTCTTTGCAATGGCTCAGATCTATACGCAATGCTGTAGGTCGATTGGGACGATGGTCTATCTTACTTCAGGGGTATGATTTTGATATTGTTCATAAGTCTGGCACGTCCCATGGTAATGCTGATGCCCTTTCACGTCGACAATATGACGACATTGCCTCTCAAGTTCAAGCCGCGAATAAGGACCCAATTCCAGTTGAGACTGTGCACCAGCCTCAGGAAAACAGTCACTCCGTAACGCTGGGTGAAACGTACGAGTACAAATTGACTTATGCCACGGATAAAGAAACAGTCTGTTCTATCGATAACCCTGACAGTTTGACAGATCAATCCGTTGATATCCAAGCTCGCCAGCGACGCGATAGTTCCCTGAATCAGTACATTGAGTACTTAGAAAATGGTAGTTTGCCATCCGATGGGAACGCTGCTAGACGCATAGTCGCCGAAGTTCAAGATTATGTCATACAAGATGGTATATTGTACCATTACTATTATCCACGCGGTAAAGGCCACCAAGTTGATCGACAAATCAAACAGTTGGTTGTTCCTACTTGCTTACACAATGACATTCTCCTTGCATATCATGACTCTGTCCTGGGTGGACACCAGGGTATTGATCGTACATACAACAGTATTCGCCAGAAGTATTTTTGGCCCCGAATGTTTTCACGCATTGAAGCCTATGTTAAGTCATGTACAACCTGTCAACGCGTTAAGGTTAACCGCCATGCTCAGCGCGCACCCCTCCAACCACTGCCGGTCGGTGAAGTATTCTCCAGGTTACATATCGACATACTTGGCCCACTGAAAACATCACCTGAAGGGTACAAATATGTACTTTTGATCGTCGACTCATTTTCAAAATGGTGCGAAGCTTTCCCACTCAAGACACAAGAGGCAGATGAGGTAGCTAAAATACTGTACAATGAAATCATCTGCCGATATGGTGCCCCCTCCTCCCTACTTTCTGATAGGGGAACTCAGTTCATGTCTAAACTTATCAAGCAGCTGTGCAACATCTTTCAGATCACCAAAGTTCAGACCAGTAGCTATCACCCACAAACGAATGCCACGTGTGAGCGCATGAACAGTTTCATTTGGCAAACCCTCCGTGCTTACTGCAAACCAGATCAATCTAACTGGGTAGAGCTACTTCCCAGTGTCATGTTCGCTTATCGAAGCACCCCAGCCACCGAGTCTACTCAACTTAGCCCATTCATGATTTTATTTGGTCGTGAATGTCATCTACCCATCGATACCGCATTGTTACCCCAAACGCAGCCCAGTGCAACGACTAATCGAACGCTTGAGCGTATCATGCAGAACTTTGACACCACGCGCAAAATTGCAGCAGACAACATCAAGGCGGCCCAAGTCAAATACAAAGAACAGTTTGATAAGAAATCCAAAACCCCAAGTTATCAAGAAGGACAGAAAGTATGGCTTTACTGTGCAAAACGTCAAGTTGGCTTGTCACCCAAAATGTGTCACAAATGGCTAGGTCCGTACTATATCTGTGAGGCTCGCGATAACTTCACCTACAAACTTCGGAGGTGTAGTGATAACAAACTTATGTTGTCCCCAGTCCACGCGAATCGGCTGAAGCAATACCATGACCCTCAAGACAGACCCGTGCACATTCCTGATAGCTTAGACACCCACACTGAGGTCGGTACAGACCAATTTGAGGACAGTGACACTATCAGTGACACTGTCGGGGATACACCCCACTCTAAAGATAATCAATCTGCCAACGAACACGTGCCACAACCCCCACCTGTTGTTTTGGGCAGTCCCAAACGTCCCTCTGATACTAAATCACCGGACACTGATGACCAAGGTCGTGGCGATTGGTTTATCGTACACAGTCTCAGACGCTCTGCCATAATAGATGGTAAGCGGCATTATCAAGTCAAGTGGAAAGGATATACCAAAACAACCTGGGAGCCCGAAGACAATATTCCTGATGAGTTAATCCAAGACTTTCACATCCGTAAGACCAAACGGTCCAAAACATATCAGAATAAGCGCAGACGATAGGCATATGTCCGAATTATTTAGCTCTCTCTCGGTGCAAATTGCTATTATCCGCTTTCTGTAGTTAAAGTGTTTTAACTTCTAGTATGTATCATTTAGTGTAAAGTTTTCCTGTACTTACAATTATTCCATTTGTACTCTGTAGTTCGTATTATTTTTATTGTTTGCCTCAATTCCCTTTCTTTGCCTCATGCTTTTAATTCCGGCCATGGACATGATTGCATTACCTGTACACTCATTCTCATTTATTAACTTGTTTGTTATACAATTTTGTTTTCCTGTATTCATTTCGATACATTTCCATTTAATACTTGTCTTTTTCTTTTTCTCATCTTCAGGTCATGTATAAGTGTTATCGTTGATTTCTAATATGCCTTATTTTTAAAGTTCCGAACGTTCCATTTTAAGTCCGGAGACTTAAGCTTCGAGGGGAGGGCACATATCACCATGATAAAATATCATGTTTTATATTTACTGTTTAAGTTGTATACGTTGACCTTCAAGGAACAGGACCACTTTCCTGGTAATGAGACACATCTAAGGAATGGCCAGTTTAGCCACAAGGTCCGCGTGGGTGGATGCTGGGCTGCACCGGAAGGCCACAGTGATTCAGCCCACAGACTTATAAGGAAATCCGATTGTTCTATTAATTTGCCTAGCCCTGCCCCCAGATACAAGTTGACCAAACACCTTCAATTCTGTATTATTAATATTCAATAGTTACTGAACGACTCCTAATAAGGCAAGAAACCTGTAAGATAGCTGTAAGATTGGAATGTTCATTTACTGAATAAAAACCCAGTAGAATCTAGGAATCAGACAGAGAGCGTCACAGCCAACCGAATAAACCACATCATCCCAAGTACCACTTCGTCTCTTACTGTCTTACTTTGTCTATATAACCTCACGGGTTATATTATTCATCATCGGAACTTTTTCATCGGCTGATATCCCGCTGCGTAGCTGCTGGGTCGTGGCCCACAAGGCTTCTCCCACTCTGAGGCCTCGCTTACCACATTTCATTCGTTCATTCTACATCAGCTACAGAAACATCATTTGGGTCAAAATAGTGAAGTCAATATCTCAATTCATATCAATTTACCAACTTACGTCAGAGGCGGATCTATGGTAACTTTTGCTGGGGTGGGGGTTGGCGGGGGGGGGGGGGGGGGGGTTCGGGTCCCTCAGATTCAGGCCCGTCAAATACATAACAACCGCAGCAGAATAGCTTTATTTTTTGTGTCAGAGCAGGGGTTCGACCCCCCCCCCCCAAAAACCTCCTCTGGATCCGTGCCTGCATGTTACTGGCAGTAAAAAGCAAGTAGGTAAAAGGCCCATGTAATGATTTTTTTTCAATTCAATCCTCAATGTACATTCTTGTGTACCACTTGATTTTGCTTTCCATTTTGTATTTCCAGTTGTAAGGGTGATGGGCTTTGTTTTCTTGCATTTCCCCTATTTTGCGAATTACTGTATTTGTTGGGAATGTTCACAATTATGGAAACGTTATTTGAAAGACGTAAACAATGTTTATATTACAATGTACACAAGGGCGGATCCAGAACACAATTTTTTTTGGGGGGGGGCCAACAAAAATTTTGGACCCCCCAAAAAGTGGGTCAAAAAAATTACGGCGTGGGGTTTGGGCCCGCTTAAGGGCCCCGAAACATTTTTGGATTCTAGATGCTCTGTGGTGCGATCTGAGGCAATTTCTGACCACTTTAACCAATTTTTTTTTTTGGGGGGGGGGCCTTTGGCCCCCCCCCCCTGGATCCGCCCTTGAATGTACATCTGTATTTTCCCCGGTATAATGCGGCGTTTCTTACGTCAATTAGAAATTGCGCCATTAATAATGGTAGTCATATTGATCGAACGAAACTCCGTTTTAATTATAGTCAATTATGAATTGATTCATGACATAGACCTCTGTTTCGTTTTCAAAACTACCGTACATCTGCCGAGCAGATGTAAATATCAAACTAAACCAAAGGGTTAGCCTAAAATTTTCATGAAAAATAGCTAAAATATGATTTTCTTTTTAATGATATATCTGTCCTTGAATCGAGTTGGAATTCATTAAATTTACACCACTATGACTTAGCGCCTCTTTTTCTTTTTCTTTTCTCATGTTTTTTCCTCTTTTTTTGTTTTTCGGGTTTTTGGGTTTTTTTGTTTTCCGGGCGGGGGGGGGGGGGGGCAAGCGCTCCCCTCCTTTCCCCCTCGCGATGCCCATGCCCAGTTCTTTCCCCCCAAAAAATTAATAGAATTCCGTGAAAAAAATGCGAAACACCCCACCCCCTCCCTTTCTGACACGCTTAAACTGTTTACTGGTAATAATGTCCACTTTGCACAAAAATACAGACACCGGCAGCTTTGTTAGGGGGTATATGCATATTCTGTGATATAGGCCTAGGGTTAATAACCGCTGTAGAATAGGTTTACTGTTTTTTGTGTCAGAGCAGGGGACTGGTTCGAACCCCCCCCCCCCCCCCCAAAAAAAAATTCCTCAGGATCCGTTCCTGCATGTTTCTGACTGTAAAAAAGCAAGTCAGTAAAAGCCCCATGCAATGGATTTTTTTCCAATTCAATCCTTAATGTACATTCTTGTATTCCACTTGACTTTGTTTTTCATTTTGAATTTCCAGTTTTAATAATGTTTTATATTACAATTTACATCTTTATTTTTCCCGGTATAATATGGCGTTTTTACGTCAATTGGAAATTGCGCCATTAATAATGGTAGTCATATTGATCGAACCAAACTCCGTTTTAATTATAGTCAATTATGATTCATTGATTCATGACATAGACCTCTGCTTTCTTTTCAAAACTACCGTACATCTGCCGAGCAGATGTAAATATCAAACTGAAACAAAGTATAAAAGATAGAGGATAAAATAAATCAAAAAGTTATGTGCTAGTCAAGCTTTCAGGGATCGGTCTGAGCCATAACAATGCCCCAGCCGATCCCTTAGTTCTCTTCCGGGGTCTCGGCGTCCCCGACCAATACACACTTCCTTCCCTATCCATCCATATAACCCCGGAGGGCCAGGCACCATGTAAAAGCAAAGAGCTAAGGGAGGAACAGGGCGGCCCCTAAACCTTGATCCTCCGAGTGGACCAAATGCCCTGAACCTGTACGAAGGCGCCAACCTGGAACTCGCGGACAGTACCAGCAGCAGTGCTTACCGGTTAAGCTAAGGTACTGTTGGTAATTTACGACGGGAAATTAAACATCTTATATAATGACTGAACGAGTGCGACTAAAACCAAAAAGACACCGACGGGATTCGAACCCGTGCCCCGCGCGATGCGTGGACGACGAATCTAACCACCAGGCCATTGGGTTTTCTTAGAGTTCTTCTCAAAAATGATAGGCGGATAAACGTCGCACATTGGTGGGTCAATCTGTTTGGGCTCCATTGACGAAAAGAAGTTGACATTTCGGGCAATAATGAGCCAACTGTTTTCATTTCTTTTGGAAAATTGTATACGGCAGCCTCGTTAGTCGTAGGCCTACGTATGCCGTAACGTACTTCTCGTTACGCAACAATGGAAACTATTATTATGCAGGCCTTTTTTGAAAAAGACATCAGGCGTGCATGGGCGGATCCAGGAGTTTTTGGCGGGGATGGGGGGGTTCAGGCCCGTTAGAGATATATGTTTATATTCGATTGTTGCGGACAGGTGGACCTTTATTATGATTGTTATAGATGTACATTTTTTGTGTGCATCAGAACGTGGTAGGGGGTTGGCGGGGGGGGGGCGGGGGGCTCAAACCTCTCTCAAGGATTCTGCGCCTGACTTCTACTCTTTGTATTTGGACAGACACAGATTCTCAACTCCCCTACTACTATTTTAAAATCGTACGGACGTCTTTAAAAAGAAAACGATTTTTTACGGATTGGTTTGTGAACACTGTATCAGGCCTATATGCATATTCCGTTCGCTGTTCCCAACAGTCCTTCGTCAGCCTTTTGTAAAACATTATTTTCGTGAAAAAAAAATATGAACTAGAAGTTCTCATCCTTAATTTCCAAAAAAACCACGACTATTAAAATGTAGACGGTTTCACCAGGACATGCACCGCATTACACTAGGGGCGCTGTTCATGATACCGATGTGCATAGCGCTTCGCTCGTACCCCCGCCCTGCAGCTTGGGCCTAGGACGCTGGGCCGGGAAGGGCTGGCGAGCTTCACAGAATCTTGTAAAGGACGGTGGGGATGGTATTCAGGGTAACTTATCATGGCCTACATCTAAAGACATAATTAAAGCTTCTGTAGCTGTTTAAAAGGGTGCAGGCTAGTCTGGTTCCCCAGACCCCACTGTCCTTTGGACTTCAAAAATATATTTATGTGCATGGGCCGGGAATTAGTCTAGGTGCAGACCATTAAATCGGTCCGAAATTGCCTACGCCGGCCAAATCACGATTTGCATGCCCTCAAATTCTTCAGTATTTGAGCAAATTGTAAGCCATAAAGTTGAGGGTTCGTAAACAGTAAGGGTGGAAGCCGTACACAGGACAGAGAGTTTGTATTTCTGCGTAATTTGGAAGAAATTTGGGCCCTTAAAGCGCTCTATTTTGCAATGGAGTTTAGGCACCGTTTTTCCCAAAATGGCGATGGACTTCAGGACTGTTTCAAGGGTGATCATATTCTGATGGAAGTTTCTCCCAAAAGTCATCAGAATACGCCCCAAAATTGCTGCTATCATTCAGCGTCCCCGCCCGCCTGGCTCGCTCTTAAAATCTGTAGCACGTTGCAATTTTCCACCCTGCAACAGATGCAACATTAGACGTGCAGGGGCGGATCCAGGAATTTTGGCGGGGGGGGGGGGGAGGAAATCTCATTAAAGTAATGTAATGCTAGAAGATTATCAACTAAATTTAAAAATCTATCTCTCAAGATTCCACACCCAAAAACCACGTATACACCAACTTTGCAAATAAATATAAAAATCTCAAAAGTCCGATGAACATCCTTACTTTTTCACTCTGGTACGTCGTATGTCAAAAAAATGTCCTATTTTTCATTCTTAATTAACCCTGTTGTTTATCAATGGAATTAAACTAAACGTTCATATAATGTCGACAAGGCACGACAAATCATTTTATGGGGTTGAGTTTCATCAGCTTTGTTCCAGAGGGTAAGATTTAACGCTTTACGAAAAAAAATACTCCCTTTCAGAGCCGAAACAGCACTGCAGGAGACGGCGATCCCTTAGTTTCTCTTCCGGGTCTCGGCGTCCCCGACCAATACACACTTCCTTCCCTATCCATCCATATAACCCCGGAGGGCCAGGCACCATGTAAAAGCAAAGAGCTAAGGGAGGAACAGGGCGGCCCCTAAACCTTGATCCTCCGAGTGGACCAAATGCCCTGAACCTGTACGAAGGCGCCAACCTGGAACTCGCGGACAGTACCAGCAGCAGTGCTTACCAGTTAAGCTAAGGTACTGTTGGTAATTTACGACGGGAAATTAAACATCTTATATAAAGACTGAACGAGTGCGATTAAAACCAAAAAGACACCGACGGGATTCGAACCCGTGCCCCGCTCGATGCGTGGACGGCGAATCTAACCACTAGGCCATCCGGCTTTCTTAGAGTTCTTCTCAAAATAATAGGCGGAGAAACGTGGCACATTAGTGGGTCCATCTGTTTGGGATCCATGGACGAAAAGAAGTTGACATTTCGGGCAACAATGAGCCCACTGTTTTCATTTCTTTGGAAAATTGTATACAGCAGCCTCGTTAGTCGTAGGCCTACGTGTGCTAAACGTACTTCTCGTTACGCAACAATGGAAACTATTATTATGCAGGCCTTTTTTGAAAAAGACATCAAGCGTGCAGGGCGGATCCAGAAATTTTGGGGGGGGGGGGAAGGGTTCAGGCCCGTTAGAGATACATGTTTATATTCGATTGTTGCGAACAGGTGGACCTTATTATTATTATAATTGTGATAGATGTACATTTTTTGTGTGCGTCAGAACGTGGGTGGGGAGTTGGCGGGGGGGGGGGGGGGGGTTCAAACCTCTCTCAAGGGTTCCGCGCCTGACTTCTACTCTTTGTATTTGGACAGACACAGATTCTCAACTTCCCTACTACTATTTTTAAAATCGTACGGACGTCTTTAAAAAGCAAAGGTTTTTTTTACGGATTTGTTTGTTAACACTGTATATCAGGCCTATATGCATATTCCGTTCGCTGTTCCCAACAGTCCTTCGTCAGCCTGTTATCAAACATTATTTTCGTGAAAAATAATATGAACTAGAAGGTCTCATCCTTAATTTACCACACACAAAAAAAAAAACCAAACGACTATTAAAATGTAGACACATTACACCAGGACATGCACCGCATTACACTAGGGGCGCTGTTCATGACACCGATGTGCATCAGAATACGCCCCAAAATTGCTGCTATCATTCAGCGTCCCCGCCCGCCTGGCTCGCTCTTAAAATCTGTAGCCCGTTGCAATTTTCCACCCTGCAACAGATGCAACATTAGACGTGCAGGGGCGGATCCAGGAATTTTGGCGGGGGGGGGGGGGGAGGAAATCTCATTAAAGTAATGTAATGCTAGAAGATTATCAACTAAATTAAAAATCTATCTCTCAAGATTCCACACCCAAAAACCACGTATACACCAACTTTGCAAATAAATATAAAAATCTCAAAAAGTCCGATGAACATCCTTACTTTTTCACTCTGGTACGTCGTATGTCAAAAAAATGTCCTATTTTTCATTCTTAATTAACCCTGTTGTTTATCAATGGAATTAAACTAAACGTTCATATAATGTCGACAAGGCACGACAAATCATTTTATGGGTTGAGTTTCATCAGCTTTGTTCCAGAGGGTAAGATTTAACGCTTTACGAAAAAAAATACTCCCTTTCAGAGCCGAAACAGCACTGCAGGAGACGGCGGTGGAAGGTGCGTGTTGCGGCCAAAAGCTTCTGAACAAATGCAGGGTCACCTCCGATATCATTGCACACCAACTCGATCACATGTGTTGCGCAAAACGATCGAGGAGGTGCAGGCGCGGATCCGGGTGGGGGTGTTTTGGGGTCAACCCTACCCCCAGTTCTATCCCAAAAAAATATAGAAATCCATGCAAAAAATGCGACCCCACCCCTGCTCTGACACGCAAAAACTGTTTGCTGGCAATAATGTCCATTTTGCTCAAAAATACGAACATCGGCAGCTTTAGGGTGTATGCACATTCTGTGATATAGGCCTAGTGTAAATAATCATCGGATTTGAACAGCGCCCCCATTGAAAGTATAGTGCGATATTTCCCCCCCCCCCCCTTCTTTTTACCACCTTTTGATTTTCGGAGGCCAAGTGTCATTGCACACTACTCGATCATGTGTTGCACAATACGATCGAGGAGGTGCTGGCGCGGATCTGGGGAGGGGGGGGGGGGTACCCACCTCCATGGGCGTCGCCAGGACTTTTTTCTAACGGGGGGGGGGCAAAAAAATGTTTCCCAAAAATTCTTATATTTCTCACACAATTCTCGATTTATCAGTTAAAGAGGGGGGAGGGATTGTTCATAAAAAATTGCCAAAATATGAATTTCATTTTAATGATATATCTGTCCCTAAATCGAGTTGGAATGTGTTCGAGGGTTCCTTAAGAGTCTTTCCAGGAAGTTTGGAGCATTTTCATTTGTGGAAAAAATTGACAAAGATTGCAAGCGGTTAGCCTTACATTTTTCATAGAATAAGGCTAAAATACGATTTCTTTTTAATGATATATCTGTCCCTGAATCGAGTTGGAATGTGTTCGAGGGTCCCTTAGGAGTCTTTCCAGGAAGTTTGGAGCAATTTCATTTTTTGACCAAAATTGACAAAAATTGCAAGGGGTTAGCCTAACATTGTTCATAAAAAATAGCTAAAATGTGATTTTGTTTTTAAAATTTGGCCAAAATATGAATTTCTTTTTAATGATATATCTGTCCCTAAATTGAGTGGGAATGTGTTCGAGGGTCCCTTAGGAGTCTTTCAAGGAAGTTTGGAGCATTTTTTATTTTTGACCAAAATTGACAAACATTGCAAGCGGTTCGCCTTACATTTTTTTTAAATAAAAATTGGCTAAAATATGAATTTCTTTTTAATGATATATCTTTCCCGTAATCGAGTTGGAATGTGTTCGAGGGTCCCTTAAGAGTCTTTCCTTGCAGTTTGGAGCATCTTCATTTTTGGAAGAAATTGACAAAAATTGCAAGGGGTTAGCCTAACACTTTTCACAAAAATAGCTAAAATATGATTTTCTTTTTAATGATATATATGTCCCTGAATCAAATTGGAATGTGTTCCAGGTCCCTTAGGAGTCTTTCCAGGACGTTTGGAGCAATTTTATTTTTTTGACCAAAGTTGACAAAATTGCAAGGGGTTAGCCTTACATTTTTCATAAAATTTGGCTAAAATATGGATTTCTTTTTAATGATTTATCTGTCCCTAGATCGAGTTGAAATGCGTTCCAGGGTCACCTTAGGGGTCCTTCCAGGAAGTTTGGAGCGATTTCATTTTTGGAAGAAAATTGACAAAAATTGCAAGGGGTAAGCCTTGCAGGAGACGGTGGCGGAAGGCGCGTACTGCCTCTGCCCAAGGCTTCTTAAGAAATGTAGGGTCATCCCCGATGTCATTGCACACTACTCGATTATGTGTTGCGCACAACGATCGAAGAGGTGCAGGCGCGGATCTGGGGGAGGGGGATCCCCCACCTCCATGGGCGTCGCCAGGACTTTTTCTAGAGGTGGCAAAAATTTAACCCAAAAAATTCTTGTGTTTTTCAATAAATTCTTGATTTATCAGTTAAACAGGGTGGCAGGGACATTTTTGCAACCCCCCCCCCCAAACTCATTAAATTTACACCACTATGACTTAGCGCCTCTTTTTCTTTTTTTTTCTCATGTTTTTTCTTTTTTTTTCGGGGGGGGGGGGCAAGCGCTCCCCTCCTTTCCCCCCTCGCGATGCCCATGCATGCCCAGTTTTTTTTCCCCCAAAAATTCATATGCAGATGTAAATATCAAACTAAACCAAAGTATGAAAGATAGAGGATTAAAAAAAATCAAAAAGTTATGTGCTAGTCAAGCTTTCAGGGATCGGTCTGAGCCATAACAATGCCCCAGCCGATCCCTTAGTTCTCTTCCGGGGTCTCGGCGTCCCCGACCAATACACACTTCCTTCCCTATCCATCCATATAACCCCGGAGGGCCAGGCACCATGTAAAAGCAAAGAGCTAAGGGAGGAACAGGGCGGCCCCTAAACCTTGATCCTCCGAGTGGACCAAATGCCCTGAACCTGTACGAAGGCGCCAACCTGGAACTCGCGGACAGTACCAGCAGCAGTGCTTACCAGTTAAGCTAAGGTACTGTTGGTAATTTACGACGGGAAATTAAACATCTTATATAAAGACTGAACGAGTGCGATTAAAACCAAAAGACACCGACGGGATTCGAACCCGTGCCCCGCTCGATGCGTGGACGGCGAATCTAACCACTAGGCCATCCGGCTTTCTTAGAGTTCTTCTCAAAAAATAATAGGCGGAGAAACGTGGCACATTAGTGGGTCCATCTGTTTGGGATCCATGGACGAAAAGAAGTTGACATTTCGGGCAACAATGAGCCCACTGTTTTCATTTCTTTGGAAAATTGTATACAGCAGCCTCGTTAGTCGTAGGCCTACGTGTGCTAAACGTACTTCTCGTTACGCAACAATGGAAACTATTATTATGCAGGCCTTTTTTGAAAAAGACATCAAGCGTGCAGGGCGGATCCAGAAATTTTGGCGGGGGGGGGGGGGAAGGGTTCAGGCCCGTTAGAGATACATGTTTATATTCGATTGTTGCGAACAGGTGGACCTTATTATTATTATAATTGTGATAGATGTACATTTTTTGTGTGCGTCAGAACGTGGGTGGGGAGTTGGCGGGGGGGGGGGGGTTCAAACCTCTCTCAAGGGTTCCGCGCCTGACTTCTACTCTTTGTATTTGGACAGACACAGATTCTCAACTTCCCTACTACTATTTTAAAATCGTACGGACGTCTTTAAAAGCAAAGGTTTTTTTTACGGATTTGTTTGTTAACACTGTATATCAGGCCTATATGCATATTCCGTTCGCTGTTCC
>NW_024037051.1:7567707-7639996 GCF_015706575.1 Patiria miniata | reverse complement strand
TATGGGACTTACTGCACAAAAGCGAAAGAAGGGGAATCCGCTGCTACTTCTTGATTTTCTCCAAAAGTTTTTCGGTCTATCGACTTGCCGATTTGCATGCTGGTTTGGCCCATTCATCCGCTTCAAAATGTACGTTTTGTCCAGATCCATCCAGGTTAAGGTACCTTCAGGCTGCGATACATGGGAGCCATGCGGTTGGCGCTGACAGGCCTCCCTATGGGACTTACTGCACAAAGCGAAAGAAGGGGCATCCGCTGCTATTTCTGGGATTTTCTCCAAAAGTTTCGGGTCTATCGACTTGCCGATTTGCATGCGGGTTGGCCCATTCATCCGCTTCAAATGTACCGGTTTGTCCAGATCCATCCAGGTTAAGGTACCTTCAGGCTGCGATACATGGGAGCCATGCGGGTTGGCGCTGACAGGCCTCCCTATGGGACTTACTGCACAAAAGCGAAAGAAGGGGCATCCGCTGCTACTTCTGGGATTTTCTCCAAAAGTTTCGGGTCTATCGACTTGCCGATTTGCATGCGGGTTGGCCCATTCATCCGCTTCAAAAGGGTACGAGTTTGTCAGATCCATCCAGGTTAAGGGTACCTTCAGGCTGCGATACATGGGAGCCATGCGGGTTGGCGCTGACAGGCCTCCCTAGGGACTTACTGCACAAAAGCGAAAGAAGGGGCATCCGCTGCTACTTCTGGGATTTTCTCCAAAAGTTTCGGTCTATCGACTTGCCGATTTGCATGCGGGTTGGCCCATTCATCCGCTTTCAAAATGGTACCGAGTTTGTCCAGATCCATCCAGGTTAGGTACCTTCAGGCTGCGATACATGGGAGCCATGCGGGTTGGCGCTGACAGGCCTCCCTATGGGACTTACTGCACAAAAGCGAAAGAAGGGGCATCCGCTGCTACTTCTGGGATTTTCTCCAAAAGTTTCGGGTCTATCGACTTGCCGATTTGCATGCGGGTTGCCCATTCATCCGCTTCAAAATGGTACCGAGTTTGTCCAGATCCATCCAGGTTAAGGTACCTTCAGGCTGCGATACATGGGAGCCATGCGGGTTGGCGCTGACAGGCCTCCCTATGGGACTTACTGCACAAAAGCGAAAGAAGGGGCATCCGCTGCTACTTCTGGGATTTTCTCCAAAAGTTTCGGGTCTATCGACTTGCCGATTTGCATGCGGGTTGGCCCATTCATCCGCTTCAAAATGGTACCGAGTTTGTCCAGATCCATCCAGGTTAAGGTACCTCAGGCTGCGATACATGGGAGCCATGCGGGTTGGCGCTGACAGGCCTCCCTATGGGACTTACTGCACAAAGCGAAAGAAGGGCATCCGCTGCTACTTCTGGATTTTCTCCCAAAAGTTTCGGGTCTATCGACTTGCCGATTTGCATGCGGGTTGGCCATTCATCCGCTTCAAAATGGTACCGAGTTTGTCCAGATCCATCCAGGTTAAGTACCTTCAGGCTGCGATACATGGGAGCCATGCGGGTTGGCGCTGACAGGCCTCCCTATGGGACTTACTGCACAAAAAGCGAAAGAAGGGGCATCCGCTGCTACTTCTGGGATTTTCTCCCAAAGTTTCGGGTCTATCGACTTGCCGATTTGCATGCGGGTTGGCCCATTCATCCGCTTCAAAATGGTACCGAGTTTGTCCAGATCCATCCAGGTTAAGGTACCTTCAGGCTGCGATACATGGGAGCCATGCGGGTTGGCGCTGACAGGCCTCCCTATGGGACTTACTGCACAAGCGAAAGAAGGGGCATCCGCTGCTACTTCTGGATTTTCTCCAAAAGTTTTCGGGTCTATCGACTTGCCGATTTGCATGCAGTTGGCCCATTCATCCGCTTCAAAATGGTACCGAGTTTGTCCAGATCCATCCAGGTTAAGGTACCTTCAGGCTGCGATACATGGGAGCCATGCGGGTTGGCGCTGACAGGCCTCCCTATGGGACTTACTGCACAAAAGCGAAAGAGGGGCATCCGCTGCTACTTGGGATTTTTTCCAAAAGTTTCGGGTCTATCGACTTGCCGATTTGCATGCGGTTGGCCCATTCATCCGCTTCAAAATGGTACCGAGTTTGTCCAGATCCATCCAGGTTAAGGTACCTTCAGGCTGCGATACATGGGAGCCATGCGGGTGGCGCTGACAGGCCTCCCTATGGGACTTACTGCACAAAAGCGAAGAAGGGGCATCCGCTGCTACTTCTGGATTTTCTCCAAAGTTTCGGGTCTATCGACTTGCCGATTTGCATGCGGGTTGGCCATTCATCCGCTTTCAAATGGTACCGAGTTTGTCCAGATCCATCCAGTTAAGGTACCTTCAGGCTGCGATACATGGGAGCCATGCGGGTTGGCGCTGACAGGCCTCCCTATGGGACTTACTGCACAAAAGCGAAAGAAGGGGCATCCGCTGCTACTTCTGGATTTTCTCCAAAAGTTTCGGGTCTATCGACTTGCCGATTTGCATGCGGTTGGCCCATTCATCCGCTTCAAAATGGTACCGAGTTTGTCCAGATCCATCCAGGTTAAGGTACCTTCAGGCTGCGATACATGGGAGCCATGCGGGTTGGCGCTGACAGGCCTCCCTATGGGACTTACTGCACAAAAGCGAAAAAGGGCATCCGCTGCTACTTCTGGGTTTTCTCCAAAAGTTTGGGTCTATCGACTTGCCGATTTGCATGCGGGTTGGCCCATTCATCCGCTTCAAAATGGTACCGAGTTTGTCCAGATCCATCCAGGTTAAGGTACCTTCAGGCTGCGATACATGGGAGCCATGCGGGTTGGCGCTGACAGGCCTCCCTATGGACTTACTGCACAAAAGCGAAAGAGGGGCATCCGCTGCTACTTCTGGGATTTTCTCCAAATTTCGGGTCTATCGACTTGCCGATTTGCATGCGGGTTGGCCCATTCATCCGCTTCAAAATGGTACCGAGTTTGTCGATCCATCCAGGTTAAGGTACCTTCAGGCTGCGATACATGGGAGCCATGCGGGTTGGCGCTGACAGGCCTCCCTATGGGACTTACTGCCACAAAAGCGAAAGAAGGGGCATCCGCTGCTACTTCTGGGTTTTCCCCAAAAGTTTCGGGTCTATCGACTTGCCGATTTGCATGCGGGTTGGCCCATTCATCCGCTTCAAATGGTACCGAGTTTGTCCAGATCCATCCAGGTTAAGGTACCTTCAGGCTGCGATACATGGGAGCCATGGCGGGTTGGCGCTGACAGGCCTCCCTATGGGACTTACTGCACAAAAGCGAAAGAAGGGGCATCCGCTGCTACTTCTGGGATTTTCTCCAAAAGTTTCGGGTCTATCGACTTGCCGATTTGCATGCGGGTTGGCCCATTCATCCGCTTCAAAATGGTACCGAGTTTGTCCAGATCCATCCAGGTAAAGTACCTTCGGCTGCGATACATGGGAGCCATGCGGGTTGGCGCTGACAGGGCCTCCCTATGGGACTTACTGCACAAAAGCGAAAGAAGGGGCATCCGCTGCTACTTCTAGGATTTTTCTCCAAAGTTTCGGGTCTATCGACTTGCCGATTTGCATGCGGGTTGGCCCATTCATCCGCTTCAAAATGGGTACCGTTTGTCAGATCCATCCAGGTTAAGGTACCTTCAGGCTGCGATACATGGGAGCCATGCGGGTTGGCGCTGACAGGCCTCCCTATGGGACTTACTGCACAAAGCGAAAGAAGGGGCATCCGCTGCTACTTCTGGGATTTTCTCCAAAAGTTTCGGGTCTATCGACTTGCGACTTGCCGATTTGCATGCGGGTTTGCCCATTCATCCGCTTCAAAATGGTACCGAGTTTGTCCAGATCCATCCAGGTTAAGGTACCTTCAGGCTGCGATACATGGGAGCCATGCGGGTTGGCGCTGACAGGCCTCCCTATGGGACTTACTGCACAAAAGCGAAAGAAGGGGCATCCGCTGCTACTTCTGGGATTTTCTCTCAAAAGTTCGGGTCTATCGACTTGCCGATTTGCATGCGGGTTGGCCCATTCATCCGCTTCAAAATGGTACCGAGTTTGTCCAGATCCATCCAGGTTAAGGTACCTTCAGGCTGCGATACATGGGAGCCATGCGGTTGGCGCTGACAGGCCTCCCTATGGGACTTACTGCACAAAAGCGAAAGAAGGGGCATCCGCTGCTACTTCTGGATTTTCTCCAAAAGTTTCGGTCTATCGACTTGCCGATTTGCATGCGGGTTGGCCCATTCATCCGCTTCAAAATGGTACCGAGTTTGTCCAGATCCATCCAGGTTAAGGTACCTTCAGGCTGCGATACATGGGAGCCATGCGGGTTGGCGCTGACAGGCCTCCCTATGGGACTTACTGCACAAAGCGAAAGAAGGGGCATCCGCTGCTACTTCTGGGATTTTCTCCAAAAGTTTCGGTCTATCGACTTGCCGATTTGCATGCGGGTTGGCCCATTCATCCGCTTCAAAATGGTACCGAGTTTGTCCAGATCCATCCAGGTTAAGGTACCTTCAGGCTGCGATACATGGGAGCCATGCGGGTTGGCGCTGACAGGCCTCCCTATGGGACTTACTGCACAAAAGCGAAAGAAGGGGCATCCGCTGCTACTTCTGGATTTTCTCCAAAAGTTTCGGTCTATCGACTTGCCGATTTGCATGCGGGTTGCCCATTCATTCATCCGCTTCAAAATGGTACCGAGTTTGTCCAGATCCATCCAGGTTAAGGTACCTTCAGGCTGCGATACATGGGAGCCATGCGGGTTGGCGCTGACAGGCCTCCCTATGGGACTTACTGCACAAAAGCGAAAGAAGGGGCATCCCGTGCTACTTCTGGGTTTTTCTCCAAAAGTTTTGGGTCTATCGACTTGCCGATTTGCATGCGGGTTGGCCCATTCATCCGCTTCAAAATGGTACCGAGTTTGTCCAGATCCCCAGGTTAAGGTACCTTCAGGCTGCGATACATGGGAGCCATGCGGGTTGGCGCTGACAGGCCTCCCTATGGGACTTACTGCACAAAAGCGAAAGAAGGGGCATCCGCTGCTACTTCTCTTCTGGGATTTTCCCAAAAGTTTCGGGTCTATCGACTTGCCGATTTGCATGCGGGTTGGCCCATTCATCCGCTTCAAAATGGTACCGAGTTTGTCCAGATCCATCCAGGTTAAGGTACCTTCAGGCTGCGATACATGGGAGCCATGCGGGTTGGCGCTGACAGGCCTCCCTATGGACTTACTGCACAAAAGCGAAAGAAGGGCCATCCGCTGCTACTTCTGGGATTTTCTCCAAAGTTTCGGGTCTATCGACTTGCCGATTTGCATGCGGGTTTGCCCATTCATCCGCTTCAAAATGGTACCGAGTTTGTCCAGATCCATCCAGGTTAAGGTACCTTCAGGCTGCGAACATGGGAGCCATGCGGGTTGGCGCTGACAGGCCCCTCCTATGGGACTTACTGCACAAAAGCGAAAGAAGGGGCATCCGCTGCTACTTCTGGATTTTCTCCAAAAGTTTCGGGTCTATCGACTTGCCGATTTGCATGCGGGTTGGCCCATTCATCCGCTTCAAAATGGTACCGAGTTTGTCCAGATCCATCCAGGTTAAAGTACCTTCAGGCTGCGATACATGGGAGCCATGCGGGTTGGCGCTGACAGGCCTCCCTATGGGACTTACTGCACAAAAGCGAAAGAAGGGGCATCCGCTGCTACTTCTGGGATTTTCTCCAAAGTTTCGGGTCTATCGACTTGCCGATTTGCATGCGGGTTGGCCCATTCATCCGCTTCAAAATGGTACCGAGTTTGTCCAGATCCATCCAGGTTAAGGTACCTTCAGGCTGCGATACATGGGAGCCATGCGGGTTGGCGCTGACAGGCCCTCCCTATGGGACTTACTGCACAAAAGCGAAAGAAGGGCATCCGCCGCTGCTACTTCTGGATTTTTCTCCAAAAGTTTCGGGTCTATCGACTTGCCGATTTGCATGCGGGTTGGCCCATTCATCCGCTTCAAAATGGTACCGAGTTTGTCCAGATCCATCCAGGTTAAGGTACCTTCAGGCTGCGATACATGGAGCCATGCGGGTTGGCGCGACAGGCCTCCCTATGGGACTTACTGCACAAAAGCGAAAGAAGGGGCATCCGCTGCTACTTCTGGAATTTTCTCAAAAGTTTCGGGTCTATCGACTTGCCGATTTGCATGCGGTTTGGCCATTCATCCGCTTCAAAATGGTACCGAGTTTGTCCAGATCCATCCAGGTTAAGGTACCTTCAGGCTGCGATACATGGGAGCCATGCGGGTTGGCGCTGACAGGCCCCTATGGGACTTACTGCACAAAAGCGAAAGAAGGGGCATCCGCTGCTACTTCTGGGATTTTCTCCAAAGTTTCGGGTCTATCGACTTGCCGATTTGCATGCGGGTTGGCCCATTCATCCGCTTCAAAATGGTACCGAGTTTGTCCAGATCCATCCAGGTTAAGGTACCTTCAGGCTGCGATACATGGGAGCCATGCGGGTTGGCGCTGACAGGCCTCCCTATGGGACTTACTGCACAAAAGCGAAGAAGGGGGCATCCCTGCTACTTCTGGGATTTTCTCCAAAAGTTTCGGGTCTATCGACTTGCCGATTTGCATGCTTTGGCCCATTCATCCGCTTCAAAATGGTACCGAGTTTGTCCAGATCCATCCAGGTTAAAGTACCTTCAGGCTGCGATACATGGGAGCCATGCGGGTTGGCGCTGACAGGCCTCCCTATGGGACTTACTGCACAAAAGCGAAAGAAGGGGCATCCGCTGCTACTTCTGGATTTTCTCCAAAAGTTTCGGGTCTATCGACTTGCCGATTTGCATGCGGGTTGGCCCATTCATCCGCTTCAAAATGGTACCGAGTTTGTCCAGATCCATCCAGGTTAAGGTACCTTCAGGCTGCGATACATGGGAGCCATGCGGGTTGGCGCTGACAGGCCTCCCTATGGGACTTACTGCACAAAAGCGAAAGAAGGGGCATCCGCTGCTACTTCTGGGATTTTCTCCAAAAGTTTCGGGTCTATCGACTTGCGATTTGCATGCGGGTTGGCCCATTCATCCGCTTCAAATGGTACCGAGTTTGTCCAGATCCATCCAGGTTAAAGGTACCTTCAGGCTGCGATACATGGGAGCCATGCGGTTTGGCGCTGACAGGCCTCCCTATGGACTTACTGCACAAAAGCGAAAGAAGGGGCATCCGCTGCTACTTCTTGGATTTTCTCCAAAAGTTTCGGGTCTATCGACTTGCCGATTTGCATGCGGGTTGGCCCATTCATCCGCTTCAAAATGGTACCGAGTTTGTCCAGATCCATCCAGGTTAAGGTACCTTCAGGCTGCGATACATGGGAGCCATGCGGGTTGGCGCTGACAGGCCTCCCTATGGGACTTACTGCACAAAAGCGAAAGAAGGGGCATCCGCTGCTACTTCTGGGATTTTCTCCAAAGTTTCGGGTCTATCGACTTGCCGATTTGCATGCGGGTTGGCCCATTCATCCGCTTCAAAATGGTACCGAGTTTGTCCAGATCATCCAGGTTAAGGTACCTTCAGGCTGCGATACATGGGAGCCATGCGGGTTGGCGCTGACAGGCCTCCCTATGGGACTTACTGCACAAAAGCGAAAGAAGGGGCATCGCTGCTACTTCTGGGATTTTCTCCAAAAGTTTCGGGTCTATCGACTTGCCGATTTGCATGCGGTTGGGCCCATTCATCCGCTTCAAAATGGTACGAGTTTGTCCAGATCCATCCAGGTTAAGGTACCTTCAGGCTGCGATACATGGGAGCCATGCGGGTTGGCGCTGACAGGCCTCCCTATGGGACTTACTGCACAAAAGCGAAAGAAGGGGCATCCGCTGCTACTTCTGGGATTTTCTCCAAAAGTTTCGGGTCTATCGACTTGCCGATTTGCATGCGGGTTGGCCCATTCATCCGCTTCAAAATGGTACCGAGTTTGTCCAGATCCATCCAGGTTAAGGTACCTTCAGGCTGCGATACATGGGAGCCATGCGGGTTGGCGCTGACAGGCCTCCCTATGGGACTTACTGCACAAAGCGAAAGAAGGGGCATCCGCTGCTACTTCTGGGATTTTCTCTCCAAAAGTTTCGGTCTATCGACTTGCCGATTTGCATGCGGGTTGGCCCATTCATCCGCTTCAAAATGGTACCGAGTTTGTCCAGATCCATCCAGGTTAAGGTACCTTCAGGCTGCGATACATGGGAGCCATGCGGGTTGGCGCTGACAGGCCTCCCTATGGGACTTACTGCACAAAAGCGAAAGAAGGGGCATCCGCTGCTACTTCTGGAATTTTCTCCAAAAGTTCGGGTCTATCGACGACTTGCCGATTTGCATGCGGGTTGGCCCATTCATCCGCTTCAAAATGGTACCGAGTTTGTCCAGATCCATCCAGGTTAAGGTACCTTCAGGCTGCGATACATGGGAGCCATGCGGGTTGGCGCTGACAGGCCTCCTATGGGACTTACTGCACAAAAGCGAAAGAAGGGCATCCGCTGCTACTTCTGGGATTTTCTCCAAAAGTTTCGGGTCTATCGACTTGCCGATTTGCATGCGGGTTGGCATTCATCCGCTTCAAAATGGTACCGAGTTTTGTCCAGATCCATCCAGGTTAAGGTACCTTCAGGCTGCGATACATGGGAGCCATGCGGGTTGGCGCTGACAGGCCTCCCTATGGGACTTACTGCACAAAAGCGAAAGAAGGGCATCCGCTGCTACTTCTGGATTTTTCTCCAAAAGTTTCGGGTCTATCGACTTGCCGATTTGCATGCGGGTTGGCCCATTCATCCGCGCTCAAAATGGTACCGAGTTTGTCCAGATCCATCCAGGTTAAGGTACCTTCAGGCTGCGATACATGGGAGCCATGCGGGTTGGCGCTGACAGGCCTCCCTATGGGACTTACTGCACAAAAGCGAAAGAAGGGGCATCCGCTGCTACTTCTGGATTTTCTCCAAAAGTTTCGGTCTATCGACTTGCCGATTTGCATGCGGGTTGGCCCATTCATCCGCTTCAAATGGTACCGAGTTTGTCCAGATCCATCCAGGTTAAGGTACCTTCAGGCTGCGATACATGGGAGCCATGCGGGTTGGCGCTGACAGGCCTCCCTATGGGACTTACTGCACAAAAGCGAAAGAAGGGGCATCCGCTGCTACTTCTGGGATTTTCTCCCAAAGTTTCGGGTCTATCGACTTGCCGATTTGCATGCGGGTTGGCCCATTCATCCGCTTCAAAATGGTACCGAGTTTGTCCAGATCCATCCAGGTTAAGGTACCTTCAGGCTGCGATACATGGGAGCCATGCGGGTTGGCGCTGACAGGCCTCCCTATGGGACTTACTGCACAAAAGCGAAAGAAGGGCATCCGCTGCTACTTCTGGGATTTTCTCCAAAAGTTTCGGGTCTATCGACTTGCCGATTTGCATGCGGGTTGGCCCATTCATCCGCTTCAAAATGGTACCGAGTTTGTCCAGATCCATCCAGGTTAAGGTACCTTCAGGCTGCGATACATGGGAGCCATGCGGGTTGGCGCTGACAGGCCTCCCTATGGGACTTACTGCACAAAAGCGAAAGAAGGGGCATCCGCTGCTACTTCTGGATTTTCTCCAAAAGTTTGGGTCTATCGACTTGCCGATTTGCATGCGGGTTGGCCCATTCATCCGCTTCAAAATGGTACCGAGTTTGTCCAGATCCATCCAGGTTAAGGTACCTTCAGGCTGCGACGATACTGGAGGCCATGCGGGTTGGCGCTGACAGGCCTCCCTATGGGACTTACTGCACAAAAGCGAAAGAAGGGGCATCCGCTGCTACTTCTGGGATTTTCTCCAAAGTTTCGGTCTTCGGGTCTATCGACTTGCCGATTTGCATGCGGGTTGGCCCATTCATCCGCTTCAAAATGTACCGAGTTTGTCCAGATCCATCCAGGTTAAGGTACCTTCAGGCTGCGATACATGGGAGCCATGCGGGTTGGCGCTGACAGGCCTCCCTATGGACTTACTGCACAAAAGCGAAAGAAGGGGCATCCGCTGCTACTTCTGGGATTTTCTCCAAAGTTTCGGTCTATCGACTTGCCGATTTGCATGCGGGTTGGCCCATTCATCCGCTTCAAAATGGTACCGAGTTTGTCCAGATCCATCCAGGTTAAGGTACCTTCAGGCTGCGATACATGGGAGCCATGCGGGTTGGCGCTGACAGGCCTCCCTATGGGACTTACTGCACAAAAGCGAAAGAAGGGGCATCCGCTGCTACTTCTGGGATTTTCTCCAAAAGTTTCGGGTCTATCGACTTGCCGATTTGCATGCGGGTTGGCCCATTCATCCGCTTCAAAATGGTACCGAGTTTGTCCAGATCCATCCAGGTTAAGGTACCTTCAGGCTGCGATACATGGGAGCCATGCGGGTTGGCGCTGACAGGCCTCCCTATGGGACTTACTGCACAAAAGCGAAAGAAGGGGCATCCGCTGCTACTTCTGGGATTTTCTCCAAAAGTTTCGGGTCTATCGACTTGCCGATTTGCATGCGGGTTGGCCCATTCATCCGCTTCAAAATGGTACCGAGTTTGTCCAGATCCATCCAGGTTAAGGTACCTTCAGGCTGCGATACATGGGAGCCATGCGGGTTGGCGCTGACAGGCCTCCCTATGGGACTTACTGCACAAAAGCGAAAGAAGGGGCATCCGCTGCTACTTCTGGATTTTCTCCAAAAGTTTCGGGTCTATCGACTTGCCGATTTGCATGCGGGTTGGCCCATTCATCCGCTTCAAAATGGTACCGAGTTTGTCCAGATCCATCCAGGTTAAGGTACCTTCAGGCTGCGATACATGGGAGCCATGCGGGTTGGCGCTGACAGGCCTCCCTATGGGACTTACTGCACAAAAGCGAAAGAAGGGGCATCCGCTGCTACTTCTGGGATTTTCTCCAAAAGTTTCGGGTCTATCGACTTGCCGATTTGCATGCGGGTTGGCCCATTCATCCGCTTCAAAATGGTACCGAGTTTGTCCAGATCCATCCAGTTAAGGTACCTTCAGGCTGCGATACATGGAGCCATGCGGGTTGGCGCTGACAGGCCTCCCTATGGGACTTACTGCACAAAAGCGAAAGAAGGGGCATCCGCTGCTACTTCTGGGATTTCTCCAAAAGTTTCGGGTCTATCGACTTGCCGATTTGCATGCGGGTTGGCCCATTCATCCGCTTCAAAATGTACCGAGTTTGTCCAGATCCATCCAGGTTAAGGTACCTTCAGGCTGCGATACATGGGAGCCATGCGGGTTGGCGCTGACAGGCCTCCCTATGGGACTTACTGCACAAAAGCGAAAGAAGGGGCATCCGCTGCTACTTCTGGGATTTTTCTCCAAAGTTTCGGGTCTATCGACTTGCCGATTTGCATGCGGGTTGGCCCATTCATCCGCTTCAAAATGGTACCGAGTTTGTCCAGATCCATCCAGGTTAAGGTACCTTCAGGCTGCGATACATGGGAGCCATGCGGGTTGGCGCTGACAGGCCTCCCTATGGGACTTACTGCACAAAAGCGAAAGAAGGGGCATCCGCTGCTACTTCTGGGATTTTCTCCAATTTTCGGTCTATCGACTTGCCGATTTGCATGCGGTTGGCCCATTCATCCGCTTCAAAATGGTACCGAGTTTGTCCAGATCCATCCAGGTTAAGGTACCTTCAGGCTGCGATACATGGGAGCCATGCGGGTTGGCGCTGACAGGCCTCCCTATGGGACTTACTGCACAAAAGCGAAAGAGGGGCATCCGCTGCTACTTCTGAATTTTCTCCAAAAGTTTCGGGTCTATCGACTTGCCGATTTGCATGCGGTTGGCCCATTCATCCGCTTCAAAATGGTACCGAGTTTGTCCAGATCCATCCAGGTTAAGGTACCTTCAGGCTGCGATACATGGGAGCCATGCGGGTTGGCGCTGACAGGCCTCCCTATGGGACTTACTGCACAAAAGCGAAAGAAGGGGCATCCGCTGCTACTTCTGGGATTTTCTCCAAAAGTTTCGGGTCTATCGACTTGCCGATTTGCATGCGGGTTGGCCCATTCATCCGCTTCAAAATGGTACCGAGTTTGTCCAGATCCATCCAGGTTAAGGTACCTTCAGGCTGCGATACATGGGAGCCATGCGGTTGGCGCTGACAGGCCTCCCTATGGGACTTACTGCACAAAAGCGAAAGAAGGGGCATCCGCTGCTACTTCTGGATTTTCTCCAAAGTTTCGGGTCTATCGACTTGCCGATTTGCATGCGGGTTGGCCCATTCATCCGCTTCAAAATGGTACCGAGTTTGTCCAGATCCATCCAGGTTAAGGTACCTTCAGGCTGCGATACATGGGAGCCATGCGGGTTGGCGCTGACAGGCCTCCCTATGGGACTTACTGCACAAAAGCGAAAGAAGGGGCATCCGCTGCTACTTCTGGGATTTTCTCCAAAAGTTTCGGTCTATCGACTTGCCGATTTGCATGCGGGTTGGCCCATTCATCCGCTTCAAAATGGTACCGAGTTTGTCCAGATCCATCCAGGTTAAGGTACCTTCAGGCTGCGATACATGGGAGCCATGCGGGTTGGCGCTGACAGGCCTCCCTATGGGACTTACTGCACAAAAGCGAAAGAAGGGGCATCCGCTGCTACTTCTGGGATTTTCTCCAAAAGTTTCGGGTCTATCGACTTGCCGATTTGCATGCGGGTTGGCCCATTCATCCGCTTCAAAATGGTACCGAGTTTGTCCAGATCCATCCAGGTTAAGGTACCTTCAGGCTGCGATACATGGGAGCCATGCGGGTTGGCGCTGACAGGCCTCCCTATGGGACTTACTGCACAAAAGCGAAAGAAGGGGCATCCGCTGCTACTTCTGGGATTTTCTCCAAAAGTTTCGGGTCTATCGACTTGCCGATTTGCATGCGGGTTGGCCCATTCATCCGCTTCAAAATGGTACCGAGTTTGTCCAGATCCATCCAGGTTAAGGTACCTTCAGGCTGCGATACATGGGAGCCATGCGGGTTGGCGCTGACAGGCCTCCCTATGGGACTTACTGCACAAAAGCGAAAGAAGGGGCATCCGCTGCTACTTCTGGATTTTCTCCAAAAGTTTCGGGTCTATCGACTTGCCGATTTGCATGCGGGTTGGCCCATTCATCCGCTTCAAAATGGTACCGAGTTTGTCCAGATCCATCCAGGTTAAGGTACCTTCAGGCTGCGATACATGGGAGCCATGCGGGTTGGCGCTGACAGGCCTCCCTATGGGACTTACTGCACAAAAGCGAAAGAAGGGGCATCCGCTGCTACTTCTGGGATTTTCTCCAAAAGTTTCGGGTCTATCGACTTGCCGATTTGCATGCGGGTTGGCCCATTCATCCGCTTCAAAATGGTACCGAGTTTGTCCAGATCCATCCAGGTTAAGGTACCTTCAGGCTGCGATACATGGGAGCCATGCGGGTTGGCGCTGACAGGCCTCCCTATGGGACTTACTGCACAAAAGCGAAAGAAGGGGCATCCGCTGCTACTTCTGGGATTTTCTCCAAAAGTTTCGGGTCTATCGACTTGCCGATTTGCATGCGGGTTGGCCCATTCATCCGCTTCAAAATGGTACCGAGTTTGTCCAGATCCATCCAGGTTAAGGTACCTTCAGGCTGCGATACATGGGAGCCATGCGGGTTGGCGCTGACAGGCCTCCCTATGGGACTTACTGCACAAAAGCGAAAGAAGGGGCATCCGCTGCTACTTCTGGGATTTTCTCCAAAAGTTTCGGGTCTATCGACTTGCCGATTTGCATGCGGGTTGGCCCATTCATCCGCTTCAAAATGGTACCGAGTTTGTCCAGATCCATCCAGGTTAAGGTACCTTCAGGCTGCGATACATGGGAGCCATGCGGGTTGGCGCTGACAGGCCTCCCTATGGGACTTACTGCACAAAAGCGAAAGAAGGGGCATCCGCTGCTACTTCTGGGATTTTCTCCAAAAGTTTCGGGTCTATCGACTTGCCGATTTGCATGCGGGTTGGCCCATTCATCCGCTTCAAAATGGTACCGAGTTTGTCCAGATCCATCCAGGTTAAGGTACCTTCAGGCTGCGATACATGGGAGCCATGCGGGTTGGCGCTGACAGGCCTCCCTATGGGACTTACTGCACAAAAGCGAAAGAAGGGGCATCCGCTGCTACTTCTGGGATTTTCTCCAAAAGTTTCGGGTCTATCGACTTGCCGATTTGCATGCGGGTTGGCCCATTCATCCGCTTCAAAATGGTACCGAGTTTGTCCAGATCCATCCAGGTTAAGGTACCTTCAGGCTGCGATACATGGGAGCCATGCGGGTTGGCGCTGACAGGCCTCCCTATGGGACTTACTGCACAAAAGCGAAAGAAGGGGCATCCGCTGCTACTTCTGGGATTTTCTCCAAAAGTTTCGGGTCTATCGACTTGCCGATTTGCATGCGGGTTGGCCCATTCATCCGCTTCAAAATGGTACCGAGTTTGTCCAGATCCATCCAGGTTAAGGTACCTTCAGGCTGCGATACATGGGAGCCATGCGGGTTGGCGCTGACAGGCCTCCCTATGGGACTTACTGCACAAAAGCGAAAGAAGGGGCATCCGCTGCTACTTCTGGGATTTTCTCCAAAAGTTTCGGGTCTATCGACTTGCCGATTTGCATGCGGGTTGGCCCATTCATCCGCTTCAAAATGGTACCGAGTTTGTCCAGATCCATCCAGGTTAAGGTACCTTCAGGCTGCGATACATGGGAGCCATGCGGGTTGGCGCTGACAGGCCTCCCTATGGGACTTACTGCACAAAAGCGAAAGAAGGGGCATCCGCTGCTACTTCTGGGATTTTCTCCAAAAGTTTCGGGTCTATCGACTTGCCGATTTGCATGCGGGTTGGCCCATTCATCCGCTTCAAAATGGTACCGAGTTTGTCCAGATCCATCCAGGTTAAGGTACCTTCAGGCTGCGATACATGGGAGCCATGCGGGTTGGCGCTGACAGGCCTCCCTATGGGACTTACTGCACAAAAGCGAAAGAAGGGGCATCCGCTGCTACTTCTGGGATTTTCTCCAAAAGTTTCGGGTCTATCGACTTGCCGATTTGCATGCGGGTTGGCCCATTCATCCGCTTCAAAATGGTACCGAGTTTGTCCAGATCCATCCAGGTTAAGGTACCTTCAGGCTGCGATACATGGGAGCCATGCGGGTTGGCGCTGACAGGCCTCCCTATGGGACTTACTGCACAAAAGCGAAAGAAGGGGCATCCGCTGCTACTTCTGGGATTTTCTCCAAAAGTTTCGGGTCTATCGACTTGCCGATTTGCATGCGGGTTGGCCCATTCATCCGCTTCAAAATGGTACCGAGTTTGTCCAGATCCATCCAGGTTAAGGTACCTTCAGGCTGCGATACATGGGAGCCATGCGGGTTGGCGCTGACAGGCCTCCCTATGGGACTTACTGCACAAAAGCGAAAGAGGGGCATCCGCTGCTACTTCTGGGATTTTCTCCAAAAGTTTCGGGTCTATCGACTTGCCGATTTGCATGCGGGTTGGCCCATTCATCCGCTTCAAAATGGTACCGAGTTTGTCCAGATCCATCCAGGTTAAGGTACCTTCAGGCTGCGATACATGGGAGCCATGCGGGTTGGCGCTGACAGGCCTCCCTATGGGACTTACTGCACAAAAGCGAAAGAAGGGGCATCCGCTGCTACTTCTGGATTTTCTCCAAAAGTTTCGGGTCTATCGACTTGCCGATTTGCATGCGGGTTGGCCCATTCATCCGCTTCAAAATGGTACCGAGTTTGTCCAGATCCATCCAGGTTAAGGTACCTTCAGGCTGCGATACATGGGAGCCATGCGGGTTGGCGCTGACAGGCCTCCCTATGGGACTTACTGCACAAAAGCGAAAGAAGGGGCATCCGCTGCTACTTCTGGGATTTTCTCCAAAAGTTTCGGGTCTATCGACTTGCCGATTTGCATGCGGGTTGGCCCATTCATCCGCTTCAAAATGGTACCGAGTTTGTCCAGATCCATCCAGGTTAAGGTACCTTCAGGCTGCGATACATGGGAGCCATGCGGGTTGGCGCTGACAGGCCTCCCTATGGGACTTACTGCACAAAAGCGAAAGAAGGGGCATCCGCTGCTACTTCTGGGATTTTCTCCAAAAGTTTCGGGTCTATCGACTTGCCGATTTGCATGCGGGTTGGCCCATTCATCCGCTTCAAAATGGTACCGAGTTTGTCCAGATCCATCCAGGTTAAGGTACCTTCAGGCTGCGATACATGGGAGCCATGCGGGTTGGCGCTGACAGGCCTCCCTATGGGACTTACTGCACAAAAGCGAAAGAAGGGGCATCCGCTGCTACTTCTGGGATTTTCTCCAAAAGTTTCGGGTCTATCGACTTGCCGATTTGCATGCGGGTTGGCCCATTCATCCGCTTCAAAATGGTACCGAGTTTGTCCAGATCCATCCAGGTTAAGGTACCTTCAGGCTGCGATACATGGGAGCCATGCGGGTTGGCGCTGACAGGCCTCCCTATGGGACTTACTGCACAAAAGCGAAAGAAGGGGCATCCGCTGCTACTTCTGGGATTTTCTCCAAAAGTTTCGGGTCTATCGACTTGCCGATTTGCATGCGGGTTGGCCCATTCATCCGCTTCAAAATGGTACCGAGTTTGTCCAGATCCATCCAGGTTAAGGTACCTTCAGGCTGCGATACATGGGAGCCATGCGGGTTGGCGCTGACAGGCCTCCCTATGGGACTTACTGCACAAAAGCGAAAGAAGGGGCATCCGCTGCTACTTCTGGGATTTTCTCCAAAAGTTTCGGGTCTATCGACTTGCCGATTTGCATGCGGGTTGGCCCATTCATCCGCTTCAAAATGGTACCGAGTTTGTCCAGATCCATCCAGGTTAAGGTACCTTCAGGCTGCGATACATGGGAGCCATGCGGGTTGGCGCTGACAGGCCTCCCTATGGGACTTACTGCACAAAAGCGAAAGAAGGGGCATCCGCTGCTACTTCTGGGATTTTCTCCAAAAGTTTCGGGTCTATCGACTTGCCGATTTGCATGCGGGTTGGCCCATTCATCCGCTTCAAAATGGTACCGAGTTTGTCCAGATCCATCCAGGTTAAGGTACCTTCAGGCTGCGATACATGGGAGCCATGCGGGTTGGCGCTGACAGGCCTCCCTATGGGACTTACTGCACAAAAGCGAAAGAAGGGGCATCCGCTGCTACTTCTGGGATTTTCTCCAAAAGTTTCGGGTCTATCGACTTGCCGATTTGCATGCGGGTTGGCCCATTCATCCGCTTCAAAATGGTACCGAGTTTGTCCAGATCCATCCAGGTTAAGGTACCTTCAGGCTGCGATACATGGGAGCCATGCGGGTTGGCGCTGACAGGCCTCCCTATGGGACTTACTGCACAAAAGCGAAAGAAGGGGCATCCGCTGCTACTTCTGGGATTTTCTCCAAAAGTTTCGGGTCTATCGACTTGCCGATTTGCATGCGGGTTGGCCCATTCATCCGCTTCAAAATGGTACCGAGTTTGTCCAGATCCATCCAGGTTAAGGTACCTTCAGGCTGCGATACATGGGAGCCATGCGGGTTGGCGCTGACAGGCCTCCCTATGGGACTTACTGCACAAAAGCGAAAGAAGGGGCATCCGCTGCTACTTCTGGGATTTTCTCCAAAAGTTTCGGGTCTATCGACTTGCCGATTTGCATGCGGGTTGGCCCATTCATCCGCTTCAAAATGGTACCGAGTTTGTCCAGATCCATCCAGGTTAAGGTACCTTCAGGCTGCGATACATGGGAGCCATGCGGGTTGGCGCTGACAGGCCTCCCTATGGGACTTACTGCACAAAAGCGAAAGAAGGGGCATCCGCTGCTACTTCTGGGATTTTCTCCAAAAGTTTCGGGTCTATCGACTTGCCGATTTGCATGCGGGTTGGCCCATTCATCCGCTTCAAAATGGTACCGAGTTTGTCCAGATCCATCCAGGTTAAGGTACCTTCAGGCTGCGATACATGGGAGCCATGCGGGTTGGCGCTGACAGGCCTCCCTATGGGACTTACTGCACAAAAGCGAAAGAAGGGGCATCCGCTGCTACTTCTGGGATTTTCTCCAAAAGTTTCGGGTCTATCGACTTGCCGATTTGCATGCGGGTTGGCCCATTCATCCGCTTCAAAATGGTACCGAGTTTGTCCAGATCCATCCAGGTTAAGGTACCTTCAGGCTGCGATACATGGGAGCCATGCGGGTTGGCGCTGACAGGCCTCCCTATGGGACTTACTGCACAAAAGCGAAAGAAGGGGCATCCGCTGCTACTTCTGGGATTTTCTCCAAAAGTTTCGGGTCTATCGACTTGCCGATTTGCATGCGGGTTGGCCCATTCATCCGCTTCAAAATGGTACCGAGTTTGTCCAGATCCATCCAGGTTAAGGTACCTTCAGGCTGCGATACATGGGAGCCATGCGGGTTGGCGCTGACAGGCCTCCCTATGGGACTTACTGCACAAAAGCGAAAGAAGGGGCATCCGCTGCTACTTCTGGGATTTTCTCCAAAAGTTTCGGGTCTATCGACTTGCCGATTTGCATGCGGGTTGGCCCATTCATCCGCTTCAAAATGGTACCGAGTTTGTCCAGATCCATCCAGGTTAAGGTACCTTCAGGCTGCGATACATGGGAGCCATGCGGGTTGGCGCTGACAGGCCTCCCTATGGGACTTACTGCACAAAAGCGAAAGAAGGGGCATCCGCTGCTACTTCTGGGATTTTCTCCAAAAGTTTCGGGTCTATCGACTTGCCGATTTGCATGCGGGTTGGCCCATTCATCCGCTTCAAAATGGTACCGAGTTTGTCCAGATCCATCCAGGTTAAGGTACCTTCAGGCTGCGATACATGGGAGCCATGCGGGTTGGCGCTGACAGGCCTCCCTATGGGACTTACTGCACAAAAGCGAAAGAAGGGGCATCCGCTGCTACTTCTGGGATTTTCTCCAAAAGTTTCGGGTCTATCGACTTGCCGATTTGCATGCGGGTTGGCCCATTCATCCGCTTCAAAATGGTACCGAGTTTGTCCAGATCCATCCAGGTTAAGGTACCTTCAGGCTGCGATACATGGGAGCCATGCGGGTTGGCGCTGACAGGCCTCCCTATGGGACTTACTGCACAAAAGCGAAAGAAGGGGCATCCGCTGCTACTTCTGGGATTTTCTCCAAAAGTTTCGGGTCTATCGACTTGCCGATTTGCATGCGGGTTGGCCCATTCATCCGCTTCAAAATGGTACCGAGTTTGTCCAGATCCATCCAGGTTAAGGTACCTTCAGGCTGCGATACATGGGAGCCATGCGGGTTGGCGCTGACAGGCCTCCCTATGGGACTTACTGCACAAAAGCGAAAGAAGGGGCATCCGCTGCTACTTCTGGGATTTTCTCCAAAAGTTTCGGGTCTATCGACTTGCCGATTTGCATGCGGGTTGGCCCATTCATCCGCTTCAAAATGGTACCGAGTTTGTCCAGATCCATCCAGGTTAAGGTACCTTCAGGCTGCGATACATGGGAGCCATGCGGGTTGGCGCTGACAGGCCTCCCTATGGGACTTACTGCACAAAAGCGAAAGAAGGGGCATCCGCTGCTACTTCTGGGATTTTCTCCAAAAGTTTCGGGTCTATCGACTTGCCGATTTGCATGCGGGTTGGCCCATTCATCCGCTTCAAAATGGTACCGAGTTTGTCCAGATCCATCCAGGTTAAGGTACCTTCAGGCTGCGATACATGGGAGCCATGCGGGTTGGCGCTGACAGGCCTCCCTATGGGACTTACTGCACAAAAGCGAAAGAAGGGGCATCCGCTGCTACTTCTGGGATTTTCTCCAAAAGTTTCGGGTCTATCGACTTGCCGATTTGCATGCGGGTTGGCCCATTCATCCGCTTCAAAATGGTACCGAGTTTGTCCAGATCCATCCAGGTTAAGGTACCTTCAGGCTGCGATACATGGGAGCCATGCGGGTTGGCGCTGACAGGCCTCCCTATGGGACTTACTGCACAAAAGCGAAAGAAGGGGCATCCGCTGCTACTTCTGGGATTTTCTCCAAAAGTTTCGGGTCTATCGACTTGCCGATTTGCATGCGGGTTGGCCCATTCATCCGCTTCAAAATGGTACCGAGTTTGTCCAGATCCATCCAGGTTAAGGTACCTTCAGGCTGCGATACATGGGAGCCATGCGGGTTGGCGCTGACAGGCCTCCCTATGGGACTTACTGCACAAAAGCGAAAGAAGGGGCATCCGCTGCTACTTCTGGGATTTTCTCCAAAAGTTTCGGGTCTATCGACTTGCCGATTTGCATGCGGGTTGGCCCATTCATCCGCTTCAAAATGGTACCGAGTTTGTCCAGATCCATCCAGGTTAAGGTACCTTCAGGCTGCGATACATGGGAGCCATGCGGGTTGGCGCTGACAGGCCTCCCTATGGGACTTACTGCACAAAAGCGAAAGAAGGGGCATCCGCTGCTACTTCTGGGATTTTCTCCAAAAGTTTCGGGTCTATCGACTTGCCGATTTGCATGCGGGTTGGCCCATTCATCCGCTTCAAAATGGTACCGAGTTTGTCCAGATCCATCCAGGTTAAGGTACCTTCAGGCTGCGATACATGGGAGCCATGCGGGTTGGCGCTGACAGGCCTCCCTATGGGACTTACTGCACAAAAGCGAAAGAAGGGGCATCCGCTGCTACTTCTGGGATTTTCTCCAAAAGTTTCGGGTCTATCGACTTGCCGATTTGCATGCGGGTTGGCCCATTCATCCGCTTCAAAATGGTACCGAGTTTGTCCAGATCCATCCAGGTTAAGGTACCTTCAGGCTGCGATACATGGGAGCCATGCGGGTTGGCGCTGACAGGCCTCCCTATGGGACTTACTGCACAAAAGCGAAAGAAGGGGCATCCGCTGCTACTTCTGGGATTTTCTCCAAAAGTTTCGGGTCTATCGACTTGCCGATTTGCATGCGGGTTGGCCCATTCATCCGCTTCAAAATGGTACCGAGTTTGTCCAGATCCATCCAGGTTAAGGTACCTTCAGGCTGCGATACATGGGAGCCATGCGGGTTGGCGCTGACAGGCCTCCCTATGGGACTTACTGCACAAAAGCGAAAGAAGGGGCATCCGCTGCTACTTCTGGGATTTTCTCCAAAAGTTTCGGGTCTATCGACTTGCCGATTTGCATGCGGGTTGGCCCATTCATCCGCTTCAAAATGGTACCGAGTTTGTCCAGATCCATCCAGGTTAAGGTACCTTCAGGCTGCGATACATGGGAGCCATGCGGGTTGGCGCTGACAGGCCTCCCTATGGGACTTACTGCACAAAAGCGAAAGAAGGGGCATCCGCTGCTACTTCTGGGATTTTCTCCAAAAGTTTCGGGTCTATCGACTTGCCGATTTGCATGCGGGTTGGCCCATTCATCCGCTTCAAAATGGTACCGAGTTTGTCCAGATCCATCCAGGTTAAGGTACCTTCAGGCTGCGATACATGGGAGCCATGCGGGTTGGCGCTGACAGGCCTCCCTATGGGACTTACTGCACAAAAGCGAAAGAAGGGGCATCCGCTGCTACTTCTGGGATTTTCTCCAAAAGTTTCGGGTCTATCGACTTGCCGATTTGCATGCGGGTTGGCCCATTCATCCGCTTCAAAATGGTACCGAGTTTGTCCAGATCCATCCAGGTTAAGGTACCTTCAGGCTGCGATACATGGGAGCCATGCGGGTTGGCGCTGACAGGCCTCCCTATGGGACTTACTGCACAAAAGCGAAAGAAGGGGCATCCGCTGCTACTTCTGGGATTTTCTCCAAAAGTTTCGGGTCTATCGACTTGCCGATTTGCATGCGGGTTGGCCCATTCATCCGCTTCAAAATGGTACCGAGTTTGTCCAGATCCATCCAGGTTAAGGTACCTTCAGGCTGCGATACATGGGAGCCATGCGGGTTGGCGCTGACAGGCCTCCCTATGGGACTTACTGCACAAAAGCGAAAGAAGGGGCATCCGCTGCTACTTCTGGGATTTTCTCCAAAAGTTTCGGGTCTATCGACTTGCCGATTTGCATGCGGGTTGGCCCATTCATCCGCTTCAAAATGGTACCGAGTTTGTCCAGATCCATCCAGGTTAAGGTACCTTCAGGCTGCGATACATGGGAGCCATGCGGGTTGGCGCTGACAGGCCTCCCTATGGGACTTACTGCACAAAAGCGAAAGAAGGGGCATCCGCTGCTACTTCTGGGATTTTCTCCAAAAGTTTCGGGTCTATCGACTTGCCGATTTGCATGCGGGTTGGCCCATTCATCCGCTTCAAAATGGTACCGAGTTTGTCCAGATCCATCCAGGTTAAGGTACCTTCAGGCTGCGATACATGGGAGCCATGCGGGTTGGCGCTGACAGGCCTCCCTATGGGACTTACTGCACAAAAGCGAAAGAAGGGGCATCCGCTGCTACTTCTGGGATTTTCTCCAAAAGTTTCGGGTCTATCGACTTGCCGATTTGCATGCGGGTTGGCCCATTCATCCGCTTCAAAATGGTACCGAGTTTGTCCAGATCCATCCAGGTTAAGGTACCTTCAGGCTGCGATACATGGGAGCCATGCGGGTTGGCGCTGACAGGCCTCCCTATGGGACTTACTGCACAAAAGCGAAAGAAGGGGCATCCGCTGCTACTTCTGGGATTTTCTCCAAAAGTTTCGGGTCTATCGACTTGCCGATTTGCATGCGGGTTGGCCCATTCATCCGCTTCAAAATGGTACCGAGTTTGTCCAGATCCATCCAGGTTAAGGTACCTTCAGGCTGCGATACATGGGAGCCATGCGGGTTGGCGCTGACAGGCCTCCCTATGGGACTTACTGCACAAAAGCGAAAGAAGGGGCATCCGCTGCTACTTCTGGGATTTTCTCCAAAAGTTTCGGGTCTATCGACTTGCCGATTTGCATGCGGGTTGGCCCATTCATCCGCTTCAAAATGGTACCGAGTTTGTCCAGATCCATCCAGGTTAAGGTACCTTCAGGCTGCGATACATGGGAGCCATGCGGGTTGGCGCTGACAGGCCTCCCTATGGGACTTACTGCACAAAAGCGAAAGAAGGGGCATCCGCTGCTACTTCTGGGATTTTCTCCAAAAGTTTCGGGTCTATCGACTTGCCGATTTGCATGCGGGTTGGCCCATTCATCCGCTTCAAAATGGTACCGAGTTTGTCCAGATCCATCCAGGTTAAGGTACCTTCAGGCTGCGATACATGGGAGCCATGCGGGTTGGCGCTGACAGGCCTCCCTATGGGACTTACTGCACAAAAGCGAAAGAAGGGGCATCCGCTGCTACTTCTGGGATTTTCTCCAAAAGTTTCGGGTCTATCGACTTGCCGATTTGCATGCGGGTTGGCCCATTCATCCGCTTCAAAATGGTACCGAGTTTGTCCAGATCCATCCAGGTTAAGGTACCTTCAGGCTGCGATACATGGGAGCCATGCGGGTTGGCGCTGACAGGCCTCCCTATGGGACTTACTGCACAAAAGCGAAAGAAGGGGCATCCGCTGCTACTTCTGGGATTTTCTCCAAAAGTTTCGGGTCTATCGACTTGCCGATTTGCATGCGGGTTGGCCCATTCATCCGCTTCAAAATGGTACCGAGTTTGTCCAGATCCATCCAGGTTAAGGTACCTTCAGGCTGCGATACATGGGAGCCATGCGGGTTGGCGCTGACAGGCCTCCCTATGGGACTTACTGCACAAAAGCGAAAGAAGGGGCATCCGCTGCTACTTCTGGGATTTTCTCCAAAAGTTTCGGGTCTATCGACTTGCCGATTTGCATGCGGGTTGGCCCATTCATCCGCTTCAAAATGGTACCGAGTTTGTCCAGATCCATCCAGGTTAAGGTACCTTCAGGCTGCGATACATGGGAGCCATGCGGGTTGGCGCTGACAGGCCTCCCTATGGGACTTACTGCACAAAAGCGAAAGAAGGGGCATCCGCTGCTACTTCTGGGATTTTCTCCAAAAGTTTCGGGTCTATCGACTTGCCGATTTGCATGCGGGTTGGCCCATTCATCCGCTTCAAAATGGTACCGAGTTTGTCCAGATCCATCCAGGTTAAGGTACCTTCAGGCTGCGATACATGGGAGCCATGCGGGTTGGCGCTGACAGGCCTCCCTATGGGACTTACTGCACAAAAGCGAAAGAAGGGGCATCCGCTGCTACTTCTGGGATTTTCTCCAAAAGTTTCGGGTCTATCGACTTGCCGATTTGCATGCGGGTTGGCCCATTCATCCGCTTCAAAATGGTACCGAGTTTGTCCAGATCCATCCAGGTTAAGGTACCTTCAGGCTGCGATACATGGGAGCCATGCGGGTTGGCGCTGACAGGCCTCCCTATGGGACTTACTGCACAAAAGCGAAAGAAGGGGCATCCGCTGCTACTTCTGGGATTTTCTCCAAAAGTTTCGGGTCTATCGACTTGCCGATTTGCATGCGGGTTGGCCCATTCATCCGCTTCAAAATGGTACCGAGTTTGTCCAGATCCATCCAGGTTAAGGTACCTTCAGGCTGCGATACATGGGAGCCATGCGGGTTGGCGCTGACAGGCCTCCCTATGGGACTTACTGCACAAAAGCGAAAGAAGGGGCATCCGCTGCTACTTCTGGGATTTTCTCCAAAAGTTTCGGGTCTATCGACTTGCCGATTTGCATGCGGGTTGGCCCATTCATCCGCTTCAAAATGGTACCGAGTTTGTCCAGATCCATCCAGGTTAAGGTACCTTCAGGCTGCGATACATGGGAGCCATGCGGGTTGGCGCTGACAGGCCTCCCTATGGGACTTACTGCACAAAAGCGAAAGAAGGGGCATCCGCTGCTACTTCTGGGATTTTCTCCAAAAGTTTCGGGTCTATCGACTTGCCGATTTGCATGCGGGTTGGCCCATTCATCCGCTTCAAAATGGTACCGAGTTTGTCCAGATCCATCCAGGTTAAGGTACCTTCAGGCTGCGATACATGGGAGCCATGCGGGTTGGCGCTGACAGGCCTCCCTATGGGACTTACTGCACAAAAGCGAAAGAAGGGGCATCCGCTGCTACTTCTGGGATTTTCTCCAAAAGTTTCGGGTCTATCGACTTGCCGATTTGCATGCGGGTTGGCCCATTCATCCGCTTCAAAATGGTACCGAGTTTGTCCAGATCCATCCAGGTTAAGGTACCTTCAGGCTGCGATACATGGGAGCCATGCGGGTTGGCGCTGACAGGCCTCCCTATGGGACTTACTGCACAAAAGCGAAAGAAGGGGCATCCGCTGCTACTTCTGGGATTTTCTCCAAAAGTTTCGGGTCTATCGACTTGCCGATTTGCATGCGGGTTGGCCCATTCATCCGCTTCAAAATGGTACCGAGTTTGTCCAGATCCATCCAGGTTAAGGTACCTTCAGGCTGCGATACATGGGAGCCATGCGGGTTGGCGCTGACAGGCCTCCCTATGGGACTTACTGCACAAAAGCGAAAGAAGGGGCATCCGCTGCTACTTCTGGGATTTTCTCCAAAAGTTTCGGGTCTATCGACTTGCCGATTTGCATGCGGGTTGGCCCATTCATCCGCTTCAAAATGGTACCGAGTTTGTCCAGATCCATCCAGGTTAAGGTACCTTCAGGCTGCGATACATGGGAGCCATGCGGGTTGGCGCTGACAGGCCTCCCTATGGGACTTACTGCACAAAAGCGAAAGAAGGGGCATCCGCTGCTACTTCTGGGATTTTCTCCAAAAGTTTCGGGTCTATCGACTTGCCGATTTGCATGCGGGTTGGCCCATTCATCCGCTTCAAAATGGTACCGAGTTTGTCCAGATCCATCCAGGTTAAGGTACCTTCAGGCTGCGATACATGGGAGCCATGCGGGTTGGCGCTGACAGGCCTCCCTATGGGACTTACTGCACAAAAGCGAAAGAAGGGGCATCCGCTGCTACTTCTGGGATTTTCTCCAAAAGTTTCGGGTCTATCGACTTGCCGATTTGCATGCGGGTTGGCCCATTCATCCGCTTCAAAATGGTACCGAGTTTGTCCAGATCCATCCAGGTTAAGGTACCTTCAGGCTGCGATACATGGGAGCCATGCGGGTTGGCGCTGACAGGCCTCCCTATGGGACTTACTGCACAAAAGCGAAAGAAGGGGCATCCGCTGCTACTTCTGGGATTTTCTCCAAAAGTTTCGGGTCTATCGACTTGCCGATTTGCATGCGGGTTGGCCCATTCATCCGCTTCAAAATGGTACCGAGTTTGTCCAGATCCATCCAGGTTAAGGTACCTTCAGGCTGCGATACATGGGAGCCATGCGGGTTGGCGCTGACAGGCCTCCCTATGGGACTTACTGCACAAAAGCGAAAGAAGGGGCATCCGCTGCTACTTCTGGGATTTTCTCCAAAAGTTTCGGGTCTATCGACTTGCCGATTTGCATGCGGGTTGGCCCATTCATCCGCTTCAAAATGGTACCGAGTTTGTCCAGATCCATCCAGGTTAAGGTACCTTCAGGCTGCGATACATGGGAGCCATGCGGGTTGGCGCTGACAGGCCTCCCTATGGGACTTACTGCACAAAAGCGAAAGAAGGGGCATCCGCTGCTACTTCTGGGATTTTCTCCAAAAGTTTCGGGTCTATCGACTTGCCGATTTGCATGCGGGTTGGCCCATTCATCCGCTTCAAAATGGTACCGAGTTTGTCCAGATCCATCCAGGTTAAGGTACCTTCAGGCTGCGATACATGGGAGCCATGCGGGTTGGCGCTGACAGGCCTCCCTATGGGACTTACTGCACAAAAGCGAAAGAAGGGGCATCCGCTGCTACTTCTGGGATTTTCTCCAAAAGTTTCGGGTCTATCGACTTGCCGATTTGCATGCGGGTTGGCCCATTCATCCGCTTCAAAATGGTACCGAGTTTGTCCAGATCCATCCAGGTTAAGGTACCTTCAGGCTGCGATACATGGGAGCCATGCGGGTTGGCGCTGACAGGCCTCCCTATGGGACTTACTGCACAAAAGCGAAAGAAGGGGCATCCGCTGCTACTTCTGGGATTTTCTCCAAAAGTTTCGGGTCTATCGACTTGCCGATTTGCATGCGGGTTGGCCCATTCATCCGCTTCAAAATGGTACCGAGTTTGTCCAGATCCATCCAGGTTAAGGTACCTTCAGGCTGCGATACATGGGAGCCATGCGGGTTGGCGCTGACAGGCCTCCCTATGGGACTTACTGCACAAAAGCGAAAGAAGGGGCATCCGCTGCTACTTCTGGGATTTTCTCCAAAAGTTTCGGGTCTATCGACTTGCCGATTTGCATGCGGGTTGGCCCATTCATCCGCTTCAAAATGGTACCGAGTTTGTCCAGATCCATCCAGGTTAAGGTACCTTCAGGCTGCGATACATGGGAGCCATGCGGGTTGGCGCTGACAGGCCTCCCTATGGGACTTACTGCACAAAAGCGAAAGAAGGGGCATCCGCTGCTACTTCTGGGATTTTCTCCAAAAGTTTCGGGTCTATCGACTTGCCGATTTGCATGCGGGTTGGCCCATTCATCCGCTTCAAAATGGTACCGAGTTTGTCCAGATCCATCCAGGTTAAGGTACCTTCAGGCTGCGATACATGGGAGCCATGCGGGTTGGCGCTGACAGGCCTCCCTATGGGACTTACTGCACAAAAGCGAAAGAAGGGGCATCCGCTGCTACTTCTGGGATTTTCTCCAAAAGTTTCGGGTCTATCGACTTGCCGATTTGCATGCGGGTTGGCCCATTCATCCGCTTCAAAATGGTACCGAGTTTGTCCAGATCCATCCAGGTTAAGGTACCTTCAGGCTGCGATACATGGGAGCCATGCGGGTTGGCGCTGACAGGCCTCCCTATGGGACTTACTGCACAAAAGCGAAAGAAGGGGCATCCGCTGCTACTTCTGGGATTTTCTCCAAAAGTTTCGGGTCTATCGACTTGCCGATTTGCATGCGGGTTGGCCCATTCATCCGCTTCAAAATGGTACCGAGTTTGTCCAGATCCATCCAGGTTAAGGTACCTTCAGGCTGCGATACATGGGAGCCATGCGGGTTGGCGCTGACAGGCCTCCCTATGGGACTTACTGCACAAAAGCGAAAGAAGGGGCATCCGCTGCTACTTCTGGGATTTTCTCCAAAAGTTTCGGGTCTATCGACTTGCCGATTTGCATGCGGGTTGGCCCATTCATCCGCTTCAAAATGGTACCGAGTTTGTCCAGATCCATCCAGGTTAAGGTACCTTCAGGCTGCGATACATGGGAGCCATGCGGGTTGGCGCTGACAGGCCTCCCTATGGGACTTACTGCACAAAAGCGAAAGAAGGGGCATCCGCTGCTACTTCTGGGATTTTCTCCAAAAGTTTCGGGTCTATCGACTTGCCGATTTGCATGCGGGTTGGCCCATTCATCCGCTTCAAAATGGTACCGAGTTTGTCCAGATCCATCCAGGTTAAGGTACCTTCAGGCTGCGATACATGGGAGCCATGCGGGTTGGCGCTGACAGGCCTCCCTATGGGACTTACTGCACAAAAGCGAAAGAAGGGGCATCCGCTGCTACTTCTGGGATTTTCTCCAAAAGTTTCGGGTCTATCGACTTGCCGATTTGCATGCGGGTTGGCCCATTCATCCGCTTCAAAATGGTACCGAGTTTGTCCAGATCCATCCAGGTTAAGGTACCTTCAGGCTGCGATACATGGGAGCCATGCGGGTTGGCGCTGACAGGCCTCCCTATGGGACTTACTGCACAAAAGCGAAAGAAGGGGCATCCGCTGCTACTTCTGGGATTTTCTCCAAAAGTTTCGGGTCTATCGACTTGCCGATTTGCATGCGGGTTGGCCCATTCATCCGCTTCAAAATGGTACCGAGTTTGTCCAGATCCATCCAGGTTAAGGTACCTTCAGGCTGCGATACATGGGAGCCATGCGGGTTGGCGCTGACAGGCCTCCCTATGGGACTTACTGCACAAAAGCGAAAGAAGGGGCATCCGCTGCTACTTCTGGGATTTTCTCCAAAAGTTTCGGGTCTATCGACTTGCCGATTTGCATGCGGGTTGGCCCATTCATCCGCTTCAAAATGGTACCGAGTTTGTCCAGATCCATCCAGGTTAAGGTACCTTCAGGCTGCGATACATGGGAGCCATGCGGGTTGGCGCTGACAGGCCTCCCTATGGGACTTACTGCACAAAAGCGAAAGAAGGGGCATCCGCTGCTACTTCTGGGATTTTCTCCAAAAGTTTCGGGTCTATCGACTTGCCGATTTGCATGCGGGTTGGCCCATTCATCCGCTTCAAAATGGTACCGAGTTTGTCCAGATCCATCCAGGTTAAGGTACCTTCAGGCTGCGATACATGGGAGCCATGCGGGTTGGCGCTGACAGGCCTCCCTATGGGACTTACTGCACAAAAGCGAAAGAAGGGGCATCCGCTGCTACTTCTGGGATTTTCTCCAAAAGTTTCGGGTCTATCGACTTGCCGATTTGCATGCGGGTTGGCCCATTCATCCGCTTCAAAATGGTACCGAGTTTGTCCAGATCCATCCAGGTTAAGGTACCTTCAGGCTGCGATACATGGGAGCCATGCGGGTTGGCGCTGACAGGCCTCCCTATGGGACTTACTGCACAAAAGCGAAAGAAGGGGCATCCGCTGCTACTTCTGGGATTTTCTCCAAAAGTTTCGGGTCTATCGACTTGCCGATTTGCATGCGGGTTGGCCCATTCATCCGCTTCAAAATGGTACCGAGTTTGTCCAGATCCATCCAGGTTAAGGTACCTTCAGGCTGCGATACATGGGAGCCATGCGGGTTGGCGCTGACAGGCCTCCCTATGGGACTTACTGCACAAAAGCGAAAGAAGGGGCATCCGCTGCTACTTCTGGGATTTTCTCCAAAAGTTTCGGGTCTATCGACTTGCCGATTTGCATGCGGGTTGGCCCATTCATCCGCTTCAAAATGGTACCGAGTTTGTCCAGATCCATCCAGGTTAAGGTACCTTCAGGCTGCGATACATGGGAGCCATGCGGGTTGGCGCTGACAGGCCTCCCTATGGGACTTACTGCACAAAAGCGAAAGAAGGGGCATCCGCTGCTACTTCTGGGATTTTCTCCAAAAGTTTCGGGTCTATCGACTTGCCGATTTGCATGCGGGTTGGCCCATTCATCCGCTTCAAAATGGTACCGAGTTTGTCCAGATCCATCCAGGTTAAGGTACCTTCAGGCTGCGATACATGGGAGCCATGCGGGTTGGCGCTGACAGGCCTCCCTATGGGACTTACTGCACAAAAGCGAAAGAAGGGGCATCCGCTGCTACTTCTGGGATTTTCTCCAAAAGTTTCGGGTCTATCGACTTGCCGATTTGCATGCGGGTTGGCCCATTCATCCGCTTCAAAATGGTACCGAGTTTGTCCAGATCCATCCAGGTTAAGGTACCTTCAGGCTGCGATACATGGGAGCCATGCGGGTTGGCGCTGACAGGCCTCCCTATGGGACTTACTGCACAAAAGCGAAAGAAGGGGCATCCGCTGCTACTTCTGGGATTTTCTCCAAAAGTTTCGGGTCTATCGACTTGCCGATTTGCATGCGGGTTGGCCCATTCATCCGCTTCAAAATGGTACCGAGTTTGTCCAGATCCATCCAGGTTAAGGTACCTTCAGGCTGCGATACATGGGAGCCATGCGGGTTGGCGCTGACAGGCCTCCCTATGGGACTTACTGCACAAAAGCGAAAGAAGGGGCATCCGCTGCTACTTCTGGGATTTTCTCCAAAAGTTTCGGGTCTATCGACTTGCCGATTTGCATGCGGGTTGGCCCATTCATCCGCTTCAAAATGGTACCGAGTTTGTCCAGATCCATCCAGGTTAAGGTACCTTCAGGCTGCGATACATGGGAGCCATGCGGGTTGGCGCTGACAGGCCTCCCTATGGGACTTACTGCACAAAAGCGAAAGAAGGGGCATCCGCTGCTACTTCTGGGATTTTCTCCAAAAGTTTCGGGTCTATCGACTTGCCGATTTGCATGCGGGTTGGCCCATTCATCCGCTTCAAAATGGTACCGAGTTTGTCCAGATCCATCCAGGTTAAGGTACCTTCAGGCTGCGATACATGGGAGCCATGCGGGTTGGCGCTGACAGGCCTCCCTATGGGACTTACTGCACAAAAGCGAAAGAAGGGGCATCCGCTGCTACTTCTGGGATTTTCTCCAAAAGTTTCGGGTCTATCGACTTGCCGATTTGCATGCGGGTTGGCCCATTCATCCGCTTCAAAATGGTACCGAGTTTGTCCAGATCCATCCAGGTTAAGGTACCTTCAGGCTGCGATACATGGGAGCCATGCGGGTTGGCGCTGACAGGCCTCCCTATGGGACTTACTGCACAAAAGCGAAAGAAGGGGCATCCGCTGCTACTTCTGGGATTTTCTCCAAAAGTTTCGGGTCTATCGACTTGCCGATTTGCATGCGGGTTGGCCCATTCATCCGCTTCAAAATGGTACCGAGTTTGTCCAGATCCATCCAGGTTAAGGTACCTTCAGGCTGCGATACATGGGAGCCATGCGGGTTGGCGCTGACAGGCCTCCCTATGGGACTTACTGCACAAAAGCGAAAGAAGGGGCATCCGCTGCTACTTCTGGGATTTTCTCCAAAAGTTTCGGGTCTATCGACTTGCCGATTTGCATGCGGGTTGGCCCATTCATCCGCTTCAAAATGGTACCGAGTTTGTCCAGATCCATCCAGGTTAAGGTACCTTCAGGCTGCGATACATGGGAGCCATGCGGGTTGGCGCTGACAGGCCTCCCTATGGGACTTACTGCACAAAAGCGAAAGAAGGGGCATCCGCTGCTACTTCTGGGATTTTCTCCAAAAGTTTCGGGTCTATCGACTTGCCGATTTGCATGCGGGTTGGCCCATTCATCCGCTTCAAAATGGTACCGAGTTTGTCCAGATCCATCCAGGTTAAGGTACCTTCAGGCTGCGATACATGGGAGCCATGCGGGTTGGCGCTGACAGGCCTCCCTATGGGACTTACTGCACAAAAGCGAAAGAAGGGGCATCCGCTGCTACTTCTGGGATTTTCTCCAAAAGTTTCGGGTCTATCGACTTGCCGATTTGCATGCGGGTTGGCCCATTCATCCGCTTCAAAATGGTACCGAGTTTGTCCAGATCCATCCAGGTTAAGGTACCTTCAGGCTGCGATACATGGGAGCCATGCGGGTTGGCGCTGACAGGCCTCCCTATGGGACTTACTGCACAAAAGCGAAAGAAGGGGCATCCGCTGCTACTTCTGGGATTTTCTCCAAAAGTTTCGGGTCTATCGACTTGCCGATTTGCATGCGGGTTGGCCCATTCATCCGCTTCAAAATGGTACCGAGTTTGTCCAGATCCATCCAGGTTAAGGTACCTTCAGGCTGCGATACATGGGAGCCATGCGGGTTGGCGCTGACAGGCCTCCCTATGGGACTTACTGCACAAAAGCGAAAGAAGGGGCATCCGCTGCTACTTCTGGGATTTTCTCCAAAAGTTTCGGGTCTATCGACTTGCCGATTTGCATGCGGGTTGGCCCATTCATCCGCTTCAAAATGGTACCGAGTTTGTCCAGATCCATCCAGGTTAAGGTACCTTCAGGCTGCGATACATGGGAGCCATGCGGGTTGGCGCTGACAGGCCTCCCTATGGGACTTACTGCACAAAAGCGAAAGAAGGGGCATCCGCTGCTACTTCTGGGATTTTCTCCAAAAGTTTCGGGTCTATCGACTTGCCGATTTGCATGCGGGTTGGCCCATTCATCCGCTTCAAAATGGTACCGAGTTTGTCCAGATCCATCCAGGTTAAGGTACCTTCAGGCTGCGATACATGGGAGCCATGCGGGTTGGCGCTGACAGGCCTCCCTATGGGACTTACTGCACAAAAGCGAAAGAAGGGGCATCCGCTGCTACTTCTGGGATTTTCTCCAAAAGTTTCGGGTCTATCGACTTGCCGATTTGCATGCGGGTTGGCCCATTCATCCGCTTCAAAATGGTACCGAGTTTGTCCAGATCCATCCAGGTTAAGGTACCTTCAGGCTGCGATACATGGGAGCCATGCGGGTTGGCGCTGACAGGCCTCCCTATGGGACTTACTGCACAAAAGCGAAAGAAGGGGCATCCGCTGCTACTTCTGGGATTTTCTCCAAAAGTTTCGGGTCTATCGACTTGCCGATTTGCATGCGGGTTGGCCCATTCATCCGCTTCAAAATGGTACCGAGTTTGTCCAGATCCATCCAGGTTAAGGTACCTTCAGGCTGCGATACATGGGAGCCATGCGGGTTGGCGCTGACAGGCCTCCCTATGGGACTTACTGCACAAAAGCGAAAGAAGGGGCATCCGCTGCTACTTCTGGGATTTTCTCCAAAAGTTTCGGGTCTATCGACTTGCCGATTTGCATGCGGGTTGGCCCATTCATCCGCTTCAAAATGGTACCGAGTTTGTCCAGATCCATCCAGGTTAAGGTACCTTCAGGCTGCGATACATGGGAGCCATGCGGGTTGGCGCTGACAGGCCTCCCTATGGGACTTACTGCACAAAAGCGAAAGAAGGGGCATCCGCTGCTACTTCTGGGATTTTCTCCAAAAGTTTCGGGTCTATCGACTTGCCGATTTGCATGCGGGTTGGCCCATTCATCCGCTTCAAAATGGTACCGAGTTTGTCCAGATCCATCCAGGTTAAGGTACCTTCAGGCTGCGATACATGGGAGCCATGCGGGTTGGCGCTGACAGGCCTCCCTATGGGACTTACTGCACAAAAGCGAAAGAAGGGGCATCCGCTGCTACTTCTGGGATTTTCTCCAAAAGTTTCGGGTCTATCGACTTGCCGATTTGCATGCGGGTTGGCCCATTCATCCGCTTCAAAATGGTACCGAGTTTGTCCAGATCCATCCAGGTTAAGGTACCTTCAGGCTGCGATACATGGGAGCCATGCGGGTTGGCGCTGACAGGCCTCCCTATGGGACTTACTGCACAAAAGCGAAAGAAGGGGCATCCGCTGCTACTTCTGGGATTTTCTCCAAAAGTTTCGGGTCTATCGACTTGCCGATTTGCATGCGGGTTGGCCCATTCATCCGCTTCAAAATGGTACCGAGTTTGTCCAGATCCATCCAGGTTAAGGTACCTTCAGGCTGCGATACATGGGAGCCATGCGGGTTGGCGCTGACAGGCCTCCCTATGGGACTTACTGCACAAAAGCGAAAGAAGGGGCATCCGCTGCTACTTCTGGGATTTTCTCCAAAAGTTTCGGGTCTATCGACTTGCCGATTTGCATGCGGGTTGGCCCATTCATCCGCTTCAAAATGGTACCGAGTTTGTCCAGATCCATCCAGGTTAAGGTACCTTCAGGCTGCGATACATGGGAGCCATGCGGGTTGGCGCTGACAGGCCTCCCTATGGGACTTACTGCACAAAAGCGAAAGAAGGGGCATCCGCTGCTACTTCTGGGATTTTCTCCAAAAGTTTCGGGTCTATCGACTTGCCGATTTGCATGCGGGTTGGCCCATTCATCCGCTTCAAAATGGTACCGAGTTTGTCCAGATCCATCCAGGTTAAGGTACCTTCAGGCTGCGATACATGGGAGCCATGCGGGTTGGCGCTGACAGGCCTCCCTATGGGACTTACTGCACAAAAGCGAAAGAAGGGGCATCCGCTGCTACTTCTGGGATTTTCTCCAAAAGTTTCGGGTCTATCGACTTGCCGATTTGCATGCGGGTTGGCCCATTCATCCGCTTCAAAATGGTACCGAGTTTGTCCAGATCCATCCAGGTTAAGGTACCTTCAGGCTGCGATACATGGGAGCCATGCGGGTTGGCGCTGACAGGCCTCCCTATGGGACTTACTGCACAAAAGCGAAAGAAGGGGCATCCGCTGCTACTTCTGGGATTTTCTCCAAAAGTTTCGGGTCTATCGACTTGCCGATTTGCATGCGGGTTGGCCCATTCATCCGCTTCAAAATGGTACCGAGTTTGTCCAGATCCATCCAGGTTAAGGTACCTTCAGGCTGCGATACATGGGAGCCATGCGGGTTGGCGCTGACAGGCCTCCCTATGGGACTTACTGCACAAAAGCGAAAGAAGGGGCATCCGCTGCTACTTCTGGGATTTTCTCCAAAAGTTTCGGGTCTATCGACTTGCCGATTTGCATGCGGGTTGGCCCATTCATCCGCTTCAAAATGGTACCGAGTTTGTCCAGATCCATCCAGGTTAAGGTACCTTCAGGCTGCGATACATGGGAGCCATGCGGGTTGGCGCTGACAGGCCTCCCTATGGGACTTACTGCACAAAAGCGAAAGAAGGGGCATCCGCTGCTACTTCTGGGATTTTCTCCAAAAGTTTCGGGTCTATCGACTTGCCGATTTGCATGCGGGTTGGCCCATTCATCCGCTTCAAAATGGTACCGAGTTTGTCCAGATCCATCCAGGTTAAGGTACCTTCAGGCTGCGATACATGGGAGCCATGCGGGTTGGCGCTGACAGGCCTCCCTATGGGACTTACTGCACAAAAGCGAAAGAAGGGGCATCCGCTGCTACTTCTGGGATTTTCTCCAAAAGTTTCGGGTCTATCGACTTGCCGATTTGCATGCGGGTTGGCCCATTCATCCGCTTCAAAATGGTACCGAGTTTGTCCAGATCCATCCAGGTTAAGGTACCTTCAGGCTGCGATACATGGGAGCCATGCGGGTTGGCGCTGACAGGCCTCCCTATGGGACTTACTGCACAAAAGCGAAAGAAGGGGCATCCGCTGCTACTTCTGGGATTTTCTCCAAAAGTTTCGGGTCTATCGACTTGCCGATTTGCATGCGGGTTGGCCCATTCATCCGCTTCAAAATGGTACCGAGTTTGTCCAGATCCATCCAGGTTAAGGTACCTTCAGGCTGCGATACATGGGAGCCATGCGGGTTGGCGCTGACAGGCCTCCCTATGGGACTTACTGCACAAAAGCGAAAGAAGGGGCATCCGCTGCTACTTCTGGGATTTTCTCCAAAAGTTTCGGGTCTATCGACTTGCCGATTTGCATGCGGGTTGGCCCATTCATCCGCTTCAAAATGGTACCGAGTTTGTCCAGATCCATCCAGGTTAAGGTACCTTCAGGCTGCGATACATGGGAGCCATGCGGGTTGGCGCTGACAGGCCTCCCTATGGGACTTACTGCACAAAAGCGAAAGAAGGGGCATCCGCTGCTACTTCTGGGATTTTCTCCAAAAGTTTCGGGTCTATCGACTTGCCGATTTGCATGCGGGTTGGCCCATTCATCCGCTTCAAAATGGTACCGAGTTTGTCCAGATCCATCCAGGTTAAGGTACCTTCAGGCTGCGATACATGGGAGCCATGCGGGTTGGCGCTGACAGGCCTCCCTATGGGACTTACTGCACAAAAGCGAAAGAAGGGGCATCCGCTGCTACTTCTGGGATTTTCTCCAAAAGTTTCGGGTCTATCGACTTGCCGATTTGCATGCGGGTTGGCCCATTCATCCGCTTCAAAATGGTACCGAGTTTGTCCAGATCCATCCAGGTTAAGGTACCTTCAGGCTGCGATACATGGGAGCCATGCGGGTTGGCGCTGACAGGCCTCCCTATGGGACTTACTGCACAAAAGCGAAAGAAGGGGCATCCGCTGCTACTTCTGGGATTTTCTCCAAAAGTTTCGGGTCTATCGACTTGCCGATTTGCATGCGGGTTGGCCCATTCATCCGCTTCAAAATGGTACCGAGTTTGTCCAGATCCATCCAGGTTAAGGTACCTTCAGGCTGCGATACATGGGAGCCATGCGGGTTGGCGCTGACAGGCCTCCCTATGGGACTTACTGCACAAAAGCGAAAGAAGGGGCATCCGCTGCTACTTCTGGGATTTTCTCCAAAAGTTTCGGGTCTATCGACTTGCCGATTTGCATGCGGGTTGGCCCATTCATCCGCTTCAAAATGGTACCGAGTTTGTCCAGATCCATCCAGGTTAAGGTACCTTCAGGCTGCGATACATGGGAGCCATGCGGGTTGGCGCTGACAGGCCTCCCTATGGGACTTACTGCACAAAAGCGAAAGAAGGGGCATCCGCTGCTACTTCTGGGATTTTCTCCAAAAGTTTCGGGTCTATCGACTTGCCGATTTGCATGCGGGTTGGCCCATTCATCCGCTTCAAAATGGTACCGAGTTTGTCCAGATCCATCCAGGTTAAGGTACCTTCAGGCTGCGATACATGGGAGCCATGCGGGTTGGCGCTGACAGGCCTCCCTATGGGACTTACTGCACAAAAGCGAAAGAAGGGGCATCCGCTGCTACTTCTGGGATTTTCTCCAAAAGTTTCGGGTCTATCGACTTGCCGATTTGCATGCGGGTTGGCCCATTCATCCGCTTCAAAATGGTACCGAGTTTGTCCAGATCCATCCAGGTTAAGGTACCTTCAGGCTGCGATACATGGGAGCCATGCGGGTTGGCGCTGACAGGCCTCCCTATGGGACTTACTGCACAAAAGCGAAAGAAGGGGCATCCGCTGCTACTTCTGGGATTTTCTCCAAAAGTTTCGGGTCTATCGACTTGCCGATTTGCATGCGGGTTGGCCCATTCATCCGCTTCAAAATGGTACCGAGTTTGTCCAGATCCATCCAGGTTAAGGTACCTTCAGGCTGCGATACATGGGAGCCATGCGGGTTGGCGCTGACAGGCCTCCCTATGGGACTTACTGCACAAAAGCGAAAGAAGGGGCATCCGCTGCTACTTCTGGGATTTTCTCCAAAAGTTTCGGGTCTATCGACTTGCCGATTTGCATGCGGGTTGGCCCATTCATCCGCTTCAAAATGGTACCGAGTTTGTCCAGATCCATCCAGGTTAAGGTACCTTCAGGCTGCGATACATGGGAGCCATGCGGGTTGGCGCTGACAGGCCTCCCTATGGGACTTACTGCACAAAAGCGAAAGAAGGGGCATCCGCTGCTACTTCTGGGATTTTCTCCAAAAGTTTCGGGTCTATCGACTTGCCGATTTGCATGCGGGTTGGCCCATTCATCCGCTTCAAAATGGTACCGAGTTTGTCCAGATCCATCCAGGTTAAGGTACCTTCAGGCTGCGATACATGGGAGCCATGCGGGTTGGCGCTGACAGGCCTCCCTATGGGACTTACTGCACAAAAGCGAAAGAAGGGGCATCCGCTGCTACTTCTGGGATTTTCTCCAAAAGTTTCGGGTCTATCGACTTGCCGATTTGCATGCGGGTTGGCCCATTCATCCGCTTCAAAATGGTACCGAGTTTGTCCAGATCCATCCAGGTTAAGGTACCTTCAGGCTGCGATACATGGGAGCCATGCGGGTTGGCGCTGACAGGCCTCCCTATGGGACTTACTGCACAAAAGCGAAAGAAGGGGCATCCGCTGCTACTTCTGGGATTTTCTCCAAAAGTTTCGGGTCTATCGACTTGCCGATTTGCATGCGGGTTGGCCCATTCATCCGCTTCAAAATGGTACCGAGTTTGTCCAGATCCATCCAGGTTAAGGTACCTTCAGGCTGCGATACATGGGAGCCATGCGGGTTGGCGCTGACAGGCCTCCCTATGGGACTTACTGCACAAAAGCGAAAGAAGGGGCATCCGCTGCTACTTCTGGGATTTTCTCCAAAAGTTTCGGGTCTATCGACTTGCCGATTTGCATGCGGGTTGGCCCATTCATCCGCTTCAAAATGGTACCGAGTTTGTCCAGATCCATCCAGGTTAAGGTACCTTCAGGCTGCGATACATGGGAGCCATGCGGGTTGGCGCTGACAGGCCTCCCTATGGGACTTACTGCACAAAAGCGAAAGAAGGGGCATCCGCTGCTACTTCTGGGATTTTCTCCAAAAGTTTCGGGTCTATCGACTTGCCGATTTGCATGCGGGTTGGCCCATTCATCCGCTTCAAAATGGTACCGAGTTTGTCCAGATCCATCCAGGTTAAGGTACCTTCAGGCTGCGATACATGGGAGCCATGCGGGTTGGCGCTGACAGGCCTCCCTATGGGACTTACTGCACAAAAGCGAAAGAAGGGGCATCCGCTGCTACTTCTGGGATTTTCTCCAAAAGTTTCGGGTCTATCGACTTGCCGATTTGCATGCGGGTTGGCCCATTCATCCGCTTCAAAATGGTACCGAGTTTGTCCAGATCCATCCAGGTTAAGGTACCTTCAGGCTGCGATACATGGGAGCCATGCGGGTTGGCGCTGACAGGCCTCCCTATGGGACTTACTGCACAAAAGCGAAAGAAGGGGCATCCGCTGCTACTTCTGGGATTTTCTCCAAAAGTTTCGGGTCTATCGACTTGCCGATTTGCATGCGGGTTGGCCCATTCATCCGCTTCAAAATGGTACCGAGTTTGTCCAGATCCATCCAGGTTAAGGTACCTTCAGGCTGCGATACATGGGAGCCATGCGGGTTGGCGCTGACAGGCCTCCCTATGGGACTTACTGCACAAAAGCGAAAGAAGGGGCATCCGCTGCTACTTCTGGGATTTTCTCCAAAAGTTTCGGGTCTATCGACTTGCCGATTTGCATGCGGGTTGGCCCATTCATCCGCTTCAAAATGGTACCGAGTTTGTCCAGATCCATCCAGGTTAAGGTACCTTCAGGCTGCGATACATGGGAGCCATGCGGGTTGGCGCTGACAGGCCTCCCTATGGGACTTACTGCACAAAAGCGAAAGAAGGGGCATCCGCTGCTACTTCTGGGATTTTCTCCAAAAGTTTCGGGTCTATCGACTTGCCGATTTGCATGCGGGTTGGCCCATTCATCCGCTTCAAAATGGTACCGAGTTTGTCCAGATCCATCCAGGTTAAGGTACCTTCAGGCTGCGATACATGGGAGCCATGCGGGTTGGCGCTGACAGGCCTCCCTATGGGACTTACTGCACAAAAGCGAAAGAAGGGGCATCCGCTGCTACTTCTGGGATTTTCTCCAAAAGTTTCGGGTCTATCGACTTGCCGATTTGCATGCGGGTTGGCCCATTCATCCGCTTCAAAATGGTACCGAGTTTGTCCAGATCCATCCAGGTTAAGGTACCTTCAGGCTGCGATACATGGGAGCCATGCGGGTTGGCGCTGACAGGCCTCCCTATGGGACTTACTGCACAAAAGCGAAAGAAGGGGCATCCGCTGCTACTTCTGGGATTTTCTCCAAAAGTTTCGGGTCTATCGACTTGCCGATTTGCATGCGGGTTGGCCCATTCATCCGCTTCAAAATGGTACCGAGTTTGTCCAGATCCATCCAGGTTAAGGTACCTTCAGGCTGCGATACATGGGAGCCATGCGGGTTGGCGCTGACAGGCCTCCCTATGGGACTTACTGCACAAAAGCGAAAGAAGGGGCATCCGCTGCTACTTCTGGGATTTTCTCCAAAAGTTTCGGGTCTATCGACTTGCCGATTTGCATGCGGGTTGGCCCATTCATCCGCTTCAAAATGGTACCGAGTTTGTCCAGATCCATCCAGGTTAAGGTACCTTCAGGCTGCGATACATGGGAGCCATGCGGGTTGGCGCTGACAGGCCTCCCTATGGGACTTACTGCACAAAAGCGAAAGAAGGGGCATCCGCTGCTACTTCTGGGATTTTCTCCAAAAGTTTCGGGTCTATCGACTTGCCGATTTGCATGCGGGTTGGCCCATTCATCCGCTTCAAAATGGTACCGAGTTTGTCCAGATCCATCCAGGTTAAGGTACCTTCAGGCTGCGATACATGGGAGCCATGCGGGTTGGCGCTGACAGGCCTCCCTATGGGACTTACTGCACAAAAGCGAAAGAAGGGGCATCCGCTGCTACTTCTGGGATTTTCTCCAAAAGTTTCGGGTCTATCGACTTGCCGATTTGCATGCGGGTTGGCCCATTCATCCGCTTCAAAATGGTACCGAGTTTGTCCAGATCCATCCAGGTTAAGGTACCTTCAGGCTGCGATACATGGGAGCCATGCGGGTTGGCGCTGACAGGCCTCCCTATGGGACTTACTGCACAAAAGCGAAAGAAGGGGCATCCGCTGCTACTTCTGGGATTTTCTCCAAAAGTTTCGGGTCTATCGACTTGCCGATTTGCATGCGGGTTGGCCCATTCATCCGCTTCAAAATGGTACCGAGTTTGTCCAGATCCATCCAGGTTAAGGTACCTTCAGGCTGCGATACATGGGAGCCATGCGGGTTGGCGCTGACAGGCCTCCCTATGGGACTTACTGCACAAAAGCGAAAGAAGGGGCATCCGCTGCTACTTCTGGGATTTTCTCCAAAAGTTTCGGGTCTATCGACTTGCCGATTTGCATGCGGGTTGGCCCATTCATCCGCTTCAAAATGGTACCGAGTTTGTCCAGATCCATCCAGGTTAAGGTACCTTCAGGCTGCGATACATGGGAGCCATGCGGGTTGGCGCTGACAGGCCTCCCTATGGGACTTACTGCACAAAAGCGAAAGAAGGGGCATCCGCTGCTACTTCTGGGATTTTCTCCAAAAGTTTCGGGTCTATCGACTTGCCGATTTGCATGCGGGTTGGCCCATTCATCCGCTTCAAAATGGTACCGAGTTTGTCCAGATCCATCCAGGTTAAGGTACCTTCAGGCTGCGATACATGGGAGCCATGCGGGTTGGCGCTGACAGGCCTCCCTATGGGACTTACTGCACAAAAGCGAAAGAAGGGGCATCCGCTGCTACTTCTGGGATTTTCTCCAAAAGTTTCGGGTCTATCGACTTGCCGATTTGCATGCGGGTTGGCCCATTCATCCGCTTCAAAATGGTACCGAGTTTGTCCAGATCCATCCAGGTTAAGGTACCTTCAGGCTGCGATACATGGGAGCCATGCGGGTTGGCGCTGACAGGCCTCCCTATGGGACTTACTGCACAAAAGCGAAAGAAGGGGCATCCGCTGCTACTTCTGGGATTTTCTCCAAAAGTTTCGGGTCTATCGACTTGCCGATTTGCATGCGGGTTGGCCCATTCATCCGCTTCAAAATGGTACCGAGTTTGTCCAGATCCATCCAGGTTAAGGTACCTTCAGGCTGCGATACATGGGAGCCATGCGGGTTGGCGCTGACAGGCCTCCCTATGGGACTTACTGCACAAAAGCGAAAGAAGGGGCATCCGCTGCTACTTCTGGGATTTTCTCCAAAAGTTTCGGGTCTATCGACTTGCCGATTTGCATGCGGGTTGGCCCATTCATCCGCTTCAAAATGGTACCGAGTTTGTCCAGATCCATCCAGGTTAAGGTACCTTCAGGCTGCGATACATGGGAGCCATGCGGGTTGGCGCTGACAGGCCTCCCTATGGGACTTACTGCACAAAAGCGAAAGAAGGGGCATCCGCTGCTACTTCTGGGATTTTCTCCAAAAGTTTCGGGTCTATCGACTTGCCGATTTGCATGCGGGTTGGCCCATTCATCCGCTTCAAAATGGTACCGAGTTTGTCCAGATCCATCCAGGTTAAGGTACCTTCAGGCTGCGATACATGGGAGCCATGCGGGTTGGCGCTGACAGGCCTCCCTATGGGACTTACTGCACAAAAGCGAAAGAAGGGGCATCCGCTGCTACTTCTGGGATTTTCTCCAAAAGTTTCGGGTCTATCGACTTGCCGATTTGCATGCGGGTTGGCCCATTCATCCGCTTCAAAATGGTACCGAGTTTGTCCAGATCCATCCAGGTTAAGGTACCTTCAGGCTGCGATACATGGGAGCCATGCGGGTTGGCGCTGACAGGCCTCCCTATGGGACTTACTGCACAAAAGCGAAAGAAGGGGCATCCGCTGCTACTTCTGGGATTTTCTCCAAAAGTTTCGGGTCTATCGACTTGCCGATTTGCATGCGGGTTGGCCCATTCATCCGCTTCAAAATGGTACCGAGTTTGTCCAGATCCATCCAGGTTAAGGTACCTTCAGGCTGCGATACATGGGAGCCATGCGGGTTGGCGCTGACAGGCCTCCCTATGGGACTTACTGCACAAAAGCGAAAGAAGGGGCATCCGCTGCTACTTCTGGGATTTTCTCCAAAAGTTTCGGGTCTATCGACTTGCCGATTTGCATGCGGGTTGGCCCATTCATCCGCTTCAAAATGGTACCGAGTTTGTCCAGATCCATCCAGGTTAAGGTACCTTCAGGCTGCGATACATGGGAGCCATGCGGGTTGGCGCTGACAGGCCTCCCTATGGGACTTACTGCACAAAAGCGAAAGAAGGGGCATCCGCTGCTACTTCTGGGATTTTCTCCAAAAGTTTCGGGTCTATCGACTTGCCGATTTGCATGCGGGTTGGCCCATTCATCCGCTTCAAAATGGTACCGAGTTTGTCCAGATCCATCCAGGTTAAGGTACCTTCAGGCTGCGATACATGGGAGCCATGCGGGTTGGCGCTGACAGGCCTCCCTATGGGACTTACTGCACAAAAGCGAAAGAAGGGGCATCCGCTGCTACTTCTGGGATTTTCTCCAAAAGTTTCGGGTCTATCGACTTGCCGATTTGCATGCGGGTTGGCCCATTCATCCGCTTCAAAATGGTACCGAGTTTGTCCAGATCCATCCAGGTTAAGGTACCTTCAGGCTGCGATACATGGGAGCCATGCGGGTTGGCGCTGACAGGCCTCCCTATGGGACTTACTGCACAAAAGCGAAAGAAGGGGCATCCGCTGCTACTTCTGGGATTTTCTCCAAAAGTTTCGGGTCTATCGACTTGCCGATTTGCATGCGGGTTGGCCCATTCATCCGCTTCAAAATGGTACCGAGTTTGTCCAGATCCATCCAGGTTAAGGTACCTTCAGGCTGCGATACATGGGAGCCATGCGGGTTGGCGCTGACAGGCCTCCCTATGGGACTTACTGCACAAAAGCGAAAGAAGGGGCATCCGCTGCTACTTCTGGGATTTTCTCCAAAAGTTTCGGGTCTATCGACTTGCCGATTTGCATGCGGGTTGGCCCATTCATCCGCTTCAAAATGGTACCGAGTTTGTCCAGATCCATCCAGGTTAAGGTACCTTCAGGCTGCGATACATGGGAGCCATGCGGGTTGGCGCTGACAGGCCTCCCTATGGGACTTACTGCACAAAAGCGAAAGAAGGGGCATCCGCTGCTACTTCTGGGATTTTCTCCAAAAGTTTCGGGTCTATCGACTTGCCGATTTGCATGCGGGTTGGCCCATTCATCCGCTTCAAAATGGTACCGAGTTTGTCCAGATCCATCCAGGTTAAGGTACCTTCAGGCTGCGATACATGGGAGCCATGCGGGTTGGCGCTGACAGGCCTCCCTATGGGACTTACTGCACAAAAGCGAAAGAAGGGGCATCCGCTGCTACTTCTGGGATTTTCTCCAAAAGTTTCGGGTCTATCGACTTGCCGATTTGCATGCGGGTTGGCCCATTCATCCGCTTCAAAATGGTACCGAGTTTGTCCAGATCCATCCAGGTTAAGGTACCTTCAGGCTGCGATACATGGGAGCCATGCGGGTTGGCGCTGACAGGCCTCCCTATGGGACTTACTGCACAAAAGCGAAAGAAGGGGCATCCGCTGCTACTTCTGGGATTTTCTCCAAAAGTTTCGGGTCTATCGACTTGCCGATTTGCATGCGGGTTGGCCCATTCATCCGCTTCAAAATGGTACCGAGTTTGTCCAGATCCATCCAGGTTAAGGTACCTTCAGGCTGCGATACATGGGAGCCATGCGGGTTGGCGCTGACAGGCCTCCCTATGGGACTTACTGCACAAAAGCGAAAGAAGGGGCATCCGCTGCTACTTCTGGGATTTTCTCCAAAAGTTTCGGGTCTATCGACTTGCCGATTTGCATGCGGGTTGGCCCATTCATCCGCTTCAAAATGGTACCGAGTTTGTCCAGATCCATCCAGGTTAAGGTACCTTCAGGCTGCGATACATGGGAGCCATGCGGGTTGGCGCTGACAGGCCTCCCTATGGGACTTACTGCACAAAAGCGAAAGAAGGGGCATCCGCTGCTACTTCTGGGATTTTCTCCAAAAGTTTCGGGTCTATCGACTTGCCGATTTGCATGCGGGTTGGCCCATTCATCCGCTTCAAAATGGTACCGAGTTTGTCCAGATCCATCCAGGTTAAGGTACCTTCAGGCTGCGATACATGGGAGCCATGCGGGTTGGCGCTGACAGGCCTCCCTATGGGACTTACTGCACAAAAGCGAAAGAAGGGGCATCCGCTGCTACTTCTGGGATTTTCTCCAAAAGTTTCGGGTCTATCGACTTGCCGATTTGCATGCGGGTTGGCCCATTCATCCGCTTCAAAATGGTACCGAGTTTGTCCAGATCCATCCAGGTTAAGGTACCTTCAGGCTGCGATACATGGGAGCCATGCGGGTTGGCGCTGACAGGCCTCCCTATGGGACTTACTGCACAAAAGCGAAAGAAGGGGCATCCGCTGCTACTTCTGGGATTTTCTCCAAAAGTTTCGGGTCTATCGACTTGCCGATTTGCATGCGGGTTGGCCCATTCATCCGCTTCAAAATGGTACCGAGTTTGTCCAGATCCATCCAGGTTAAGGTACCTTCAGGCTGCGATACATGGGAGCCATGCGGGTTGGCGCTGACAGGCCTCCCTATGGGACTTACTGCACAAAAGCGAAAGAAGGGGCATCCGCTGCTACTTCTGGGATTTTCTCCAAAAGTTTCGGGTCTATCGACTTGCCGATTTGCATGCGGGTTGGCCCATTCATCCGCTTCAAAATGGTACCGAGTTTGTCCAGATCCATCCAGGTTAAGGTACCTTCAGGCTGCGATACATGGGAGCCATGCGGGTTGGCGCTGACAGGCCTCCCTATGGGACTTACTGCACAAAAGCGAAAGAAGGGGCATCCGCTGCTACTTCTGGGATTTTCTCCAAAAGTTTCGGGTCTATCGACTTGCCGATTTGCATGCGGGTTGGCCCATTCATCCGCTTCAAAATGGTACCGAGTTTGTCCAGATCCATCCAGGTTAAGGTACCTTCAGGCTGCGATACATGGGAGCCATGCGGGTTGGCGCTGACAGGCCTCCCTATGGGACTTACTGCACAAAAGCGAAAGAAGGGGCATCCGCTGCTACTTCTGGGATTTTCTCCAAAAGTTTCGGGTCTATCGACTTGCCGATTTGCATGCGGGTTGGCCCATTCATCCGCTTCAAAATGGTACCGAGTTTGTCCAGATCCATCCAGGTTAAGGTACCTTCAGGCTGCGATACATGGGAGCCATGCGGGTTGGCGCTGACAGGCCTCCCTATGGGACTTACTGCACAAAAGCGAAAGAAGGGGCATCCGCTGCTACTTCTGGGATTTTCTCCAAAAGTTTCGGGTCTATCGACTTGCCGATTTGCATGCGGGTTGGCCCATTCATCCGCTTCAAAATGGTACCGAGTTTGTCCAGATCCATCCAGGTTAAGGTACCTTCAGGCTGCGATACATGGGAGCCATGCGGGTTGGCGCTGACAGGCCTCCCTATGGGACTTACTGCACAAAAGCGAAAGAAGGGGCATCCGCTGCTACTTCTGGGATTTTCTCCAAAAGTTTCGGGTCTATCGACTTGCCGATTTGCATGCGGGTTGGCCCATTCATCCGCTTCAAAATGGTACCGAGTTTGTCCAGATCCATCCAGGTTAAGGTACCTTCAGGCTGCGATACATGGGAGCCATGCGGGTTGGCGCTGACAGGCCTCCCTATGGGACTTACTGCACAAAAGCGAAAGAAGGGGCATCCGCTGCTACTTCTGGGATTTTCTCCAAAAGTTTCGGGTCTATCGACTTGCCGATTTGCATGCGGGTTGGCCCATTCATCCGCTTCAAAATGGTACCGAGTTTGTCCAGATCCATCCAGGTTAAGGTACCTTCAGGCTGCGATACATGGGAGCCATGCGGGTTGGCGCTGACAGGCCTCCCTATGGGACTTACTGCACAAAAGCGAAAGAAGGGGCATCCGCTGCTACTTCTGGGATTTTCTCCAAAAGTTTCGGGTCTATCGACTTGCCGATTTGCATGCGGGTTGGCCCATTCATCCGCTTCAAAATGGTACCGAGTTTGTCCAGATCCATCCAGGTTAAGGTACCTTCAGGCTGCGATACATGGGAGCCATGCGGGTTGGCGCTGACAGGCCTCCCTATGGGACTTACTGCACAAAAGCGAAAGAAGGGGCATCCGCTGCTACTTCTGGGATTTTCTCCAAAAGTTTCGGGTCTATCGACTTGCCGATTTGCATGCGGGTTGGCCCATTCATCCGCTTCAAAATGGTACCGAGTTTGTCCAGATCCATCCAGGTTAAGGTACCTTCAGGCTGCGATACATGGGAGCCATGCGGGTTGGCGCTGACAGGCCTCCCTATGGGACTTACTGCACAAAAGCGAAAGAAGGGGCATCCGCTGCTACTTCTGGGATTTTCTCCAAAAGTTTCGGGTCTATCGACTTGCCGATTTGCATGCGGGTTGGCCCATTCATCCGCTTCAAAATGGTACCGAGTTTGTCCAGATCCATCCAGGTTAAGGTACCTTCAGGCTGCGATACATGGGAGCCATGCGGGTTGGCGCTGACAGGCCTCCCTATGGGACTTACTGCACAAAAGCGAAAGAAGGGGCATCCGCTGCTACTTCTGGGATTTTCTCCAAAAGTTTCGGGTCTATCGACTTGCCGATTTGCATGCGGGTTGGCCCATTCATCCGCTTCAAAATGGTACCGAGTTTGTCCAGATCCATCCAGGTTAAGGTACCTTCAGGCTGCGATACATGGGAGCCATGCGGGTTGGCGCTGACAGGCCTCCCTATGGGACTTACTGCACAAAAGCGAAAGAAGGGGCATCCGCTGCTACTTCTGGGATTTTCTCCAAAAGTTTCGGGTCTATCGACTTGCCGATTTGCATGCGGGTTGGCCCATTCATCCGCTTCAAAATGGTACCGAGTTTGTCCAGATCCATCCAGGTTAAGGTACCTTCAGGCTGCGATACATGGGAGCCATGCGGGTTGGCGCTGACAGGCCTCCCTATGGGACTTACTGCACAAAAGCGAAAGAAGGGGCATCCGCTGCTACTTCTGGGATTTTCTCCAAAAGTTTCGGGTCTATCGACTTGCCGATTTGCATGCGGGTTGGCCCATTCATCCGCTTCAAAATGGTACCGAGTTTGTCCAGATCCATCCAGGTTAAGGTACCTTCAGGCTGCGATACATGGGAGCCATGCGGGTTGGCGCTGACAGGCCTCCCTATGGGACTTACTGCACAAAAGCGAAAGAAGGGGCATCCGCTGCTACTTCTGGGATTTTCTCCAAAAGTTTCGGGTCTATCGACTTGCCGATTTGCATGCGGGTTGGCCCATTCATCCGCTTCAAAATGGTACCGAGTTTGTCCAGATCCATCCAGGTTAAGGTACCTTCAGGCTGCGATACATGGGAGCCATGCGGGTTGGCGCTGACAGGCCTCCCTATGGGACTTACTGCACAAAAGCGAAAGAAGGGGCATCCGCTGCTACTTCTGGGATTTTCTCCAAAAGTTTCGGGTCTATCGACTTGCCGATTTGCATGCGGGTTGGCCCATTCATCCGCTTCAAAATGGTACCGAGTTTGTCCAGATCCATCCAGGTTAAGGTACCTTCAGGCTGCGATACATGGGAGCCATGCGGGTTGGCGCTGACAGGCCTCCCTATGGGACTTACTGCACAAAAGCGAAAGAAGGGGCATCCGCTGCTACTTCTGGGATTTTCTCCAAAAGTTTCGGGTCTATCGACTTGCCGATTTGCATGCGGGTTGGCCCATTCATCCGCTTCAAAATGGTACCGAGTTTGTCCAGATCCATCCAGGTTAAGGTACCTTCAGGCTGCGATACATGGGAGCCATGCGGGTTGGCGCTGACAGGCCTCCCTATGGGACTTACTGCACAAAAGCGAAAGAAGGGGCATCCGCTGCTACTTCTGGGATTTTCTCCAAAAGTTTCGGGTCTATCGACTTGCCGATTTGCATGCGGGTTGGCCCATTCATCCGCTTCAAAATGGTACCGAGTTTGTCCAGATCCATCCAGGTTAAGGTACCTTCAGGCTGCGATACATGGGAGCCATGCGGGTTGGCGCTGACAGGCCTCCCTATGGGACTTACTGCACAAAAGCGAAAGAAGGGGCATCCGCTGCTACTTCTGGGATTTTCTCCAAAAGTTTCGGGTCTATCGACTTGCCGATTTGCATGCGGGTTGGCCCATTCATCCGCTTCAAAATGGTACCGAGTTTGTCCAGATCCATCCAGGTTAAGGTACCTTCAGGCTGCGATACATGGGAGCCATGCGGGTTGGCGCTGACAGGCCTCCCTATGGGACTTACTGCACAAAAGCGAAAGAAGGGGCATCCGCTGCTACTTCTGGGATTTTCTCCAAAAGTTTCGGGTCTATCGACTTGCCGATTTGCATGCGGGTTGGCCCATTCATCCGCTTCAAAATGGTACCGAGTTTGTCCAGATCCATCCAGGTTAAGGTACCTTCAGGCTGCGATACATGGGAGCCATGCGGGTTGGCGCTGACAGGCCTCCCTATGGGACTTACTGCACAAAAGCGAAAGAAGGGGCATCCGCTGCTACTTCTGGGATTTTCTCCAAAAGTTTCGGGTCTATCGACTTGCCGATTTGCATGCGGGTTGGCCCATTCATCCGCTTCAAAATGGTACCGAGTTTGTCCAGATCCATCCAGGTTAAGGTACCTTCAGGCTGCGATACATGGGAGCCATGCGGGTTGGCGCTGACAGGCCTCCCTATGGGACTTACTGCACAAAAGCGAAAGAAGGGGCATCCGCTGCTACTTCTGGGATTTTCTCCAAAAGTTTCGGGTCTATCGACTTGCCGATTTGCATGCGGGTTGGCCCATTCATCCGCTTCAAAATGGTACCGAGTTTGTCCAGATCCATCCAGGTTAAGGTACCTTCAGGCTGCGATACATGGGAGCCATGCGGGTTGGCGCTGACAGGCCTCCCTATGGGACTTACTGCACAAAAGCGAAAGAAGGGGCATCCGCTGCTACTTCTGGGATTTTCTCCAAAAGTTTCGGGTCTATCGACTTGCCGATTTGCATGCGGGTTGGCCCATTCATCCGCTTCAAAATGGTACCGAGTTTGTCCAGATCCATCCAGGTTAAGGTACCTTCAGGCTGCGATACATGGGAGCCATGCGGGTTGGCGCTGACAGGCCTCCCTATGGGACTTACTGCACAAAAGCGAAAGAAGGGGCATCCGCTGCTACTTCTGGGATTTTCTCCAAAAGTTTCGGGTCTATCGACTTGCCGATTTGCATGCGGGTTGGCCCATTCATCCGCTTCAAAATGGTACCGAGTTTGTCCAGATCCATCCAGGTTAAGGTACCTTCAGGCTGCGATACATGGGAGCCATGCGGGTTGGCGCTGACAGGCCTCCCTATGGGACTTACTGCACAAAAGCGAAAGAAGGGGCATCCGCTGCTACTTCTGGGATTTTCTCCAAAAGTTTCGGGTCTATCGACTTGCCGATTTGCATGCGGGTTGGCCCATTCATCCGCTTCAAAATGGTACCGAGTTTGTCCAGATCCATCCAGGTTAAGGTACCTTCAGGCTGCGATACATGGGAGCCATGCGGGTTGGCGCTGACAGGCCTCCCTATGGGACTTACTGCACAAAAGCGAAAGAAGGGGCATCCGCTGCTACTTCTGGGATTTTCTCCAAAAGTTTCGGGTCTATCGACTTGCCGATTTGCATGCGGGTTGGCCCATTCATCCGCTTCAAAATGGTACCGAGTTTGTCCAGATCCATCCAGGTTAAGGTACCTTCAGGCTGCGATACATGGGAGCCATGCGGGTTGGCGCTGACAGGCCTCCCTATGGGACTTACTGCACAAAAGCGAAAGAAGGGGCATCCGCTGCTACTTCTGGGATTTTCTCCAAAAGTTTCGGGTCTATCGACTTGCCGATTTGCATGCGGGTTGGCCCATTCATCCGCTTCAAAATGGTACCGAGTTTGTCCAGATCCATCCAGGTTAAGGTACCTTCAGGCTGCGATACATGGGAGCCATGCGGGTTGGCGCTGACAGGCCTCCCTATGGGACTTACTGCACAAAAGCGAAAGAAGGGGCATCCGCTGCTACTTCTGGGATTTTCTCCAAAAGTTTCGGGTCTATCGACTTGCCGATTTGCATGCGGGTTGGCCCATTCATCCGCTTCAAAATGGTACCGAGTTTGTCCAGATCCATCCAGGTTAAGGTACCTTCAGGCTGCGATACATGGGAGCCATGCGGGTTGGCGCTGACAGGCCTCCCTATGGGACTTACTGCACAAAAGCGAAAGAAGGGGCATCCGCTGCTACTTCTGGGATTTTCTCCAAAAGTTTCGGGTCTATCGACTTGCCGATTTGCATGCGGGTTGGCCCATTCATCCGCTTCAAAATGGTACCGAGTTTGTCCAGATCCATCCAGGTTAAGGTACCTTCAGGCTGCGATACATGGGAGCCATGCGGGTTGGCGCTGACAGGCCTCCCTATGGGACTTACTGCACAAAAGCGAAAGAAGGGGCATCCGCTGCTACTTCTGGGATTTTCTCCAAAAGTTTCGGGTCTATCGACTTGCCGATTTGCATGCGGGTTGGCCCATTCATCCGCTTCAAAATGGTACCGAGTTTGTCCAGATCCATCCAGGTTAAGGTACCTTCAGGCTGCGATACATGGGAGCCATGCGGGTTGGCGCTGACAGGCCTCCCTATGGGACTTACTGCACAAAAGCGAAAGAAGGGGCATCCGCTGCTACTTCTGGGATTTTCTCCAAAAGTTTCGGGTCTATCGACTTGCCGATTTGCATGCGGGTTGGCCCATTCATCCGCTTCAAAATGGTACCGAGTTTGTCCAGATCCATCCAGGTTAAGGTACCTTCAGGCTGCGATACATGGGAGCCATGCGGGTTGGCGCTGACAGGCCTCCCTATGGGACTTACTGCACAAAAGCGAAAGAAGGGGCATCCGCTGCTACTTCTGGGATTTTCTCCAAAAGTTTCGGGTCTATCGACTTGCCGATTTGCATGCGGGTTGGCCCATTCATCCGCTTCAAAATGGTACCGAGTTTGTCCAGATCCATCCAGGTTAAGGTACCTTCAGGCTGCGATACATGGGAGCCATGCGGGTTGGCGCTGACAGGCCTCCCTATGGGACTTACTGCACAAAAGCGAAAGAAGGGGCATCCGCTGCTACTTCTGGGATTTTCTCCAAAAGTTTCGGGTCTATCGACTTGCCGATTTGCATGCGGGTTGGCCCATTCATCCGCTTCAAAATGGTACCGAGTTTGTCCAGATCCATCCAGGTTAAGGTACCTTCAGGCTGCGATACATGGGAGCCATGCGGGTTGGCGCTGACAGGCCTCCCTATGGGACTTACTGCACAAAAGCGAAAGAAGGGGCATCCGCTGCTACTTCTGGGATTTTCTCCAAAAGTTTCGGGTCTATCGACTTGCCGATTTGCATGCGGGTTGGCCCATTCATCCGCTTCAAAATGGTACCGAGTTTGTCCAGATCCATCCAGGTTAAGGTACCTTCAGGCTGCGATACATGGGAGCCATGCGGGTTGGCGCTGACAGGCCTCCCTATGGGACTTACTGCACAAAAGCGAAAGAAGGGGCATCCGCTGCTACTTCTGGGATTTTCTCCAAAAGTTTCGGGTCTATCGACTTGCCGATTTGCATGCGGGTTGGCCCATTCATCCGCTTCAAAATGGTACCGAGTTTGTCCAGATCCATCCAGGTTAAGGTACCTTCAGGCTGCGATACATGGGAGCCATGCGGGTTGGCGCTGACAGGCCTCCCTATGGGACTTACTGCACAAAAGCGAAAGAAGGGGCATCCGCTGCTACTTCTGGGATTTTCTCCAAAAGTTTCGGGTCTATCGACTTGCCGATTTGCATGCGGGTTGGCCCATTCATCCGCTTCAAAATGGTACCGAGTTTGTCCAGATCCATCCAGGTTAAGGTACCTTCAGGCTGCGATACATGGGAGCCATGCGGGTTGGCGCTGACAGGCCTCCCTATGGGACTTACTGCACAAAAGCGAAAGAAGGGGCATCCGCTGCTACTTCTGGGATTTTCTCCAAAAGTTTCGGGTCTATCGACTTGCCGATTTGCATGCGGGTTGGCCCATTCATCCGCTTCAAAATGGTACCGAGTTTGTCCAGATCCATCCAGGTTAAGGTACCTTCAGGCTGCGATACATGGGAGCCATGCGGGTTGGCGCTGACAGGCCTCCCTATGGGACTTACTGCACAAAAGCGAAAGAAGGGGCATCCGCTGCTACTTCTGGGATTTTCTCCAAAAGTTTCGGGTCTATCGACTTGCCGATTTGCATGCGGGTTGGCCCATTCATCCGCTTCAAAATGGTACCGAGTTTGTCCAGATCCATCCAGGTTAAGGTACCTTCAGGCTGCGATACATGGGAGCCATGCGGGTTGGCGCTGACAGGCCTCCCTATGGGACTTACTGCACAAAAGCGAAAGAAGGGGCATCCGCTGCTACTTCTGGGATTTTCTCCAAAAGTTTCGGGTCTATCGACTTGCCGATTTGCATGCGGGTTGGCCCATTCATCCGCTTCAAAATGGTACCGAGTTTGTCCAGATCCATCCAGGTTAAGGTACCTTCAGGCTGCGATACATGGGAGCCATGCGGGTTGGCGCTGACAGGCCTCCCTATGGGACTTACTGCACAAAAGCGAAAGAAGGGGCATCCGCTGCTACTTCTGGGATTTTCTCCAAAAGTTTCGGGTCTATCGACTTGCCGATTTGCATGCGGGTTGGCCCATTCATCCGCTTCAAAATGGTACCGAGTTTGTCCAGATCCATCCAGGTTAAGGTACCTTCAGGCTGCGATACATGGGAGCCATGCGGGTTGGCGCTGACAGGCCTCCCTATGGGACTTACTGCACAAAAGCGAAAGAAGGGGCATCCGCTGCTACTTCTGGGATTTTCTCCAAAAGTTTCGGGTCTATCGACTTGCCGATTTGCATGCGGGTTGGCCCATTCATCCGCTTCAAAATGGTACCGAGTTTGTCCAGATCCATCCAGGTTAAGGTACCTTCAGGCTGCGATACATGGGAGCCATGCGGGTTGGCGCTGACAGGCCTCCCTATGGGACTTACTGCACAAAAGCGAAAGAAGGGGCATCCGCTGCTACTTCTGGGATTTTCTCCAAAAGTTTCGGGTCTATCGACTTGCCGATTTGCATGCGGGTTGGCCCATTCATCCGCTTCAAAATGGTACCGAGTTTGTCCAGATCCATCCAGGTTAAGGTACCTTCAGGCTGCGATACATGGGAGCCATGCGGGTTGGCGCTGACAGGCCTCCCTATGGGACTTACTGCACAAAAGCGAAAGAAGGGGCATCCGCTGCTACTTCTGGGATTTTCTCCAAAAGTTTCGGGTCTATCGACTTGCCGATTTGCATGCGGGTTGGCCCATTCATCCGCTTCAAAATGGTACCGAGTTTGTCCAGATCCATCCAGGTTAAGGTACCTTCAGGCTGCGATACATGGGAGCCATGCGGGTTGGCGCTGACAGGCCTCCCTATGGGACTTACTGCACAAAAGCGAAAGAAGGGGCATCCGCTGCTACTTCTGGGATTTTCTCCAAAAGTTTCGGGTCTATCGACTTGCCGATTTGCATGCGGGTTGGCCCATTCATCCGCTTCAAAATGGTACCGAGTTTGTCCAGATCCATCCAGGTTAAGGTACCTTCAGGCTGCGATACATGGGAGCCATGCGGGTTGGCGCTGACAGGCCTCCCTATGGGACTTACTGCACAAAAGCGAAAGAAGGGGCATCCGCTGCTACTTCTGGGATTTTCTCCAAAAGTTTCGGGTCTATCGACTTGCCGATTTGCATGCGGGTTGGCCCATTCATCCGCTTCAAAATGGTACCGAGTTTGTCCAGATCCATCCAGGTTAAGGTACCTTCAGGCTGCGATACATGGGAGCCATGCGGGTTGGCGCTGACAGGCCTCCCTATGGGACTTACTGCACAAAAGCGAAAGAAGGGGCATCCGCTGCTACTTCTGGGATTTTCTCCAAAAGTTTCGGGTCTATCGACTTGCCGATTTGCATGCGGGTTGGCCCATTCATCCGCTTCAAAATGGTACCGAGTTTGTCCAGATCCATCCAGGTTAAGGTACCTTCAGGCTGCGATACATGGGAGCCATGCGGGTTGGCGCTGACAGGCCTCCCTATGGGACTTACTGCACAAAAGCGAAAGAAGGGGCATCCGCTGCTACTTCTGGGATTTTCTCCAAAAGTTTCGGGTCTATCGACTTGCCGATTTGCATGCGGGTTGGCCCATTCATCCGCTTCAAAATGGTACCGAGTTTGTCCAGATCCATCCAGGTTAAGGTACCTTCAGGCTGCGATACATGGGAGCCATGCGGGTTGGCGCTGACAGGCCTCCCTATGGGACTTACTGCACAAAAGCGAAAGAAGGGGCATCCGCTGCTACTTCTGGGATTTTCTCCAAAAGTTTCGGGTCTATCGACTTGCCGATTTGCATGCGGGTTGGCCCATTCATCCGCTTCAAAATGGTACCGAGTTTGTCCAGATCCATCCAGGTTAAGGTACCTTCAGGCTGCGATACATGGGAGCCATGCGGGTTGGCGCTGACAGGCCTCCCTATGGGACTTACTGCACAAAAGCGAAAGAAGGGGCATCCGCTGCTACTTCTGGGATTTTCTCCAAAAGTTTCGGGTCTATCGACTTGCCGATTTGCATGCGGGTTGGCCCATTCATCCGCTTCAAAATGGTACCGAGTTTGTCCAGATCCATCCAGGTTAAGGTACCTTCAGGCTGCGATACATGGGAGCCATGCGGGTTGGCGCTGACAGGCCTCCCTATGGGACTTACTGCACAAAAGCGAAAGAAGGGGCATCCGCTGCTACTTCTGGGATTTTCTCCAAAAGTTTCGGGTCTATCGACTTGCCGATTTGCATGCGGGTTGGCCCATTCATCCGCTTCAAAATGGTACCGAGTTTGTCCAGATCCATCCAGGTTAAGGTACCTTCAGGCTGCGATACATGGGAGCCATGCGGGTTGGCGCTGACAGGCCTCCCTATGGGACTTACTGCACAAAAGCGAAAGAAGGGGCATCCGCTGCTACTTCTGGGATTTTCTCCAAAAGTTTCGGGTCTATCGACTTGCCGATTTGCATGCGGGTTGGCCCATTCATCCGCTTCAAAATGGTACCGAGTTTGTCCAGATCCATCCAGGTTAAGGTACCTTCAGGCTGCGATACATGGGAGCCATGCGGGTTGGCGCTGACAGGCCTCCCTATGGGACTTACTGCACAAAAGCGAAAGAAGGGGCATCCGCTGCTACTTCTGGGATTTTCTCCAACAGTTTCGGGTCTATCGACTTGCCGATTTGCATGCGGGTTGACCCATTCATCCGCTTCAAAATGGTACCGAGTTTGTCCAGATCCATCCAGGTTAAGGTACCTTCAGGCTGCGATACATGGGAGCCATGCGGGTTGGCGCTGACAGGCCTCCCTATGGGACTTACTGCACAAAAGCGAAAGAAGGGGCATCCGCTGCTACTTCTGGGATTTTCTCCAAAAGTTTCGGGTCTATCGACTTGCCGATTTGCATGCGGGTTGGCCCATTCATCCGCTTCAAAATGGTACCGAGTTTGTCCAGATCCATCCAGGTTAAGGTACCTTCAGGCTGCGATACATGGGAGCCATGCGGGTTGGCGCTGACAGGCCTCCCTATGGGACTTACTGCACAAAAGCGAAAGAAGGGGCATCCGCTGCTACTTCTGGGATTTTCTCCAAAAGTTTCGGGTCTATCGACTTGCCGATTTGCATGCGGGTTGGCCCATTCATCCGCTTCAAAATGGTACCGAGTTTGTCCAGATCCATCCAGGTTAAGGTACCTTCAGGCTGCGATACATGGGAGCCATGCGGGTTGGCGCTGACAGGCCTCCCTATGGGACTTACTGCACAAAAGCGAAAGAAGGGGCATCCGCTGCTACTTCTGGGATTTTCTCCAAAAGTTTCGGGTCTATCGACTTGCCGATTTGCATGCGGGTTGGCCCATTCATCCGCTTCAAAATGGTACCGAGTTTGTCCAGATCCATCCCGGTTAAGGTACCTTCAGGCTGCGATACATGGGAGCCAGGCGGTTTGCGCTGACAGGCCTCCCTATGGGACTTACTGCACAAAAGCGAAAGAAGGGGCATCCGCTGCTACTTCTGGGATTTTCTCCAAAAGTTTCGGGTCTATCGACTTTGCCGATTTGCATGCGGGTTGGCCCATTCATCCGCTTCAAAATGGTACCGAGTTTGTCCAGATCCTTCAGGTTAAGGTACCTTCAGGCTGCGATACATGGGAGCCATGCGGGTTGGCGCTGACAGGCCTCCCTATGGGACTTACTGCACAAAAGCGAAAGAAGGGGCATCCGCTGCTACTTCTGGGATTTTCTCCAAAACTTTCGGGTCTATCGACTTTGCCGATTTGCATGCAGGTTGGCCCATTCATCCGCTTCAAAATGGTACCGAGTTTGTCCAGATCCATCCAGGTTAAGGTACCTTCAGGCTGCGATACATGGGAGCCATGCGGGTTGGCGCTGACAGGCCTCCCTATGGGACTTACTGCACAAAAGCGAAAGAAGGGGCATCCGCTGCTACTTCTGGGATTTTCTCCAAAAGTTTCGGGTCTATCGACTTGCCGATTTGCATGCGGGTTGGCCCATTCATCCGCTTCAAAATGGTACCGAGTTTGTCCAGATCCATCCAGGTTAAGGTACCTTCAGGCTGCGATACATGGGAGCCATGCGGGTTGGCGCTGACAGGCCTCCCTATGGGACTTACTGCACAAAAGCGAAAGAAGGGGCATCCGCTGCTACTTCTGGGATTTTCTCCAAAAGTTTCCGGTCTATCGACTTGCCGATTTGCATGCGGGTTGGCCCATTCATCCGCTTCAAAATGGTACCGAGTTTGTCCAGATCCATCCCGGTTAAGGTACCTTCAGGCTGCAATACATGGGAGCCAGGCGGGTTGGCGCTGACAGGCCTCCCTATGGGACTTACTGCACAAAAGCGAAAGAAGGGGCATCCGCTGCTACTTCTGGGATTTTCTCCAAAAGTTTCGGGTCTATCGACTTTGCCGATTTCCATGCGGGTTGGCCCATTCATCCGCTTCAAAATGGTACCGAGTTTGTCCAGATCCATCCAGGTTAAGGTACCTTCAAGCTGCGATACATGGGAACCAGGCGGGTTGGCGCTGACAGGCCTCCCTATGGGACTTACTGCACAAAAGCGAAAGAAGGGGCATCCGCTGCTACTTCTGGGATTTTCTCCAAAAGTTTCGGGTCTATCGACTTGCCGATTTGCATGCGGGTTGGCCCATTCATCCGCTTCAAAATGGTACCGAGTTTGTCCAGATCCATCCAGGTTAAGGTACCTTCAGGCTGCGATACATGGGAGCCAGGCGGGTTGGCGCTGACAGGCCTCCCTATGAGACTTACTGCACAAAAGCGAAAGAAGGGCATCCGCTGCTACTTCTGGGATTTTCTCCAAAAGTTTCGGGTCTATCGACTTGCCGATTTGCATGCGGGTTGGCCCATTCATCCGCTTCAAAATGGTACCGAGTTTGTCCAGATCCATTCAGGTTAAGGTACCTTCAGGCTGCGATAGTAACTGCACAAAAGCGAAAGAAGGGGCATCCGCTGCTACTTCTCGGATTTTCTCCAAAAGTTTCGGTTCTATCGACTTGCCGATTTCCATGCGGGTTGGCCCATTCATCCGCTTCAAAATGGTACCGAGTTTGTCCAGATCCATCCAGGTTAAGGTACCTTCAGGCTGCGATACATGGGAGCCAGGCGGGTTGGCGCTGACAGGCCTCCCTATGGGACTTACTGCACAAAAGCGAAAGAAGGGGCATCCGCTGCTACTTCTGGGATTTTCTCCAAAAGTTTCGGGTCTATCGACTTCCCAATTTGCATGCGGGTTGGCCCATTCATCCGCTTCAAAATGGTACCGAGTTTGTCCAGATCCATTTAGGTTAAGGCACCTTCAGGCTGCGATACATGGGAGCCATGCGGGTAGCGCTGACAGGCCTCCCTATGGGACTTACTGCACAAAAGCGAAAGAAGGGGCATCCGCTGCTACTTCTGGGATTTCTCCAAAAGTTTCGGGTCTATCGACTTGCCGATGTGCATGCGGGTTGGCCCATTCATCCGCTTCAAAATGGTACCGAGTTTGTCCAGATCCATCTAGGTTAAGGTACCTTCAGGCTGCGATACATGGGAGCCATGCGGGTTGGCGCTGACAGGCCTCCCTATGGGACTTACTGCACAAAAGCGAAAGAAGGGGCATCCGCTGCTACTTCTGGTATTTTCTCCAAAAGTTTCGGGTCTATCGACTTGCCGATTTGCATGCGGGTTGGCCCATTCATCCGCTTCAAAATGGTACCGAGTTTGTCCAGATCCATCCAGGTTAAGGTACCTTCAGGCTGCGATACATGGGAGCCATGCGGGTTGGCGCTGACAGGCCTCCCTATGAGACTTACTGCACAAAAGCGAAAGAAGGGGCATCCGCTGCTACTTCTGGGATTTTCTCCAAAAGTTTCGGGTCTATCGACTTGCCGATTTGCATGCAGGTTGGCCCATTCATCCGCTTCAAAATGGTACCGAGTTTGTCCAGATCCATCCAGGTTAAGGTACCTTCAGGCTGCGATACATGGGAGCCATGCGGGTTGGCGCTGACAGGCCTCCCTATGGGACTTACTGCACAAAAGCGAAAGAAGTGCTATCCGCTGCTACTTCTTGGATTTTCTCCAAAAGTTTTGGGTCTATCGACTTGCCGATTTGCATGCGGGTTGGCCCATTCATCCGCTTCAAAATGGTACCGAGTTTGTCCAGATCCATTTAGGTTAAGGCACCTTCAGGCTGCGATACATGGGAGCCATGCGAGTTGGCGCTGACAGGCCTCCCTATGGGACTTACTGCACAAAAGCGAAAGAAGGGGCATCCGCTGCTACTTCTGGCATTTTCTCCAAAACTTTCGGGTCTATCGACTTGCCGATTTGCATGCTGGTTGGCCCATTCATCCGCTTCAAAATGGTACCGAGTTTGTCCAGATCCATCCAGGTAAAGGTACCTTCAGGCTGCGATACATGGGAGCCATGCGGGTTGGCGCTGACAGGCCTCCCTATGAGACTTACTGCATAAAAGCGAAAGAAGGGGCATCCGCTGCTACTTCTGGGATTTTCTCCAAAAGTTACGGGTCTATCGACTTGCTGATTTGCATGCGGGTTGGCCCATTCATCCGCTTCAAAATGGTACCGAGTTTGTCCAGATCCATCCAGGTTAAGGTACCTTCAGGCTGCGATACATGGGAGCCATGCGGGTTGGCGCTGACAGGCCTCCCTATGGGACTTACTGCACAAAAGCGAAAGAAGGGGCATCCGCTGCTACTTCTGGGATTTTCTCCAAAAGTTACGGGTCTATCGACTTGCTGATTTGCATGCGGGTTGGACCATTCATCCGCTTCAAAATGGTACCGAGTTTGTCCAGATCCATCCAGGTTAAGGTACCTTCAGGCTGCGATACATGGGAGCCATGCGAGTTGGCGCTGACAGGCCTCCCTATGGGACTTACTGCACAAAAGCGAAAGAAGGGGCATCCGCTGCTACTTCTGGCATTTTCTCCAAAAGTTTCGGGTCTATCGACTTGCCGATTTGCATGCTGGTTGGCCCATTCATCCGCTTCAAAATGGTACCGAGTTTGTCCAGATCCATCCTGGTAAAGGTACCTTCAGGCTGCGATACATGGGAGCCAGGCGGGTTGGCGCTGACAGGCCTCCCTATGAGACTTACTGCATAAAAGCGAAAGAAGGGGCATCCGCTGCTACTTCTGTTATTTTCTCCAAAAGTTTCGGGTCTATCGACTTGCCGATTTGCATGCGGGTTGGCCCATTCATCCGCTTCAAAATGGTACCGAGTTTGTCAAGATCCATCCAGGTTAAGGTACCTTCAGGCTGCGATACATGGGAGCCATGCGGGTTGGCGCTGACAGGCCTCCCTATGGGACTTACTGCACAAAAGCGAAAGAAGGGGCATCCGCTGCTACTTCTGGGATTTTCTCCAAAAGTTACGGGTCTATCGACTTGCTGATTTGCATGCGGGTTAGCCCATTCATCCGCTTCAAAATGGTACCGAGTTTGTCCAGATCCATCCAGGTTAAGGTACCTTCAGGCTGCGATACATGGGAGCCATGCGGGTTGGCGCTGACAGGCCTCCCTATGGGACTTACTGCACAAAAGCGAAAGAAGGGGCATCCGCTGCTACTTCTGTTATTTTCTCCAAAAGTTTCGGGTCTATCGACTTGCCGATTTGCATACGGTTGGCCCATTCATCCGCTTCAAAATGGTACCGAGTTTGTCCAGATCCATCCAGGTTAAGGTACCTTCAGGCTGCGATACATGGGAGCCAGGCGGGTTGGAGCTGACAGGCCTCCCTAGGGGACTTACTGCACAAAAGCGAAAGAAGGGGCATCCGCTGCTACTTCTAAGATTTTCTCCAAAAGTTTCGGGTCTATCGACTTGCCGATTTGCATGCGGGTTGGCCCATTCATCCGCTTCAAAATGGTACCGAGTTTGTCCAGATCCATCCAGGTAAAGGTACCTTCAGGCTGCAATACATGGGAGCCATGCGGGTTGGCGCTGACAGGCCTCCCTATGAGACTTACTGCACAAAAGCGAAAGAAGGGGCATCCGCTGCTACTTCTAGGATTTTCTCCAAAAGTTTCGGGTCTATCGACTTGCCGATTTGCATACGGGTTGGCCCATTCATCCGCTTCAAAATGGTACCCAGTTTGTCCAGATTCATCTAGGTTAAGGTACCTTCAGGCTGCGATACATGGGAGCCATGCGGGTTGGCGCTGACAGGCCTCCCTATGGGACTTACTGCACAAAAGCGAAAGAAGGGGCATCCGCTGCTACTTCTGGGATTTTCTCCAACAGTTTCGGGTCTATCGACTTGCCGATTTGCATACGGGTTGGCCCATTCATCCGCTTCAAAATGGTACCAAGTTTGTCCAGATCCATCCTGGTAAAGGTACCTTCAGGCTGCGATACATGGGAGCCAGGCGGGTTGGCGCTGACAGGCCTCCCTATGGGACTTACTGCACAAAAGCGAAAGAAGGGGCATCCACTGCTACTTCTGTTATTTTCTCCAAAAGTTTCGGGTCTATCGACTTGCCGATTTGCATACGGGTTGGCCCATTCATCCGCTTCAAAATGGTACCGAGTTTGTCCAGATCCATCCAGGTTAAGGTACCTTCAGGCTGCGATACATGGGAGCCAGGCGGGTTGGCGCTGACAGGCCTCCCTAGGGGACTTACTGCACAAAAGCGAAAGAAGGGGCATCCGCTGCTACTTCTAGAATTTTCTCCAAAGGTTTCGGGTCTATCGACTTGCCGATTTGCATGCGGGTTGGCCCATTCATCCGCTTCAAAATGGTACCGAGTTTGTCCAGATCCATCCAGGTTAAGGTACCTTCAGGCTGCGATACATGGGAGCCATGCGGGTTGGCGCTGACAGGCCTCCCTATGGGACTTACTGCACAAAAGCGAAAGAAGGGGCATCCGCTGCTACTTCTGGGATTCTCTCCAAAAGTTTCGGGTCTATCGACACACCGATTTGCATGCGGGTTGGCCCATTCATCCGCTTCAAAATGGTACCGAGTTTGTCCAGATCCATCCAGGTTAAGGTACCTTCAGGCTGCGATACATGGGAGCCATGCGGGTTGGCGCTGACAGGCCTCCCTATGGGACTTACTGCACAAAAGCGAAAGAAGGGGCATCAGCTGCTACTTCTGAGATTTTCTCCAAAAGTTTCGGGTCTATCGACTTGCCGATTTGCATGCGGGTTGGCCCATTCATCCGCTTCAAAATGGTACCGAGTTTGTCCAGATCCATCCAGGTTAAGGTACCTTCAGGCTGCGATACATGGGAGCCAGGCTGGTTGGCGCTGACAGGCCTCCCTATGGGACTTACTGCACAAAAGCGAAAGAAGGGGCATCCGCTGCTACTTCTAGAATATTCTCCAAAAGTTTCGGGTCTATCGACCTGCCGATTTGCATGCGGGTTGGCCCATTCATCCGCTTCAAAATGGTACCGAGTTTGTCCAGATCCATCCAGGTTAAGGTACCTTCAGGCTGCGATACATTGCAGCCAGGCGCGTTGGCGCTGACAGGCCTCCCTATGGGACTTACTGCACAAAAGCGAAAGAAGGGGCATCCGCTGCTACTTCTGGGATTTTCTCCAAAAGTTTCGGGTCTATCGACTTGCCGATTTGCATGCGGGTTGGCCCATTCATCCGCTTCAGAATGGTACCGAGTTTGTCCAGATCCATCCAGGTTAAGGTACCTTCAGGCTGCGATACATGGGAGCCATGCGGGTTGGCGCTGACAGGCCTCCCTATGGGACTTACTGCACAAAAGCGAAAGAAGGGGCATCCGCTGCTACTTCTAGAATATTCTCCAAAAGTTTCGGGTCTATCGACCTGCCGATTTGCATGCGGGTTGGCCCATTCATCCGCTTCAAAATGGTACCGAGTTTGTCCAGATCCATCCAGGTTAAGGTACCTTCAGGCTGCGATACATTGCAGCCAGGCGCGTTGGCGCTGACAGGCCTCCCTATGGGACTTACTGCACAAAAGCGAAAGAAGGGGCATCCGCTGCTACTTCTGGGATTTTCTCCAAAAGTTTCGGGTCTATCGACTTGCCGATTTGCATGCGGGTTGGCCCATTCATCCGCTTCAGAATGGTACCGAGTTTGTCCAGATCCATCCAGGTTAAGGTACCTTCAGGCTGCGATACATGGGAGCCATGCGGGTTGGCGCTGACAGGCCTCCCTATGGGAATTACTGCACAAAAGCGAAAGAAGGGCTATCCGCTACTACTTCTGGGATTTTCTCCAAAAGTTTCGGGTCTATCGACTTGCCGATTTGCATGCGGGTTGGCCCATTCATCCGCTTCAAAATGGTACCGAGTTTGTCCAGATCCATTTAGGTTAAGGCACCTTCAGGCTGCGATACATGGGAGCCATGCGAGTTGGCGCTGACAGGCCTCCCTATGGGACTTACTGCACAAAAGCGAAAGAAGGGGCATCCGCTGCTACTTCTGGGATTTTCTCCAAAAGTTTCGGGTCTATCGACTTGCCGATTTGCATGCGGGTTGGCCCATTCATCCGCTTCAAAATGGTACCGAGTTTGTCCAGATCCATCTAGGTTAAGGTACCTTCAGGCTGCGATACATGGGAGCCATGCGGGTTGGCGCTGACAGGCCTCCCTATGGGACTTACTGCACAAAAGCAAAAGAAGAGGCATCCGCTGCTACTTCTGGGATTTTCTCCAAAAGTTTCGGGTCTATTGACTTGCCGATTTGCATGCGGGTTGGCCCATTCATCCGCTTCAAAATGGTACCGAGTTTGTCCAGATCCATCCAGGTTAAGGTTCCTTCAGGCTGCGATACATGGGAGCCATGCGGGTTGGCGCTGACAGGCCTCCCTATGGGACTTACTGAACAAAAGCGAAAGAAGGGGCATCCGCTGCTACTTCTGAAATTTTCTCCAAAAGTTTCGGGTCTATCGACTTGCCGATTTGCATGCGGGTTGGCCCATTCATCCGCTTCAAAATGGTACCGAGTTTGTCCAGATCCATCCAGGTTAAGGTACCTTCAGGCTGCGATACATGGGAGCCATGCGGGTTGGCGCTGACAGGCCTCCCTATGGGACTTACTGCACAAAAGCGAAAGAAGGGCTATCCGCTGCTACTTCTGGGATTTTCTCCAAAAGTTTCGGGTCTATCGACTTGCCGATTTGCATGCGGGTTGGCCCATTCATCCGCTTCAAAATGGTATCGAGTTTGTCCAGATCCATCCAGGTTAAGGTACCTTCAGGCTGCGGTACATGGGAGCCATGCGGGTTGGAGCTGACAAGCCTCCCTATGAGACTTACTGCACAAAAGCGAAAGAAGGGGCATCCGCTGCTACTTCTGGGATTTTCTCCAAACGTTTCGGGTCTATCGACTTGCCGATTTGCATGCGGGTTGGCCCATTCATCCGCTTCAAAATGGTACCGAGTTTGTCCAGATCCATCCAGGTTAAGGTACCTTCAGGCTGCGATACATGGGAGCCATGCGAGTTGGCGCTGACAGGCCTCCCTATGGGACTTACTGCACAAAAGCGAAAGAAGGGGCATCCGCTGCTACTTCTGGGATTTTCTCCAAAAGTTTCGGGTCTATCAACTTGCCGATTTGCATGCGGGTTGGCCCATTCATCCGCTTCAAAATGGTACCGAGTTTGTCCAGATCCATCCAGGTAAAGGTACCTTCAGGCTGCGATACATGGGAGCCATGCGGGTTGGCGCTGACAGGCCACCCTATGAGACTTACTGCATAAAAGCGAAAGAAGGGGCATCCGCTGCTACTTCTGGGATTTTCTCCAAAAGTTTCGGGTCTATTAACTTGCCGATTTGCATGCGGGTTGGCCCATTCATCCGCTTCAAAATGGTACCGAGTTTGTCCAGATTCATCCAGGTTAAGGTACCTTCAGGCTGCGATACATGGGAGCCATGCGGGTTGGCGCTGACAGGCCTCCCTATGGGACTTACTGCACAAAAGCGAAAGAAGGGGCATCCGCTGCTACTTCTGGGATTTTCTCCAAAAGTTTCGGGTCTATCGACTTGCCGATTTGCATGCGGGTTGGCCCATTCATCCGCTTCAAAATGGTACCGAGTTTGTCAAGATCCATCCAGGTTAAGGTACCTTCAGGCTGCGATACATGGGAGCCATGCGGGTTGGCGCTGACAGGCCTCCCTATGGGACTTACTGCACAAAAGCGAAAGAAGGGGCATCCGCTGCTACTTCTGGGATTTTCTACAAAAGTTTCGGGTCTATCGACTTGCCGATTTGCATGCGGGTTGGCCCATTCATCCGCTTCAAAATGGTACCAAGTTTGTCCAGATCCATCCAGGTTAAGGTACCTTCAGGCTGCGATACATGGGAGCCATGCGGGTTGGCGCTGACAGGCCTCCCTATTGGACTTACTGCACAAAAGCGAAAGAAGGGGCATCCGCTGCTACTTCTGGGATTTTCTCCAAAAGTTTCGGGTCTATCGACTTGCCGATTTGCATACGGGTTGGCCCATTCATCCGCTTCAAAATGGTACCGAGTTTGTCCACATCCATCCAGATTAAGTTTGTCAAAATCCATCCATGTTAAGGTACCTTTAGACCGCGACACATGAGAGCCATGTCGGCCGTCGCTGACAGCCCGTGCTATGGGACTTACTGCACAAAAACAAAACTGGGGGCATCATGTACCTAGGTTTGGGGCTCACTCCAAAAGTTTCAAGTCTGAAGCCTTTCCGATTTGTCAGCTTTTGGCCTATTCATCCGCTATCCAACAAACTATAGTTTGTCAAAATCCATCCATCCGCTCCAAAAGTTTCAAGTCTGAAGCCTTGCCGATTTGTCAGCTTGTTGGCCTATTCATCCGCTATCCAACAAGGTATAGTTTGTCAAAATCCATCCATGTTCAGGTACCTTTAGACCGCGACACATGAGAGCCATGTCGGCCGGCTCTGACAGCCCTTGCTATGAGACTTACTGCACAAAAACGAAACTGGGGACATCATGTACCTAGGTTTGGGGCTCACTCCAAAAGTTTCAAGTCTGAAGCCTTGCCGATTTGTCAGCTTGTTGGCCTATTCATCCGCTATCCAACAAACTATAGTTTGTCAAAATCCATCCATGTTAAGGTACCTTTAGACCGCGACACATGAGAGCCATGTCGGCCGGCGCTGACAGCCCGTACTATGGGACTTACTGCACAAAAACGAAACTGGGGGCATCATGTACCTAGGTTTGGGGCTCACTCCAAAAGTTTCAACTCTGAAGCCTTGCCGATTTGTCAGCTTGTTGGCCTATTCATCCACTATCCAACAAGCTATAGTTTGTCAAAATCCATCCATGTTAAGATACCTTTAGACCGCGACACATGAGAGCCATGTCGGCCGGCTCTGACAGCCCTTGCTATGAGACTTACTGCACAAAAACGAAACTGGTGGCATCATGTACCTAGGTTTGGGGCTCACTCCAAAAGTTTCAAGTCTGAAGCCTTGCCGATTTGTCAGCTTGTTGGCCTATTCATCCGCTATCCAACAAGCTATAGTTTGTCAAAATCCATCCATGTTAAGGTACCTTTAGACCGCGACACATGAGAGCCATGTCGGTCGGCGCTGACAGCCCGTGCTATGGGACTTACTGCACAAAAACGAAACTGGGGGCATCATGTACCTAGGTTTGGTGCTCACTCCAAAAGTTTCAAGTCTGAAGCCTTGCCGATTTGTCAGCTTGTTGGCCTATTCATCCGCTATCCAAAAAGGTATAGTTTGTCAAAATCCATCCATGTTCAGGTACCTTTAGACCGCGACACATGAGAGCCATGTCGGCCGGCGCTGACAGCCCGTGCTATGGGACTTACTGCACAAAAACGAAACTGGGGGCATCATGTACCTAGGTTTGGGGCTCACTCCAAAAGTTTCAAGTCTGAAGCCTTGCCGATTTGTCAGCTTGTTGGCCTATTCATCCGCTATCCAACAAGCTATAGTTTGTCAAAATCCATCCATGTTAAGGTACCTTTAGACCGCGACACATGAGAGCCATGTCGGCCGGCGCTGACAGCCCGTGCTATGGGACTTACTGCACAAAAACGAAACTGGGGGCATCATGTACCTAGGTTTGGGGCTCACTCCAAAAGTTTCAAGTCTGAAGCCTTGCCGATTTGTCAGCTTGTTGGCCTATTCATCCGCTATCCAACAAGCTATAGTTTGTCAAAATCCATCCATGTTAAGGTACCTTTAGACCGCGACACATGAGAGCCATGTCGGCCGGCGCTGACAGCCCTTGCTATGGGACTTACTGCACAAAAACGAAACTGGGGGCATCATGTACCTAGGTTTGGGGCTCACTCCAAAAGTTTCAAGTCTGAAGCCTTGCCGATTTGTCAGCTTGTTGGCCTATTCATCCGCTATCCAACAAGCTATAGTTTGTCAAAATCCATCCATGTTAAGGTACCTTTAGACCGCGACACATGAGAGCCATGTCGGCCGGCGCTGACAGCCCGTGCTATGGGACTTACTGCACAAAAACGAAACTGGGGGCATCATGTACCTAGGTTTGGGGCTCACTCCAAAAGTTTCAAGTCTGAAGCCTTGCCGATTTGTCAGCTTGTTGGCCCATTCATCCGCTATCCAACAAGCTATAGTTTGTCAAAATCCATCCATGTTAAGGTACCTTTAGACCGCGACACATGAGAGCCATGTCGGCCGGCGCTGACAGCCCGTGCTATGGGACTTACTGCACAAAAACGAAACTGGGGGCATCATGTACCTAGGTTTGGGGCTCACTCCAAAAGTTTCAAGTCTGAAGCCTTGCCGATTTGTCAGCTTGTTGGCCTATTCATCCGCTATCCCACAAGCTATAGTTTGTCAAAATCCATCCATGTTAAGGTACCTTTAGACCGCGACACATGAGAGCCATGTCGGCCGGCGCTGACAGCCCTTGCTATGGGACTTACTGCACAAAAACGAAACTGGGGGCATCATGTACCTAGGTTTGGGGCTCACTCCAAAAGTTTCAAGTCTGAAGCCTTGCCGATTTGTCAGCTTGTTGGCCTATTCATCCGCTATCCAACAAGCTATAGTTTGTCAAAATCCATCCATGTTAAGGTACCTTTAGACCGCGACACATGAGAGCCATGTCGGCCGGCGCTGACAGCCCGTGCTATGGGACTTACTGCACAAAAAACGAAACTGGGGGCATCATGTACCTAGGTTTGGGGCTCACTCCAAAAGTTGCAAGTCTGAAGCCTTGCCGATTTGTCAGCTTGTTGGCCCATTCATCCGCTATCCAACAAGCTATAGTTTGTCAAAATCCATCCATGTTAAGGTACCTTTAGACCGCGACACATGAGAGCCATGTCGGCCGGCGCTGACAGCCCGTGCTATGGGACTTACTGCACAAAAACGAAACTGGGGGCATCATGTACCTAGGTTTGGGGCTCACTCCAAAAGTTTCAAGTCTGAAGCCTTGCCGATTTGTCAGCTTGTTGGCCTATTCATCCGCTATCCAACAAGCTATAGTTTGTCAAAATCCATCCATGTTAAGGTACCTTTAGACCGCGACACATGAGAGCCATGTCGGCCGGCGCTGACAGCCCTTGCTATGGGACTTACTGCACAAAAACGAAACTGAGGGCATCATGTACCTAGGTTTGGGGCTCACTCCAAAAGTTTCAAGTCTGAAGCCTTGCCGATTTGTCAGCTTGTTGGCCTATTCATCCGCTATCCAACAAGCTATAGTTTGTAAAAATCCATCCATGTTAAGGTACCTTTAGACCGCGACACATGAGAGCCATGTCGGCCGGCGCTGACAGCCCGTGCTATGGGACTTACTGCACAAAAACGAAACTGGGGGCATCATGTACCTAGGTTTGGGGCTCACTCCAAAAGTTTCAAGTCTGAAGCCTTGCCGATTTGTCAGCTTGTTGGCCTATTCATCCGCTATCCAACAAGCTATAGTTTGTCAAAATCCATCCATGTAAAGGTACCTTTAGACCGCGACACATGAGAGCCATGTCGGCCGGCGCTGACAGCCCTTGCTATGGGACTTACTGCACAAAAACGAAACTGGGGGCATCATGTACCTAGGTTTGGGGCTCACTCCAAAAGTTTCAAGTCTGAAGCCTTGCCGATTTGTCAGCTTGTTGGCCTATTCATCCGCTATCCAACAAACTATAGTTTGTCAAAATCCATCCATGTTAAGGTACCTTTAGACCGCGACACATGAGAGCCATGTCGGCCGGCGCTGACAGCCCTTGCTATGGGACTTACTGCACAAAAACGAAACTGGGGGCATCATGTACCTAGGTTTGGGGCTCACTCCAAAAGTTTCAAGTCTGAAGCCTTGCCGATTTGTCAGCTTGTTGGCCTATTCATCCGCTATCCAACAAGCTATAGTTTGTCAAAATCCATCCATGTTAAGGTACCTTTAGACCGCGACACATGAGAGCCATGTCGGCCGGCGCTGACAGCCCGTGCTATGGGACTTACTGCACAAAAACGAAACTGGGGGCATCATGTACCTAGGTTTGGGGCTCACTCCAAAAGTTTCAAGTCTGAAGCCTTGCCGATTTGTCAGCTTGTTGGCCCATTCATCCGCTATCCAACAAGCTATAGTTTGTCAAAATCCATCCATGTTAAGGTACCTTTAGACCGCGACACATGAGAGCCATGTCGGCCGGCGCTGACAGCCCGTGCTATGGGACTTACTGCACAAAAACGAAACTGGGGGCATCATGTACCTAGGTTTGGGGCTCACTCCAAAAGTTTCAAGTCTGAAGCCTTGCCGATTTGTCAGCTTGTTGGCCTATTCATCCGCTATCCCACAAGCTATAGTTTGTCAAAATCCATCCATGTTAAGGTACCTTTAGACCGCGACACATGAGAGCCATGTCGGCCGGCGCTGACAGCCCTTGCTATGGGACTTACTGCACAAAAACGAAACTGGGGGCATCATGTACCTAGGTTTGGGGCTCACTCCAAAAGTTTCAAGTCTGAAGCCTTGCCGATTTGTCAGCTTGTTGGCCTATTCATCCGCTATCCAACAAGCTATAGTTTGTCAAAATCCATCCATGTTAAGGTACCTTTAGACCGCGACACATGAGAGCCATGTCGGCCGGCGCTGACAGCCCTTGCTATGGGACTTACTGCACAAAAACGAAACTGGGGGCATCATGTACCTAGGTTTTGGGCTCACTCCAAAAGTTTCAAGTCTGAAGCATTGCCGATTTGTCAGCTTGTTGGCCTATTCATCCGCTATCCAACAAGCTATAGTTTGTCAAAATCCATCCATGTTAAGGTACCTTTAGACCGCGACACATGAGAGCCATGTCGGCCGGCGCTGACAGCCCGTGCTATGGGACTTACTGCACAAAAACGAAACTGGGGGCATCATGTACACATGTTCGCTATACCGGTACTCCGGACTGGACATCACTTGAAAAGAGGAGGGAATCAAACCAACTTCTGTACAAGGTCATCAACAACACAGTACTGAAATATTCAACCACATGCAGTGCAACCAAAGTGATAGCTCCCGAGCCTGCATGTAGCCATTTTACAAGTGGCTTCCTTCCACTTTCACAGGCAAATAGGACCCATTTTTCATACGTGATTTTATCAAGCCTGCCCACAGATGGAAGCCTCAAACCCAGGGAGTTGATCCGTGGGTATATTTAAACAATTCCACCGTATTTAAAGCCAAACGGTCTCCGTTTTCAAAAGAAATTGTGGGGGCACTTTTTATGCTAATCAGCTGGCGTAGAAATTCTCGCTTGAATTAGTTCAGTGCACCCTGTAGTGCGCAATTAGGGCGCCCTCGGTTGGTCGTGGCGGTACAACCGCCCACAACAAAAGATATTTTTAGCATTTTATTGCAATTGGCACGTGATCGAATCACATGACATTGACGGGCTTGATGTGAAATCGACGACGCGGCGCGATCGGGCGACGAGTTGAAGAGCAGTTGCAAAAGCGTCTCCGTTTTCAGAAAAAAAGGTCAAGGATTTCACCGTCGACCGTCCTGCTGTGTTGAAGAAAGTAAGGATCACAGTTAACACCATTGTACCATGGGTTTTAGTTAGCCCAGGTTGGACGACGTCTTCATTGCATTGCGACTCCGTTGCGTGTACACAACACGGAGTCCAACCTGGGCTAGGTTTTAGTGTAAATCTGCAATCATGATGTATTGTAAGCGACTAGTGCAGGGCCCGTCGAAAATGTGCCTGTTCGGAAGGGGCAGAGAACTGCTCATACAAACAACGCACGCAGTTCAATGGTGTTGTCTTCACAGGTTGAACGCACACTCACAGTAGCAATGTTAGAGGTACCGCGATATTGACATTTCCTATTCTGGTGACACACAAAACTGAAGTTTTTTAAATGAATGTTACTGTGTCCCATCAAGCTATTTCAGCTTCAAATCACTCCTACATGTCGACAAATATGTCTTCTTTTACACAATGGCAATAGATCGGAAAAAACATACCTCAATTTGTCCAAAACCAGAAGTTTCAGAGCGTGATTTTCACGACGGCCGTCATGAGCGCGGCCATTCCATTTTGACACTAAGTTTGGCATTTTCTAGCCCGACTGCGTCTGGCCGTACAGTACTATCGCAAGCTCTGTAGTACGGCCAGACGCCCGATGCTTCCACAGAGACTGAATTTTGTTGGCCGCCGATGTAGCGATTTTGCTACATCTTTCGATCATGATTATCTTTTCATCCAGGACACAAATTTCCAAAGTTAAGGTTCATAGTCGTAGAGCAACTCA